>NC_092424.1:104266667-104586422 GCF_036169615.1 Heliangelus exortis | reverse complement strand
TGTGCTAACACTTGCATCCCAGGAAAATAATGAGCATGGAGGAGACTCTGCCCTTTGCTTTAATGCTTCCTTTGAAGGAACCAGGATCATGCATTTTGCCCTATGCAAAGGCCAGCAAGCTCCCTGGGCATACAGGGTTCACTCATGGTACACTCAGGAACTGGGCACCTCTTTATGTGAGTCCAGGAGACCACAGCAGTCTGCAGTGCCTGAAGTTTTTTGAGCTTGTCTCAACAACAGTGCCCAAGAAGGGTGATGTCCTTCAGTTATGAGGAGATTTGGGATTAACAGAAGAGAAGACAAAGCAATAGATCATCTATAACCAGGTTATATCTGGGGGGCAGCAGCTTCCTGAGTCCCAGATCTGGCTCCCCATGCTGAGATGATTCACCTCAGCTCTCCTGGCCATCCCTCTGGAGCATGGTGGGACAGCTCGTAGTTCTTCACTGTGCTCTTTGATGGTGAACTCACAGTTTCTCTGACTCCATTGTGAAAACACTGAACACAAAGCAGGTCTGAGCAACCAGCTGCACTTACACTGTGGGCAGAGCAAACAAGCATGTACCTACAGAGCACCATGTAAATACTGACTCTGTAAGGTGCTTTTCTTCCCAGGAGGTGTGGCAGGAATACAAGAAATCTGGTGGGTTTCTAGTAATCCTTCATTACAGAAAATGATACTGAAGCAAATTTTAATCCACTGATACA
Organism: Heliangelus exortis; assembly: GCF_036169615.1. NCBI lineage: Eukaryota > Metazoa > Chordata > Aves > Apodiformes > Trochilidae > Heliangelus > Heliangelus exortis. The sequence goes on along the minus strand of NC_092424.1, from coordinate 104,585,714 downwards.
GCTGCCACACAGATGTGATGGGGAAGGGCACCTAAAATCATCCCTAATGCATCAGGTTTTTGTCTGCTATTCTTGTCATACTGACCAAGGCCACCAGCCTATGCAGCACCCATAGATCTCTTCGGTATCCTCAAAAAATCTATCTGTAAGTGCTCCAGATTCCCTGTTAATCACAAAAAGATTAAACTACTTCTTCCCAACACTGCAATGAGATTAGTCTGAGCTGACAAGAGAGACCAGGTGCTGTGGAAGCATTATTTCTCCTTTGTGGAGGAAGGAAGCAAGTACAGGGCAGTCACCTCCTGGCAACCAGCAGGTCCTGCTAATTTGTAGATGTTACTTACTCCAATAAATATTTTTTAATTTAAATTAATCCATTGTCTAGGAAGGAAGAAATACATGAGCAGGTAGCTCCACTGGAGCCCCTAATGGATTTATGTGGAAATGAGAGCTAAAATGATCCCACAATGCATACTTTAGGAATAAGTGGGTTCAAGGGGCTGAATATTACCTCTCCATATGGCAACACAGGAAAATTATGTCAAGGGGGTGTGCAAAACAAGAACCTTTAAAACATAGCATGAGACCAGGTGGAAATGCCTTTGGATGAGAACTACAAAGAAATTAATCAACTTTTATTTATCAGAAGTGAGTTTTGTGACAATGAAGCAGTTTTTCAGGAAGAATACAACAGCTACATGAAGGAAATTTCTGTCAGAAAATCATAAAAATCAGTGATGGAAAACTGAAACAAGATAACATTAAGTTAGCAACAAGATGTAGGTTTTTTAACATGAAGGATGACTAAACACAAGAAGAAACCATGAAGGATGTGGTGGATGTGGTATGTTTGTCAGACCTTCGTGTCTCCAGATCAAAGTGGAAGATCTTCCTCAGACTCAGGGGTTGCGTGAGCTTATCGAGGGAAAGATTTGTGGCCTTTGGTACTCAGATCACATGAGAATATGATATTGTCTGAACACTGTAGTGTAAGCCTCACTTTTATCAGTGGTTACATATTCATACATTTTTGACACAAAAGCCTCCCTGGTGGCAATAATTGCTTCTCTCCAGTGTGTCAGCTGCACCTCTCTGAAGGCTGTTTTTGATAAAAATAATCTGTGTTTCACCATTAATTTACTCTGTGCTCACTGTGTCATGTGCCAGTCTGGAATAAAGCAATGACAGACACTTAGGCTAATTTTAGGAGAAAAAAAAATTTATGCATGTAAAGAACACACTAACAGACCTGTCTTCTGCTGCTAGACAAATTCAGTTTTTTATTGCATAAATTTTTGCATATAATATATTTTCAAACTCTTGCATATAAAATTTTTATGCAAGAGTATGTTGTAGGATGCACTCAGCTTTTCTACAATGTTGAAAGGGATAAATTCTCGTGTCAGATTCCCAGATGATGAAGTGAGAAGAAAACCTACCACTGCTGCTGTATATTCATGCAGCTCTGTGCTGGCTTTCATCTGGGGGAAGAAAGAGTGAGTGCTAAGGGTGCAGGAGAAACCTGGGGCACTTAGCAGCTTCTTTCTGATTTGTTTGACAGGGATGCAAACCTCTATGCCTTCAGGAAAGTCATCTACACATATTTTGATGTCTACTTCTACTTTGCTCTGAAGTCCTTGGGTTTTATCTTTAAACCAGCAGTGTTTATAACCCTTAAGATGATGGTGTTCTGCTAAACAAGTTCTTTTGTTCCATACTGTGGCCGACAAATCTGCTTGTGAAACAATTTGACTATTCAGTAACTCCAGTTTTGCCTCCAACTTTTTTTGCAGTACCCTTTGAACTGAATGTTGCATTAATGCCTGCTATGACTTTGTCTACCATCAATGCCATTGCTATAGCCTATTAAAAGCAGCTGCAGCCATGCTTACTGCTGGCTTCCTTCTTCCTTTTGAAGCAGTTTTCTTTGACTGGTCTTAATTAACACATAAGCTGGGTAAGTGCCTTCTTTCCTCCTTTCAAGATGTTTTTGTTTCTTTGTTTTAATTTCACTTCTTTGGCTGAATAGATGTTTCCAGTATGTTCTTTAGAAAAATGAAGGGGAAACTGAAGTTTGCACAACTTTTTTATTGGTGAAAGAAATCCAGGCTGTGGTTCTTCTTTGACTGTGTTACCATTGTGTGCTTGTTTAATTCCATTTCTTCCCCCTATTCAGCAAAGTGACATGATTAAAGTCCTCCTCCAGCTCAAAGATTTTGACAGCAAACAAAGATGGATCACTTACCTACTGAGTAAATCATGTACAGGAAACCAAGGCAAGTGTTAAACATATTTACTAGGGGAATCAGTTAAGAATGGTATGCTGAAGATCTGTAATTAATTAATACCAGCTCCACATACTGAAACAAGAGATTGAAAAGCTATTAGATGATTAGTAAAAATCTATAAAACTGCATTCCTCAAAGCAGCCACAGATGCTGAAAGGAAATGCCAGACTGCTAGGCCAGATATCAACTTGTCAAGGAATTAATTGTCTTACTTAATGGCAGATACCTGGCCATGCACAGAAGTGAATAGTTTAAGCAGATGGAGCACTCCTCTCTCATTACTGGTTATTGACATGCTCTTGCCAGGCATGCAGCTCACACCTTTCCTCACTGATAAGCTAAACAAGCTCATCAGCTTCATGTGTTCCTATGGAAAAGTGTTCCTATGGAAAGCCACTCGTGCACCAGGGCTTCTGACAGTATGAAAAATGGGGGGAGCTTGTGAATTGCACAGGTATGTTATGAATACCTCTCCTGCACATCAGCAGATGAACCTCAGGATTTGGTATAAATGTCCCTTTGAGCCTGTAAATAAGCTGCAGGCTGTGAGATCACCTCAGCCTGTAAATTGCCTTCATTACAGCAGAACAAGAGGGTGGCAGCCAAGAGCAGGGCCCCAAGGCAGCAGTCACTGCCCAGGAGACACGTCCTTGCTCTGCATTTCATTACTCACAAATGCCTGAAATGGAGACCTGAGCTTTGATCTCAGCCCTGTACAAACATCCCCCCCCTGTATTTGCACAGTGCTCCCCAGAAACACCAACCCCCCGAGGGCTGGGAAAGGAGAGCTGCTCCTTCCCCCTTCACCTGGTGCAAACCTACCCTGCTTTCCATCCAGTTACCCCAAATTCCCATCATCTCAGTGAGGGGAGGATGAAGCCCTCTCATCCCATGAGAAGGGATGTTCTGTTCTGAACAACCTGGTAAACAGAGGTTGCTTCCAATAGTGAAGGGAAAGCTCCTTTTCCCCCTTTACCCAAAGCTTTCTCAGCAGCTTTTAGAAACAAAGTTCACCTGCCTTGTTTCAGCTGCAGTTTTCTGTACTGTCAGGGAAGCCAATTAAAGAGTTTTAAATACAGTCAAGAGGTTTTCTCCTTTCCCCTCAAAAGGTGTTTTTGCTGAGGCAGTTGAAAAGCTTCCTCTCTGACGTGTGTGAAATCCCTAATTTTTCCATCACATCTGCTGCTGTTCATTAAACATGAGCAGCATCACAGTAGGGTACTTCTCCTTCCTTCTGTAGGTGAATCCATAAGTCTGCTCCCAATAGATCAGGGCAAGACCTTAGAACTTCTGTGAAATGTTATTAAAATAATTTTCCCCCAATTTTCCAGAAAATTTCATTTTGTCACAATTCAGTACAAAAATTGGGAAAAAAAAATTTTCAGCTAGAAAACACCGATTTACTTCTACCATGAAAACTGCCTAAAACAGTGGATATTTGCTTAATTTTTTTCAGTTGTGATCTGGATTTGTCAAAATCAAGCTATTTTCATGAAGCGTTTAAACATGGATTTTTCCCCAGAAGATCTCCCAAAACAAAACCCACCTTCATCATTTCAGTCCCTGGAATTACCAGATCTGCAGGCAGAGGCAAACAGGTCTGAATATGGCCCATCAGGCATTAGTGAATGAACTATTTTGTCAGTGTATATTAAATGCATTTTGATCTGCAAAAATAGATGGTTCCAGCTCCCGATTATTGGACTTCCTTTCTGAGTCTGAATGGAGAAAAGCTCCAACTGGTTCTTATCAAACATAAACAGAAAAATGTGACCTCATGAAAACTTATGCTATTTTCATAGATTGATACTGCAAATTATATACTGCTAAATAAGACTGTATTAATCTTAGAAAAATGTCTTATATGGTAATGCCTATATTTGAAAACAGATGGCATTATAAACTAGCTTTGGTAATTGCCTTTATTTTGTGGAAGAAAAAAAAAATAGAAATGAATGGTGAAAAGCAATAATCTCATAGTCAATTTAGCAATGCTGAGTCCTGAGATGTCTTTCAGGTTATGTTTCCCTGGGAAAGTAAGAAAAGCAAAGTAATTTATATGAAATTAAAGTAATGAAATTTATTTATGCTCCAAGATATAGACTGGGTATTTTTAACAGCTCAGACCTGGAGAGATGTATCTTCATTTTTATGAGCAGAAAAAACAAGGATCATAAAAAAGAAGAGACATGTATCAAATCAAAATGTCACAAAACTAATCACCTAACTCACATCTTTTAACTTCAGGGGAAGCTTCTCTGCCTCTGCACATGACAGATAAGTACAAGATTGTTATATTCTTGTAAGAAATCAGTATCAGGAGCTACAAACAGAAACACTGACATTTCTGAGGCTGCAGACCACAAGATTAGTCAGTGCTGAACTTTAGAACACAGGCAGGACAAGACAGGCAGTCAGAAAACAGATCATTAATTTGTGGTATCCATGTTTAAATGTAAGCTTCCCATCCCAGTGGCAGCATTTGAAACCCTACCCTGTGGCCCTCTCCTGCACACTAAGCTTTTCTACCTCTCCCCTCCAAGCCCTCTTCACCCCATAAAGCCATTCATCACATCATTTTATGGACAATCTTCCTATATTTTGTCTGAAAATTTCCAGAGTGCTATGGCATCTTACTGTGCTTTCAGAACCAAGACCTGATCAAGATTAATTGGAAATAGGCCCAGAATATGGGAATAATAAATCTGTAGTCCCTGAAGAGTTGATAATCCAGTGGAAGGAGGGATAATGAGCCTCCCCCATTGCTGTCTCTTGCAGAGGTTTGAATTTCAGCACATGGATCTGCACTCAGAAGAGAGCAGTCCTCACTGGGTGTGAAATAAAGCCAAGCCAGACAATCCCTGCACTGGGATTACTACAAACATGACCATTCTATGCTGTTCTATTTGAGTAATCTTTAGTTACTGTCTTCTTTGTAGTAATGCTCCCTAGCCCTGGCAAGTCCCACTGCCCTTATCAGGTGCAAGACATGGCTTTGCTGAGACATGCTCCTGAATTAGGGGATCAATCCATTAGAATTGTAGAAACATTTTGGCTGGGAAAGGCCTTTAAGATCGAGTCCAACCATTAACCCAGCACTGCCAAGTCCACCACTAAACCACATCTGTAAGCATCACATCTATATGTCTTCTAAATACCTCCAGGGGTGGTAAAGATATCTTCTTTTTTTCTCCATTGCTATTCACTGCTTATTTCTTAGAGGTTCTATGTCTAGACCGGCCAAGATAAAATACATATTATCACTTTAAAAGAAGCTCTGACTTCCTGAGAGCACCACCTGCACTTATTCATCAGGTGGGTGGAGAAATTTTCCACCCAATGGAGAAGAGACGTTTGTGGTTTGAGGCACTCTGCTGAGCCTTCTGGTAGTGGTATCATCTGTTCTCTGAGGAGAAGCATCAGATGAGAACCCATCACGTGCTGCATCACAGGCAATTCTCGTTACCATCACATGGATATCGCTTGATGGTGACACATGTAACCATGTATGAGAACAGGTATATTCCTAAAAGCTTTTCTGTCTAGACCGAAGAATTTTGCAAAGACGCATTAGCTGAGAACACCTCTGGGTATCCTGACCCTCCACCAAACACCTGCTCTCAAATTAGCGCGGATGCCCGCAGCTCCGCTGCTTTTAACCTCATCCCCTTTGCGTTTCATTTGCCGCCTCTCATCTCCCATAGGAAAGATTCGCTCAGCGCATTAACTCCTTCCTCCGCCCCCGGCAAAGCCCCCCCCAAGGCGGGAGTGAGGGGCAGCACCCGAGGTCCCACGCTCACCCACCCCCTTTCCCCCGCACCGTGCAACCATACCCACGGCCAAACCCTTTGCAAGGAGCCTCCCGTAAGCACGGACGTGTCCGCGCCCCCCCGTACCCCCCCTCCCTCTGCCGTGACCACCCGGTCCCCCGGCTCCGCAGCCGCACTGCTGCCCGCTCCCCAAGGCGGCAGCGACCGCGGCTCCGGCACCAACTTTCCCTCCGCGGCGGAGCGGAGCATCCCTCATCCCGTCCCCCCGTCCCCTCCCCGCCTCGGGAGGGAGCGGTGGCGGCCCCGGGGCGGCCATGCTGGGCCCGGCCATGCTGGGGCCGGCGGCGCGGCTGGCGCTGGGAGCCGGGGAGCTGATGCCGGCGGCCGCGGGGCTGCCGGGGCGGCTGCTGGCCCTGCTGGGGCCCGTCCTGGTGCTGGGGGCTGCAGCTCTGCTGGTCCTGAGGGGGCTGCGACGCGGACGGGCCGCCCCCGGGCCCCGCCGGGTCGCCGAGGAGGAAGAGGAGGGGGATGGACCCCCGGGGACCGGCGGACCGACGGCCCGGGAGCTGCCGGCGCTGCACCCAGAGAAACAAAGGCGAAGGGAGCAGGTAAGGGTGGGGTGGGTGTGGGGGGTTTGGTCCTTGCCCACCCCCATCACGGGGCTCTTCTCGGACCAGCATCCTTCCTCCTCTCCTCCCAAGCATCTTTTTCTCACGCGTGTCTTACGCTCTGCTGCCCCGCCGGGCAGCGCCGGGTGCAGCTCCCTGCTCCCGCCGGGTGCTCCCTGCTCCACCCGCTGGGGTGCAGCTACCCCATCACCATCCCATCCCGTACGCCCAGGCAGCCTGTCCTTCCTGGGGATGTTCAAGGAATGCCTGGAAGTGTCTGAGGCCAGGTTGGATGGAGCTTTGAGCAGCCTGGTCTACTGGAAGGTGTCCCTGACCATGACAAGGAGGGTTAGAACTAGGTGATCTTAAAGCTCCCTTCCAACCCAAACCATTCTGTGATTTTCTATTCTAGTAGATGCTGTACACCAAACCTTTTTGGATGGTTCCTCTCTTGAGCCCTGTGGTGGTGGCATCAAGCCCCTCTCTGAGCTTACAGTGCAGAGCAGCAGGTTGGCCTGAGCTTGCTGGCTTTATGGCTACCACTGTAACTCCATATGGGCTTGATCCTGTTTGCAGGAAATTACAAAAACTCCAGTTATTGTCCATCATACTAAGAAGGAGGACCCAATTATAATATCTCTGCTATGGTATGAATACAATGTGCTAATAATGTATATTTACTCTGAATCAAAGTTTTGTTGTTGTTGTATTAATATGTGATAGTAGCTGTGAACTGATGACCATGGCTGTCTTGTTGAATATATGCTGCAAGTTTGATAAGCACTGTGATGAAGTTTCCATATGGCATTATCATGGTTTTATCACTTTGACTCACTGTAGGCTGCCTGTAGCAGAAAACCCCAGTATAAATTACACAAAACAATTTCAGCAGTATGGAAAGTAAAGCACTCAGGAGAACAGACTGAATATAAGTAGATATTTTAAATTAATAAATCAAGAATTTCTGAATATTTTTGATGTTACCAGTATCTCCTAGGTCTTAATTCTGAGAAAGAAATTCTAAGAAACAAAACCAAAGTTAATTTGCGGAGGTTTTTTTAGATAGGCAATGAAATACAGGTGTCTCTTTTCATGAATACAGCTGAGTCAGGCTTTCCATCATAACATTAGTTTTCAAGATTTTACTACTTTATCATGGAAGTTTTAGCTTTTCGTTTGTTATATCTTACCAGGCTATTCCATTTTAGTGTGTTTTTTGTCTTTCATCAGTGAGAACAGCATCTTTGCCTGACAGCATAAGTCTTGCTGTATTAGTAAAGAACAACTAAATCAAAAAGCAATCCTAAGAGAACTGCCTATGTCAAGGGATGAAGAGAGATTTTGGTAACAATTTTATTATAGCTTTATAATAGCTCTAATAATTTCTGCTTGGCTCTAGAAAGAATTAAAATTTTGCAGAGCCACCAATTATGGGAGGCAGTGAGGGACACAAAGGGGTGGAAAACAAAGAAGAGGAAGGAATAAACTGAAGGGATAAATTTGTTTACAGTCATCTGCAGTTTCTGTCATTAATCTTATCTTTTGCTGCTCTGAGCTGATGCTGCTCTTCAGGGGCTGGACTCTAGCAGATGTATTTACAGAGAGTAGCATCATCCTCTACATGAGACCCACTGATTATTCTGTAAGTGCAGAGGAAGCAAAATAATGGTTCTGAGGAGGTAGAGGATGATTGAGAAAAATAACTTTTAAAATCCTAAGGAAAGATAACCTGGGGAAAACATCTTACATGCTGAAATGAAAAAATCAGGCTTGTCCTCCCATGACAGTACTCTGCCCTTTCTCTTCTCTATTTGTCTCTCTTGTTTTCTTTTCCCTACCCTACTTCTCTACTGCTCCTTGTCATTTTCCATCATGTTTTATCTGTCTTCGGAACATCATATCCTTGAGGCAAAAACTTTATCTCCTTATGTAAGTGTAAAGCACTGTGTGCTGCTTTGGCACTTTCCCGATGCCAGAACAGTGAAACACCTTTAATATGCTGAAATTGCATATGAAAATCTCTACCAAGGCAGCAGCAGAGATGTTATGAATAACAGAGCCTTCCATCTGTGGACATGGCCAGTGCCATAACCTGTGGTGTGCAGGTATTGCAGGATGGGAGCCCCTCTCTGCTGTGTGCTGAGGTATGGAGCCAAGAGACAAATTGCCTCCAGTGCTCAGGTGTGTTGATACATCCCAGCAGCCAAACATCTGCATAACCTGGAGTGGTGGATAAGTCGAGATCTTAACTAAAAGGAACTAGGCAGTTAATTATTTTTTCAGTTTGGGAATGCATGTTTGCCAGTGATTCCCAGCCACTGCCCCCTGGGTGGGCTGAGACTGCCTTCCCAGGGAACTTGCTCTTACAGGGCTGCAGCTTCTCTGATGGAGCACTGATCTCCTTTGCTTCTTGTGCCCCATCTCTCACTGCTTGTTAATTTTTAACATGTCAGAGCAGCAGGACAGAGTGATAACCACTTGCAGAGCAAGCTCTGATCTCTAAGACCCGGTCTGAATTGCTTTCACCGCCCATGCAAAATAAGTCTGTTGAACAAACTTGGTTCAAATATGTGCATGGCCTCAGCTCAATCATACAAGCACAGTTTGAATGTGATCTCATTATGCATCACACATAACAAGTTACATTCTGGCTGTTGTGACACAGAAAAAAAATCTCCGTGATGCTGGAGGCTTTAGTCTTTTTCAGGATACAGTCTTTTAGGAAATTGCTAACAAGTGTTGCCAAAAGCCAACTGATCTGAATGAGTCTGCTGTTGAGTTTTGACATTGGTGTTTATTTAGAGGTTTTGGCTTCTTCTGCAAATCCGTCAGTTCACAAGAAGAGCTTTTTGCACAAATGCAGTGATATAATCTTCCTTAGGCAACTTACAAAAATTTATATTATATGATACAATCCAGAAGGAAGATTTCTGCTTTTCAGAAGTGTCTTTATAAACTGGAAATACTTTTTGCCTCTTGCAGGGATGGCTTAACAGCACCAAAACTAAAGATGAATCATAGAATCACAGAATGGTTTGGGGTTGGAAGGGACCTTAAAGATAATCTAGTTCCAGCCCCTGTGCATGGTGATCTCTCACTAGATCACGTTGCTCAAAGTCCAACCTGGCTCTGAACACTTCCAAGGATGAGGCATCCGCAGCTTCTCTGGGCAACCTGTGCCAGTGTCTCTAAACCCTTGCAATAAAGAATTTCTGCCAAATGTCTAACCAAAATCTGCCCTTTTTCATCTTAAAATTGTTCCCCTTTGCCCTTTCACCACATGCCCTTGTAAAAAGTCTCTCCCCAGTTTTCCTGTAGCCCCTTCAGGTACTGGAAGGGTGCTGCAGAGGCTCCCCAGAGCCTCATCTGAGGCTGAACCACCCCCTTACTCCAGGGGAATGCAGACAGACCTTCTCTCCTACCTTTCCAGGTTATACAGTACTCTTCATGCCAATCTGATGCAGTTGCACAATTATTTTTATACAGCTGTCTTGGACAAAAAGTGATTTTGTAAGTATCCTGGAAGTTGCTGGAGTTTGGTAATTGTCTCCTTAAAATGGAGCCATAATCTCTTGTTGCAATTAATCCCTTGCTATAATTAATTAGAAAAGCAAATTGGAGGAAACTATTTTCTTCATCCCTCCTTGAAGCAGAGCTTTTAATGCACTCATGCTGATGAAACTCTTCTGTCTTTTCTCAGAAGTCTCATCAGGTGATAAGAGCAGCTGAGGTGAAGCAGGTGCCTGTCAGCTCCCCATATTTACAGATGCTCTGTCTGGCCTCACATGTATCCTGGGAAAGCTGGCCAGAGGGAGGATATGTAACATAGGAAGCAACATCTTAGGGCTGCTTCTTTAATTTTTTCTTGGAAAAGCCTTCAGATATGAATGACAACAACTGCAGTTCTTGTTCCTGCTACTTGTCATTAGACTGTATTTGTTACCTGTTACTGCTTGAGGAGTTCCTACAGGCAATTTCATCCCTGAGAATAAGTGCACAGGAACAGGTTTTCTGTGCTGATGACTCAGACCCTTTTCCCGAGGTTCTTGGAGCATCCATTTGATAGAAGTTCCACCTCTTTCTTCTGCCAGGCACCTTAATCAAAGGGAGGGATTTCACATATTCCCCATGCATATTTCCCATATCACTCTGTCTATTGGCTGCATGTGTTTTCCATGCAATTTTCCCCTCCAAAAGATTCTTCTTTCCTACAGAGAACACATTTTTCTAAAGTAATTTTGTCAAGGAAAACTGTATCTGAATGCATATCAATAATAGATAGTAATAATAAGATGATTAATATTTAAAATATTGAAACAAACACAGATCCTGCTGTTTTTTCCCTCTCCTTAGCTGGTAGATGTGGGAAGTGTTGTGATGCCTGCTGAGCAGGCATGGCCTGAATTAGTTCCTTTATGTTCTTCTGCCACGCATGAAGAGCTGGTTTCTTTTGCTAAGGAACCCAACATGGTTTTATGGCTTCCCATTGTCACCTTAGTGAAAATTGCCATTGTGTCAGCCTTTCTCTAGCTATTAGTACTAAATTAGTAATTTTCTTTGAAGCTGGAGCCTTCCTGTCTGCCTGGTGCTCTGCCCAAATCCTTTCTCCCCTGAAAAATTCAGGATTGTCCTCTTCCATCCAATTGGTTCCCATTGGTTCAGGAAATGTCTCTAAGGCTGAAGTCCATCATCTGCACAGGACCACGTGGCAAAGCCAGACTGGCCAGGATATCTTCTTCCATTTATTAAAACCTGAATCAGAATTAATAAAACATGGTGTGCTTCTCTATTTCCCAAGATGTTGGTCATGCTGCTTGCTCATCATCTGCTGATGGAGCACTGCAAGCTGGGGGCTGGCAGCACCAGAGCTCTGGTTTGCTCATCCTCTGGCTGAGCTTGTGCTTCTCTACCCAGGAGAGGAGAACCCATCTTCAGAGAGCAAAGAGTGGGCTGCAGGAGGCATTGCAAACATCTGACTCTTAGCACACAGTGTAGGGACCAAAGATCAGATCTTTCTGCTTGCTTTTCACCTTGTTGTAGGGCTGCTGAGAAAACTGAAGAAGTGCAGTGGTATCTTGTTCAGTGGTAACACAACCCATTTCAGGGAGGTTCTTCAGTGCCTTGGTTAGAAAATCCTTTTCTTTTTCTTCTTGTCTCTTTCTATGATTTTTCACCTTGTGCTTTTTATCTTCTAATTTAGTGCATGTTGGTGTTGCTTTTGATGTACTGGTATAGTCTAGTGTCCTAAGTCCACCATATTTATCTTGTGGTGTAACATAAAGTGAAAAATAATTTAGTTTTTGCACTGGAAATGAGCTCTAGGAAGCAATTTAATTGAAGTATTTCTTAAATCTGGAAATGGTTTTGTGTTCACAGACCCCCTGCCAGAATTGGGTAGCTTTGCTTCCTTTCATTTCCAGTGTCAAGCCCACTTAATTTGAGTTTTCTGAAAGTGGTAGTGGTAAACAATTTTCTGAATCTTTATTCCTGTTCTTGAATTAATTTCTTAATTTCTGATGTGTGAAGCATGTAACAACTCCCCCTGGGATTCATCCACTGAGTTTATTTTGTCCTGGTATCCCTCTGCTGGGGAAACCTTTGCCTGCCTTCTTCAGGAAGGCAATTTTAAACACCTTTCCCAAGTGGGACAGAAGGCAGTGAACCTGAAGCTAATGTTCATGTAATTTTTAATTAATCCTGTAACCAGTTGGTGTCACTGGGAGTTGAAAGCAGACTTCCTGATCTGATAAGACACTTACAAAGGTGTTTGGGTTTGTAAATAAGACCATGTCTTAGGAAACTATTAAAGGTCTCAAAGATGAGTATCTAGGGATAGTTTTATGGCTTCAAATATACAGCTTATATATTAATGATTAAACCCAGTATTTTTTTAGCATTGGAAGACCTATCACTTTGCCTTATTTCTTTGTGACTTGTTGTAGAACTGTATCAACAGCATAAAATACATTAAATGCTATTCAAGAGAATAAAGGTTTCAGAGCAATCCTCAAAAAAAGGGGGAAAAATGCTGGGGTGGGGGGCAGGGAGAAGGGGAAATCCTGTTCCACTGGGTCATGAACCAAGTGGCCATGAACTAAAAATGATCTTTCTATTGTTTCACAGAAAATGAGTTGAAATTAATATGCTCTCTGGTTTCACTAGAACTCCTGATTCTGTTTTTCTGCCTGTATCCAATGTATTTGGAATTGAACTAATGACTTTATACAGTCACCCAATGCAGTGGCTCTAGATATGTCTCCCTGTACAAAACAACATTTTTCATTAAGAAAAAAAATTATCCAGACAAAAATAATGTATTTTTAATGAGTCCATTAGTTTAAGTGCAATAAAATAATGAAAATTCCTTTTTTATCTTTCAGAATGGCCAAATGGTATCATAAAGAGGCATGACTAATCCTGTATCCTAAGGGCTTCCAAAGGGAAGAATTGGTAGGGTGGGGCTTCTCAGCCATACAGCCACCTTACTGCCCAAAAAGGGGTTGGACAGGGGCAGGATTTAATACAATAGGTCAGGCTAGAATAGTATTTTTCCACTGGAAGGAAGCAGAACTTGTTAAAAATAATTGGTGCTGCAACACTGGGACAAGTTGCTCAGAGAGGTGATGGAGACCCCACTCCTGGAGATGTTCAAGGTCAGGCTTGAGAGGTTTCTGAGCAGCCTGATGTAGTTCAAGATGTCCCTGCTCACTGCAGGAGGGCTAGACTGGATGACCTTTAAAAGGTCCCTTCCAACCCAAAGCATTCTGTGATTCTTTGATTACTGAAGGATAGTGGAGAAGCAGCAGAGACTTCAGGTTTGCAGGGAGAGCATCACAGGAGTGCTGGGCTCCTGCATCAGTTCATCAGTTTGGGGTCAGGTTTGGTGGTGTTCTTGCACTCAGCTGCTCATTAGGGAGGATGCAGCAAGGTTCAGGAGTCCCAGACAAGTACTTAGGTCAGTCAGCATGAAGAGACCTGAGATATAGTAAATGACTGTCAACAGTATATTTTTAACTTCTTAGTGAAAGAGAGAGAGAGAGGGATGTCTGCCTACCACATGAAATGTCATTTAAATAGGAAATGTCTGTCAAAAAATACAGTGGTCAGATGGGCAAAGTGTTAGAATGAAGTGTTGTAATTTTTCCATCTTCTTTCTTGCTGTCATTTATATGTTGAGAAGGTCCAGGAATGTGATCCTACCCCAGCTGAGACAAGTCTGTCAGAGCCAATATAGTTTGCATCTTCCCATATTCTCTGTTGCTTTCCCTGCCTCTGCTAGGACTCTGCACATCCTCGGGGAGGAAGGGCAGTTGTATGTTCTTAATCTTGGCACCTCCTCATCTTCACACGTAGTCCCTTGTGCTTGCAAAAGCATCTTGATGTGAAGAGAGTCTAACAGGAGGTGGGATGTCTTTTATCCTCTACATGTGTCTGAGAGAATGCCAAAACATCTCCTTCTCCTTGCCTGCTAATTTGGAGCTGCTGTTTCTGTTGCTGTTGTTGGCAGTCTTGCTGAAAGTGCCTTGACTGAGGAGGTCCATTTACAAAGCCTTTGGAAAACAGTGAAGAATTTGTTATGGTGTTGTCCCAAATCTGGTGTGCAAGAAGCCAATCCACACACAGAATCAAGATATTTGTCTTTATTTCTGGTCTGCAGGGTAGGGTGCTGGGCATTTAACATCAAACCTCACACCTTGCTGGAGACAAAGAGGGTCCTATATACAAAGTACCAACAAAGGAAAAACTAAAAGAAATATGTGATTGGTCAATAATGATTTGTTCACCACCACTCCTAACTATACATATGTATGTAAGCTCATGTTTAAAACATTTAGGGAGGTTACCTGATTAACATACATGTCATTCACAAAGGTTTGTGGTTTATTAGCATTAAAATTAGCTAAGGTAAGCAGAGGTTATACCTTCATCCTGTTGGCTACCTCTAAGTTCTTACCCAGTCATGGTCATTTTTTTATCCTGTTCCAAACAGGATCCTGCTTCTAAACAATAGTTAACCATGAAATATGGTCTTGGGCATGCAACCATGGGGACCTTCTATTGTGGTTTTTCAAAGAAGAGATCGTTATGGTGACCGAGTTTGTAAATCTTTAACTGTACCTGCCAACATCCATGAGAACTGAGAAATCACCAAGGTTTGTTGAGAGTGGAAAGGAATATTGTACTTACATGTTGTGTGGCTTTCCCTAGTCATACCTTCTTGTATTCATCCCATAAAATTCAGTTTTCCTGAAGTCCTGTGTCATAGAGTGGAAAGCTACACACCCTCTGCAGCACATTACATTGCATTGGAATTTTTATTCACTAGGACATGATCTATGTGTATTTTCACACATTTATTTGGAGAGATCCAACATGCTGAGAAAGAAATAACAGAATAAGCTCAATATCCTTTGTATCTAAGTGGTTCAATATCTAAGTTGTTCCATACCTAAGTGGTTCAAATTTTCACTAAAATTCCCCTGGTTCCCCTTTGTGTCTCCCATCCTATGGGAGAGTCTGCTTCCTTCCCTGCTGCAGCCAGAGTGGGATCTTTTTCCTTTAGCAGAGCAGGATATGGAAAATGGTCTGTTCTGCAGTGGGTTTTATGGAGTGCCTCTAGTAAAGGAACCTCAGAGTCTCAAAAGAGAGACAACTGCCTGTGGGAAAAACCAAAGGTGGTCTTGCTAAGTGTTACAAAACATTGCTGGGTTTTAACACAGAAGTCATTGTTTTGCCAGCAAATGTTCAGAAGAATATAATTGTAAACAATTACAGGGTTTATAAATTGTAAACAATTACATTCTTTACAACTAATGGCTAAAGGAGATGAAAGAGATGTGGATCATTTGGTTTAAGCTTATAATTTAAAGATGGTGGAATTACTGATGTCATCAGGCAGGGGCTTTGGCTCCTCTCACTGTGATATTCTGCTGGAAGACCCAGAATTGAGGTTGTCTGTGTGTTCGGAGCAGCATGTTGCACATTTGGGGCTGCAATTTTGGGGCTTCTCTTTCTTAAAATTGGGGTGGATGAGTTGAACACCAGCTCCACGCTATGTCCTTGTCCACCACAACATAAATAACTAATCTGGGTTTCCTAGCAAGCACATCTGTTTGCCAGCCTGCAGGTGCCTATCATGCTGTCTTTGTCATGCACCTCAAATCAGAACATTCTGAGACTTGTGAAAAATAGTCTAGAATCTCCAGCATACTAAAGAACTAAGCAATAATTGGTTGCTGGGGTGCAGTCTCCATGCTGGAGACTGGCATGGGCAGTCACCCACAGGATTTTATTTGCTGATAACTAATCAGTGCAGACGTCAGCAGAGATTATTTTTTGATGTCTGAGTGATAATTCTGATTCTTATTCATCTCTCTTTGAAGGGAAAAAAGTTGCTTCAAGTCCTGACAGAATTTTTGAGTGCTTTTGGGAGAACACAAAAACACCTTGTTGCTCTGTGGGCAAGATTTTCCTTACCTCTTTCTCGGTGGGGCTGCCCGAGGGCTGTAATCTCGCCTGTCACAAGGGGGCTCCGAGCCTCCGCGTCTCACGTCTGGGCTGTCCCCGTCGCACAGCCGGATGCCGTCACCCAACATGCCTTTTTTTCCTAAATCAGAAACACACACACACACCCCGCACACACAGATTTTTATGTTTCCTTATTTGCTGCCCAGGGTTCCGTGAAGCGGGCTGAGTTCTGTCTCCCAGTTGCACCCCTCGCCCAGCAGCAGTGATGGTGCAGAGCGGGTGCTGCTCCTCTGGAGCTGAACCAGAGAGGGTTTTATCTCCCAGGGTGTGTGTGGTGAAACTGCCCCAGTGTCCCTGCGGACAGAGGTGGCTTGGCAGGGTGGGGAGGAGGAGCAGAGTGTGGACAGGATCAGCAGCCTTCTCTGCCACAAGAGGACTGTGGGCACCTTAAGCCTCTTCCTCAGCAGCTTGTGCGAGGGTACCCACTGCCTCCTGGTGCTGAAGGGACAATCTCAGGGATGAGGGCGACAGCCTGGGTCAGGGACCCTGCAGTGAGCTTTGGGTTCAGCTCAGCAGCCCAGCAGGTCTGATGAGACTGGAAGAAACCTGGGCAATGTTGAACAGGGCTGGATTGCAACCCTGGGCAAGGGAGAGGAGTGCCATACGGTGTGTGTCAGTGGGGAGCAAGGGCACACGTAGAGGAGGGCTCTGCCTCCCTGCTCTGGGATGCTGCTGCTTCTGTACCATGCAGTGGCCTTTGCTGGCTGTCCCAGCTGCAGATGTTCAGCCACCTATCTCTGTAGCTGGAAGTTGGCAATTGCCCGTAAATTGAGACAGCTGAGACATTAATCAAACCGTAATTATAAAAGTCCGTAAATTTTCATGGATTACTTTACAGAATCTAGGTAGGATAAAAATGTTCTTTTAGTTTCTTTCAAGATACACTTGAGGAGGAACCATAATGTCCACCCCAATCAGTAAACAAGTATTAAAATAATCCTTCTCCTGTCTATGGTGCTTTTTTTTTTTTTTTTTTTTTTTTTAAGACAGGCTTACCCTATTTGAAAAACAACTTTGATCTTAGACAAATCTTAGCATAAACCACAAATATGTCTGCTTTGGAATAAATCTATGTGGAGTTCCTGGATTTACATTCATAAAGGCTTAGCTAACACTAATTAATTCAGAATAAATTAACTCAAATTGGACCAAGGCCACAAATTCTAGCTCAGATTTGTACTGTTATTTATCTGTGCCTTTTAGCCTATCATGTATTATAGGGACATATTATAATAATTGTATGCATATAAATATTTACACATATACACATAGGTACATATATATTCTACAATGCATTTTTTCTTCCTCCTAGGTTCCAATGAATGGCCAGCTTATATCATCAGCCAGTACAAGAGAGAAAAAGCTCCTCAAGGTACCAGTGAAACTTGTAGAGTTTGTTACTATCTTTCAAGATACACATGTTTTAAGAATGTTCCTTACTTGATAGTTCTTTTTAAAGATAATTAATTGTTCCTGTTGCTGGAGCACTTAAGGGATGACTTAGGAACATGACACTGAGTAACTGTGCTGCTTGTCAGTGCCACCACAAGTGGGACGGTCTCATGGGACAAGCCCAGAGTGGGAGCTGGCATCCCCTGGATGTCAACTCTGGCAATGACACAGGACATTTCCTTGGTTTAGATAAGGGTTTATTTGGGGCATTGAGCATGTGTACTGGTGTGGAGGGAAGACACTGTGCTCTACTGCCACATCCAAGCCAGGAGCAGCCTCCCAGCCTGGGCAGGAGGTGTGCTCCTGGTAGGAGTGTCCTCTCTTGGGAAAGTCAAGAACTGCCTTAACACTGAAACGTATGAACATGAAGGCTTAAAGTTAGCTCTGCTGTTTCATCAAGCCATCAGATAAGTGTAAAATACAGGTGCCTTAATTAACAACTGGCTGTTCCAAGGGTGGGTTGGTTTTTTTTCCTTTGTAAGCATAGGCATGCTCCTAACTCTTGGTTTCGATGTTGCTGATCTTAAAAGGTGTGAATATTTATAGGTTTTTCTCCTTTATAGTCTTGGGAATAACGAATGCAAATCTTACTGTAGAGCAGGTGCCTGCATTAAAATGTGAGCTTTCAACCTAGCAGATAAGTCAAATTTTGTACATCAAAAGCTATAACTTTCGTTTAGTTTGAAGTTGGTAGTAAAATCTGTCTAGGAACTTTTGCACCCACTCTAAAACTCCAGTGACCTACTGCTCTCTCTGAATACAACCATGAGGTCTCCATTTCAAAACTAGTGCCCTGACTCTTTGTTTCTTTCTGATGAAATGTAAAAAAACACTTGTTTCATCTTTCTGCCATGTATCTCATATACTGTAGCCTAAGAAGAAGAGGAAAGCCCGGTGCTCTGACAAGGAGGTGCCAAAAGAACTTCCTGTGGAAAAAGACAAAGTGCAAGAGGAAGAAGGTAACATATTATCTGCTTTTTCTATTATCTCACTTATATTACCAAAAATAGCATGAGATAAAATATTTATCTGCCTCTTTATGTTCCCTGGTGCCACCTCTCCTGGCTGAGACTTGGCTGACTTTGTGCAGGAGTTAACCCAACTTTGTGTTGGGTTCAAGAATGTTCTGGGAATTAATTTGTGTGGTGTGTGGGTCTAGGTGGTCACTTTACTGGCTGAGCAATGTTTCTTATTTATGTGCATGTGCCCTGTTCAGTGGTCTTACACACGACTTTCATGAGAAGGTGCTCTGCCTCCACAGGACCCCACTTGCTGGTCACTGTTCTTATCAAACAAGGACAGTGTTCTGCTTATCAGGGTGGGTGCCAAACAAGGGTCTCACCTTGCAAGAGCAGTGTCCATGCAGTTTATCAAATGAGGACCCCAGCCCAGCACAATGTCCAGTTTGTCAGGGTGGCTGTTTTGAGACAATTACTAATTTCAGGACTCTATACACTCTACCAAGGGTCATACTGAAAACAACAAATTCTAATCTTTCCTGGGCTTAAAAGATTATAATGTGATTAGTGTGGTGGTGAGAGCAAGAGAAACCCTCACTGTTGTTGGACTGGGCTCCTCCTGGGGGACCACGTGTCAGGAACAGAATGTCTGCAAGGCTGCTGGAGGAGAACTGGGAAGAGCAGAGGCTTTCTTCAAACAGATGTGAAGCTTTTTGAACAGATGAGCCAGCTAAACTGTTTCACATGTTGTTCAGGGATGGTTCAGAGAAAGATGTTTGTTTAAAGTGAAATCATAGAATAGTTTGGGTTGGAAGGGACCTAAAAGATCACTTTGTTCTGACCTTCCTGCCATGATCCTCCCACTAGACCAGGTTGCTCATAGCCCCATCCAGCTTGGACTTGAACACTTCTAGGGATGGACACTCACAGCTTCATTAGGCAACCTGTGTCATTATCTCACCACCCTCAAAGTGAAGAATCGACAGACTGGGGTTTTTTTCTGTATTAACCATTTGTGCCAGTCTCTCCCCTGTTGTGGAGAGTATGGATGGAGGCTCCATCAGTGTGAATGAAAGTGAGCTGAGTGGCAGAGGATCTCTATGCCACAGAACAAGTCTTAGGATATGACTGGGGCTAGAGAAAGCCAGTAAAGTAAAGGTCTATTACATGGTTAAGGTTTTAATTAACTTCTTTCTGCTGTCAGGTGCACAGGATAGTTAATAATCTGTCATGACATCTCCCCTGACAGAGAGGGGTGTCACATCAGGCTGACACAAAGAACAGAAGAATATGTGCAGTTACATGAGTCAGGACACATGACAGACAGGTTTGTGATGGGGATCTTTATGTAACACATTTCTGCAGAGGCAGCAAAGACTGCAGAGGGGGGAGATGCTGCACAAGACCAGGACAGCACTTACTGCCCCAATGCCACGTTCACAGCTAGCATCAGAAATGATCAGAAAGCTATTTACCTGGGTGCTAAGCAATAAAGGCAGTAAAGGAAGTTTCTTGTTAGCATAAAAATGAACTTTGCTCTGTGTTGCAGGAGTTTGGCAGACTAAGATCAGCAGCCGAGAAAAAAGAAACCTAAGGAAGGAAAGGCTGAAACAAAAAGGTAAATGTACAAGCTGAGTTCTCACACCTGATATGTCTGTGCTTGTCACCCTTCCCAGCATCTTCCTGTTTGCTTATTCATCATTCGGCAGCAAAATCTTTGTATTTACTTAGGTTATTTACTTAGGAAAAGACAGCTTTGGGATCTTTTACTTGGGAGCTTGCCTTTATACTCCAGGCTTTCATTGAAACACAGTATTAGCCATAGGACTTTGAAAGCACATGTCTTACATCTGAGATCTGCTAAAAGTTTGGTATAATGTGGCTTAATTACTTTTGCAGGACTTGACAGAAGAAGTCTGCTCAATCTGCTTAGTCTGCTCAAGTTCTGAACAGGTTCTTTAATCCAGGCCTGTCCAGAGTAAACAGCTATAAAGGGTGGTACAGTCCTATCTTAATGAAGTAAAATAAGACAATGCTGTGTGCTCACTCCACATTTTTTGTCTGGGGATTTCAAAGTGTCTGCCATGCACTTATGCCTGTATACATTTCTACTAATTATGGCATTATGACCACTGTACAAAAGCAGGCCATGGAATTAAGGCATTTGGAAATGTTTTAATTATCCGTGATACAGTTATTTTTATAACAGGCAAATCTGTGAGTTTAATATATCAGAGTAATTTAGGGGCTGAGATGGAAGTTTGGCATTGGGAGATGCAGCTGGATGAATGAGGGTATTTGTGCACTGTCTGCAATAAGATTATTAATGTGCTCTCATGCTCTTTGCACATTAAAGATAGGGGTAAGTGAACAGCAAATTTTCTTTGTAGATGAAGAGTTAAAGATCTTCATGACAGCCCTTAAAGACTTAAGGTGCTGAGGTCTCTTCTTGCTCTCCCACAAGGAGATGGGTCCACATTTGACTTTATTCATGTAAGCTGCCCTATTGGCATCTCTGGATGTGCAGAGGGTTCACCTCTCATGGTTTAACACTATGCCCGTGCAGGCATTAAGTGCTTTGCTGGCCCAGGGCAAGGGAGCTCAGTGGACTGAGTCTCAGTTAAAACACCAGGAGCTCTTGGTGCATTTCTGGAGCCTGCATAGTGCAGAAGGTTCAGTGAGGTGATTGTGGTGGTTATGTTTAGTAGGAACATTTATAGAGCAGGGAAATGTGCTCTTCTAGGAAGAAGCCCTAACCCTGCCAAGTGCTGACTGCTGTTTCCTAGCAGGGAAGAAGCAGCAGCAGCATTAAGGTGTCTGAAAGTGGGGATGATGCCAGCAGTGCCCCCCCCCACTGGAGTCACAGGAAAATGGAGTCCTGAAGTGATTTGGAAGTTCTTTGGAACAAGAGGTGTTGGAAATAGTTGTCATTTTGTATAATATCCATATTCCCAGCACTGATTTCTCTAGCAGCCTTGAACTACCAATATCCAAGAGCTTTGTTTTCTTTTTTCTTGGAGGTTTTGCTGTCCTCTTCCCCTCCTTTTGCTGCTCTGGAGCTCCAGCTGGACTCTGGAGGCCTTGAGCCACCTTTGCAGTCAGGGAGGGATGGCCAAGGCCTTTGTAGTGTGGTGTCATCTCCCATGGGACTCCATTCAGAACTTTGTGGTGCCTTCCTTCTCACATGGCCTTCATGTTTGCTGTTTTAGTGTCCCATCCCAGGGGCTCTGCTTTACTGTCATTGTATCTATAAATAATTTCATTTGGGATGCAGCCATTGTGTCTGATAGGTTTAGATCAGGATTTACTTTGGTTTTTTTCCCTGTACAAATTCTTCGTAGTAATTAAAAATAATGGTGACCTTATGATAATGTTTTTTCCTGAGAAGACCCCAGCAGAGCACCCCTGGGTAGTCTGGCAGCTGAACCAGCCTTTGACTGGGATGAGAAGGGAGCAGTGTGGCCACTCACAGAAGACACCAGTGGTGGTGGAAAAAGTGCTTTCATATCCAAGGCAGAGTGTGGGACCACGCTGAAGACCTTAGGATCCATAAGGGAAGAACTGGCCCCCTCACAGTCAGAAGAGGATGTTTTTTCCAATGTAGGTGAGTGTCAGTGTTCAAGTGTTGCAGAAGGAAAACTTCATGACTTACTGTGTCCAGCAGAGTTCAGCTCCACCAATGGTCATCCTGCACACAGTGGGGTCCACACCATTTGAACCTTATCACCTGTCATTTATTTTCCAGCAAAGTGAAAAGAGGGGTCTTTATGGAAGGAATTTCACCTGGGTTGCAGATCACCCATTGGGTGCAAACATTAATACCTACAGGTATTTAGTATTTGGTTCCTTTACAAAGGAACTAAAGCCTTTCCTTCCAAGGATGATCACACATGGTCAGAGTGGGCTTCAGGCATTTCACAGCTGGGTATTTGACAGCTGGAAGTTGTCTGTTCATGGCAGGGCTGCTCTGTACCTTCAGAGTTTGCCCAGGTTCACAGCAGATTCATCCCTTGTTGGTGTCCAAAAAAACATCATTTAAAGCTACTTTGGGTCTCAGTTGCCTGTTGGCTATTACACATTCTCTGTGTAATGGAGGTGGGTGTCACAATCTAGATTGGAAAACTGCTTCTCAAAAACCCCAGATGGCCTTTAAAGCAGTGAAGGGATGGACTGCCAGGCCATTAGGCTAAAGATTACGAGATAATTATACTGGGTATAACACTGGTTAGTGGTTTGTTTCCATTACATGGTTTAATTTTTATGGCATAGTTATCTCTCATGTATTTTGACTGTGGATGGTTCAGTGGTTCAGTAGGTTCTAGAGCAATACCAGTAGTTAATAATTAGGTGATAATTGGACCTTTGTGTCTTCCTTTATATCACCCTTCTTGACTTCTTGTTGGGACAGGAGAGTTAAAAGTTAAAGCAGTTGACATTGCTTTTTTTTCTTTTTTCTTTTTTTTTTTTTTTTTTTTGCACAGTATAGGATTGATGGGGGGAGGATGTTTGTACCATTTTTATTCTAATGCTTTTGAAAGGCCAGATTCCACTCTGATCCATAATGATATCTTCTGCCTGTTGTGTGTAAAGGGCACATCAGTTCAGATGAGTGAGAAATTTGACTAAGTCCAGAGAAGCTCCATGCTGCTGTGATGTGCACTTCCAAGGGCACATGGAGAGAGAGAGAAGGTGAACATGGCAACTGGGCTGGACTTTCTCTGTCCATAGAAAATAATTTCTCCTTGCCTGATTCTCCTCCAGCACTAGCTGGAGGCTTGGGATGGAAAAGGCTGTAGTCACCAGCTGTGACTGGGACATTGCATTTAGGGTTACTATTTGTTTGCTTTTAAAATGCAGGAACATGGGATATGGCAGAAGTAAGGTCCTGTCCTGTGACCTTTGGGACACTGTCAGAGCTGCCCAGGGAGTTAGGTGAGTGATCTCTCTTTGGACCTCTATCTGACTTCTTTCTGTCTCTGAGATGCTTGGTTTAAAAGTATTCCTGTTGCTTACATAGGGGTCTTGGCCCCTGGAGCCATAGTTTGTTAGTGCCTCTCCCTTGTAGAGCTTGCTCACAGTGCTACCAAGCCTTTTAAGGACTGACATCAGAATGTTTTATTGAGCTCTTTCCAAACTTGTGTCTCATCTTGGGAGAAGTGAAACATACCTTGCCTCCCCAGCAAGTTCTTTCTCTGTTAGGCTGGTCACACAGAATGTTTCTGTTGTGTTCTGATGACCAACAAATGCAGAGAATTTCACTGAGGGAAGGTGCAAACACCACAGACAGAGAGGTCCTGTTAGAGCCAGCAGCTTCCTCTCCAGGACAGCTTGAGCTTCTCCTTGCATGGCCTTGAGAAGAATCTTGAGCCTTCTTTTGGACTTCACTTCTCTGCATCTGTCAGTCCATCTCACTGCCTGGTGCTGAGCACACCTGGTTCATGCACTCCATGCCTAACAAACTTGTCTGGAGGTCCATCTGGCTGAGGAGTGCAAAGTCTGGTTCTGAATCTTTTAGAGGTGCTACAGGCAAGCCAGAAAGCTGAAATTTGCTTATAAAGCCAGACACAGTTGTAAATATAATACATGCCATATTTTATAATCTATTTTCAAACACTGCATAAATGGATTGAAGCAGTTCCTGATAGATGAGTGCTTGACAGGAAGAAATATTTGCTAACATCTGCATTTATGCAGGAAAAAAGTCAAGCTGATACAGAGCAAGACTTTCACGGTTTCTTAGGTGAAGGGAAGAAAGGAAAAATCAGAGATATGAAAAAGGATCTGTTGTATATGAAAGAAATTAAGAAAACAGTAGTCTGTTATGTTACAGATCTTAGGAAGGGGCTCAGGGGAGTAATTCAGTGAGGCATCTAAATACTACTGGTTGATTTAGTTGTTGAAAATAATCAGGAAAACTGAAACTCTACTTTTTCCTTCCAGCAGCTCTCTCATCTGTGCTCTTTCTGAGTAATTTGGTAATTAGGGATTTCTGTGAGAATGTGCAGAAGCTTCCTCACTGAAGCCAGCAGGAGCTGCTGTAGTGCCCTTCTTGCATCCCCAACAGAGATGTGTTGGAAGTTTACATCTCTGAATATTGTTAGTGTAGCCACTCCCTGGTGGATTATTTTTAATAACTTATGCATGTATTGTCCTCATCCAGCCTTTGTTAATAAATCCACTGTCATGAGCAGCATAGCTTAATGTGTGGCTTAAATTACATAACATCCATAGCAAGCAGATAAAAGTATGATTAATTGGTTTTAATAATGTGAATACACCTACGTGTTTATCTTTTAGGTTTTGGAGGGGGTTTTTTTGGTTTACTTTTTAAAAAGATGTTTTTCCTATATGCAGATAACATGAAGGGTAAATCATCTGAGGACAGTCCTTCCAGATGCTGTTGGCATGCCAGCTCAGCTTTCTTCCCTGCAGACAGTGCATGGCAGGGGCAGGGTATGTCTGCTCATTTTCTATTGAAAAACAAGTATATTAATGCTGGTACCCTTTTCAGTCTTTTTTTTTTTCTCAAAAATCAGGGTCCACTTCCTACCTGGCACAAGGCTGGCAGAGGTAAGGAAGAAATTCAGTTTATGTCTGGTTTTAGGCAAGTGCCCAAAGCTGCTGCAAGCTCGGGTCAGAGCAGCCAGTGCCCCACGTGGGACCCTTGAGAAGGGGCAAGGACATGCTGTTTATTTATGTTTTCACTTAGATGGTGACAAAAACTGGATGCAGTAGGTGCAGTCTTGTTTGGTGGATACATACTGCTGTGTAAAGTGTAATTAGAGCTGCTGGGCAGCAAGGGTGACCATAGGGAGGCTGTCTTGAAGGCTCCCAGAGCCTGGTGTCCTCTCTCCAGCAGTTGCACATTGTAGTTGCTGGCAGATAAGCACAGGACAGGGCAAGCACAGGGCAATCCTCCCCAAACCCAGCAGAGTGTGGGTCAGGGACTTCCTGAGCCAAAGGCAACAATACAGGCTCTGTGCTTCAAAAAATCCCCCAAACCATGTATTACCAATCATCACAGATTACTAAATTTGCAAAATTAATTCAAAGTTTGGTTTGGTTTTCATAACTGAAGCATTGTGCTCCCCTCCCTCCTCCCATCACTGGGTGGGGAAGGTGGAGCTGAGTGGCTCCTTTCCAGGCAGCCTCAGCCTGGGCTCAGTGGGGTGGCTGGGGAGGAGTGGTGGAGAGGACAGGGTGCTGCTAGAGCACTGGGTGCCTTTGCCAAAACTTAAAACCCAGAATCCAGATCCAGGATCCAGCTCCAGTGGACTGTGGCAAACAGGATTTTGGTCTTTTTTATGACAGTTAATGTGGGTTTTTTTAGCTTCTAAAATCTGCTTGAAAGGCCAACATGGGTCCTGAGTGGCTGGAATAATTTGGCATGAACAGTGTGGGTATTAGGTGGCCTTTTCTCTTGACCTTTTGGTTAGGATTCAGGGAAGAATCTATTTATACCCTTGTTGTTGGGAGGCCTTACCCTGCTCTTGTAGGAATGATGGCTGATGAGCCAAGCAGACCCATTCTTGCTCCAGCTGCTCTGATTGCCTTAACTACAGGAGAAGATGGAGTGGTTGAATGCATTGAGGAGAAATGTCTGTGGTCATCCTGCTGCTCTGCCCAGCAGTAACTGAGACTCTGCAGCAGACACATCAGCTTGGCCATTGGAGGATTTTATGAATAGCAGTTTCTTTTTTAAAAAAAAAAAAGAATAACAAGCAAACCCTCATAAACCCAAGCATTCCCTTCCCTTAGTGCTGTGTTTGTTTACTCCCAGGTTGCTGCTGGTGAGCACTCAGCCCTTTGTAACCCCTGAGCCCAGGCTTGCCTCCACTCAGGGAAGGAGGGGAGCATCTTAGGTTGTTCCTCAGCAGCATTTCCTTGCATTGCATTTAGCAAATGTCACACTTGGCACACTCTTGACTTGATCTACAGTTCCACAGGCAGGCAGAGCTCTGCTGTTTTTTTTGTCTTGGGGGGGATCTGAGAGCAGAACAGATAGGAGCAAATTCAGCATCTTGCTCTTGCAAATGTGGGAGCAGATGCGTTTTGATTGAAAGCAGCAATGTGAGGATTTCTGCCTGCCTTACAGCTTACTTCTTAGTAGTAGTAGGTTTTTTTTTTCCTTTGAATCATCAGCCTTGTTATTAATGCAGAGGGGAGTGTTGTGAACATGTATTCCCTGAATTTGGATGAGGTAATGGTTGGCGTTCAGGTCTGTGCTGCAGGCAAAATGAGCTCTTTGACAGTTAAACAAGGCCTGTTAGCTCTTGCAGGCCTGTGAACTAAAAAAAAAATGCCATTCATAACCTGAATATGAGCTGGGGTCATTTTATCAAATCCAGATCAGTACATTTAATGAGTCTCTTTGTTCCACAATGGGCTGGTGCAGAAGAAGGAGCTGAATGCTGGACTCCTGCCTCTGCCCCAGCTCACAGGCCCTCAGCACTTTGGTTGGCTCCCTGCCCCAAATCAGGTTATCTTTTTGTGAAATGCCAGCAATAAAAACAGCCTAGCACACAAAAGGTTTGAGGCTTAAGTGTTACTGCAACTGCAAGTATATATACACAGAGGGAAAGAGGCGGTTAGTAGTTAGGGAACTGAACTGTGAGCTGGGACTGTTTAAAAAACAGATAAATTGAGGCTGGGCTCAAGCTAACACACTGCTGGGTTTACATTCATTTATGATACACACTGCTGATGGTTACTTCATCTTTGTCACATCTGGAGTGCCGGGCCCATTTCTGGGCTCCCCAGTACAAGATAGGTAGGACATACTGGAGTGGGTCCAGCAGAACCCATCTGAGTGTATGAGCACCTGATGGGGTGGTGGCTCTGGTCTGCCCTGCCAGTGGACACAAGGCAACAGGCATGAAGTATGGGAAATTCCATGTATACATAAGAAAAAGCTGGGTTTTTTTAGGCTGAGGATGGTTAGGCAGAAGAAAAGGTTGCCCAGTGAGGTTGCAGAGTCTCCACCCTCAGAGATACTAAAAACCCCCATGGCTACATCCCTGAGCAACCTGCTGTAGCTGAGCCTGCTCTGAGCAGCAACATGGAACTAAACAATCACTAGAGGCCCCCTCCAACTTCAGCAATTCTGTAATACTCCTTTTGTCATTAGTCATTGTCCCTGCATACTCAAACAATTAATCCTTAGCAACCTAAGCCTTGGCTAAGGGTATTCAGTGTCTCAGAGATGAAACCACATAGTCAGCACTGATAGCTTCAGTCCCTGGTATGAGAAGGCAGCTCCAAAGCATGCAACTTCACTCAACCACATTTTTCTCTGCTCATTGTTACTGTTTGCATGTTTTCCAGCCCTGCCACGAAGAGAAAATCTCTGGTGTTTCTGGCATAGTTCACTTTACTCTGGGGTCCAGGATCTGATCTGGTTTCACCAGGCACCTCTTCCAATTACTCTGCAGTTTGCTTTGTTGCTTTCTCTGTTGTTTTGTTGTGGCTCCACCAGACACCTCTTGCCTGCTCTGCCTCCCCTGCTCTGCCTCCTCTGCTCTGCCTTGTTGGCTTCACTGCATGCTTGTGTTTCCCAGTGCTGCTTTTGTGCAACTGTACCACACTTCTGCCACTGCCCTTTTGGTGACATTTATGTGTTTACCCTTGGCTGTCTCACAAAACATATTACGGGCTGCAGCTGGTTTTGCTGATACAAAATGCATAACCTTCACAATGCAACTGGCTGGGCTGTTGTAGAGCACTTGTGTCTGGTTTCAGGGCAAACAAATCTGAATTTTGTGCCATGCATCTGCTTCCAAGCATAGTGGAGCTCTGCTCTGACTACAGCACAGGGCACTCTCAGAAGGGCCACGTTCTGCTTTGGAAACACAGCTCATCTCCTGACCTTGAGGGCTGGTTTTTTACCTGTGAATTGGCATCTTCCTGGCGAATCCTTGTTGATTGCCAAAGCAGATTTTCCCTGAACCTTCAGAAAGCTCCCATGTCTCCTGGCCCCATCCTTCCTCTTCTTCTGGTGTTAAAATGAATTTTAATTCCTGTTTCCTGAGAATAAGCAGCTTCCCTGGATTAAAGAAAGTCTTGAGTCTGGGATTTATTCAGTATTTTTGCTATATTCTAGCCTTCTATTAGGCTAGAAGGTGCCAAATGAGCACTGCTTTTGTAAAAATGAACAGCAAGAATTATCAACATATTGGTCTATAGATGCACTGGGAGACATCACCTCCATTAGTGCTAAACCCACCAAGGGAGTGGGAGTACATACTGCTGCATGGCACATTGCTTTTTGTGTTTATGTTTTTCTCCTACTGAAGGAATTACTGACCAATTTTAGCCTGTGAGACAAGTTGTGACCCAAGGAGGACCAGTTGTTGATTTGAAAATATTATAGATTATTCAAAGTATAAAGCCATTACAGGAGATGTTACTGTAGCTGTAAAGCTACACAACAGAGCTCTAGGATAAGTACATTTAATCCTATTTTCCTATCAAATCCAGGAAATTATTTATAATCTTATATTGCACTTAATTTAACTCTGAGTTGATTTTAAACACTGCTGGGACATAATGGGAAAAGTAACTCTGAGATGAGACAGAGTCTCCACTTCCTGGCTGATCTTCACGGCCACCCGCATGATGAGGGCAAAGCATGAATGGAAAGCCATGGCAGGATTTCGGCACTTAAAACTCTTTCCATGCTTAAAAATAAGTACATAAATATACTGTTTAAGAGATGGAAAGTTAAATAAGTGAAAGTGAAAGTTATGGCTTCCACTGTGCCGTCCTGAAGTCACAGTCCATCCTGCTTGCACACCCATGAGACCATCCATCAGCAGAGCTGCTGCTGTGCACCTCAGGAGGGACTGTCATTCCTCAGGGCCACTCCATCAATCCCTGTGTCATGCAATGTATTTCCTGGTAGCAGAATTTCCTTCCTCTCTAGCAGTAACACCGTGGTTTTGCCTTTTGCCTGTATTTTTTACTGCCATGACACACTTGTGGTGTATTAGTGCAGAGTGTGCACACATGGGCTGTGGAGCTGGGACTTGCTGCGTCCTCACCCTGATGTGCCTTCTGGCATAGATAGGGATGGGGAGAGCAGGTTGGTATTGCCTTCAACCACAACAGCTGAATCCTCCAAAATTTGTGAGCCAGGTAACCTAACTAGGAAGAAGCAGCAGGAGCTTTTTGCTGGTAGTATTCCATGCTACAGCTTACTGTTTTCAGACATCCAACTTACCCATGCCTACTGTGCATCTCTTGAATCTAGATGCATTCATTTGCCTGAAATACTTAGACTGGAATTTTGGGGGGAATACATTAGAAAGTACTTGCCTCTCTCCCTTGTGAAGAAGGGAAAGAAATATTGTCTACGAATAGGGCATGGATTTAAAGTCAGAAACTTGAGCAATGTTTATAATCATGTTTATAACATTTGACAGAAAACTGGACAGATCAACTTTTTGGAAACCATTTTCTTTTATCATCCCCAGCATGCTTTTGGGTTTGGCTCTGCTTCAACTAGAAGTTTTTCCATCCAGCCTGGGATGTTTTTATATTTGTTTTCATTTTAAGAGATGTGATCAGTTAAGAGTTATTATTATACCTTGTGTTTTGAAAGTCTTTCTCCCTGTTAGGGTAGGACTTCAGATTGTTACATTCAAATCATTAAAAATAATCAAGTAGTCCTTTCAACATCTTATGCTGATTTATTTGCTTTTTGCACCTCATTTAGTTTGGGCAAAGAAGTTAGATCAGTCTGTTTTGCTTTCTTGCCTAAGGATCATTTCCCAGTGATTTGTGGAGAGGCAGCTGAGGGCTGGTGGCCAGGTTTTCAAAGGTCCCAGATGCAGAAACCTAAAATATTTTCAGAAGTTTTCTGCCTAGTCCCCATGGAATAATGAGAACCAGTGCAGGGGTAGTGTTATCCGTTATGCATATTTAGGGTTGTTAGAGAGGTTTGGAAATCAAACCCATGTTGGTGCCCTTCTGGCTTACATTCAAGAAAAGAGAGTGGAAGAGGAAGATGAAGTAATAAATGCACTTGGTACTACTTTTTTTATAGAAAAGTAAAGTCAATGAGAGCACTACAGAGTGCACAAATGCTTTGCTAATATTACTCTTCCGTACAAATAATTACCCTGAGGTTAGTATGTTCAGTGAGTGGAAGAGCCTGCTGGTTCTGCCATTGTTTCTGGATATGCCTGAGTCTCCATGAAATTAAACAAATGCTTGACAAGCCATGATTTTAGTTTTGGAAAGCTTGTTTTATTGAAGTGCAGGCTGGAAGGGCTTTTGTTCCTGTATGTGTTTTGCTGCTCTTCTTTAATTTTCCTCCCATCCTGAAGAGTGCAGTCATTAATTGCAGATTAGCAGTCAATGTTTACTTTTAAAAAATACGTTTAAGATGCATGTGCATACATGCACACCCAGACAGCAAACAGGAATATGACAGAAACTCTTTGCAATATTTGTCTTACTAGTATGAGCCTGGGAAGTACAAAACTCTCTTGTGTGCTTGTCCTAACAGATGATCTCTCAGCAATTGACATAGACTCTGACTGGAAGGCTCCCACAGAAGAGTGGGGAAACTGGACAGGAGATGAGGAGGATCAGACTGGGGACAAGAAGGAGAAGGTGAGGCAAGGTGATGACCAAGGGAGATGTGCTCCTCTGGGGTCACTCTCAACCAGACTCTCCAGCCTTAGAGCTTGGTTCTTCAGTCATGGGGGCTTTCTCAGGCTGGGAAGGAGGCACTTGTCATGGTCACTTCCCTGACCTGAGATTGCTGGAGCAGGGGGCACACTCCCACGATGTGTGAGGTGGGTTGGGGAAGTTGTCTGGTTCTGGAACTTCATCATCTGGATGGCATTGCTGTCCTGAGCAGCAAATTTTGGATGTTTGCATGAATGAACCTTCTGCTGCCACTGAATCCCTGGGGCTTAAAAGAGGTGTAGACTCCACCACTGAGCCTTCAACCCAGCCCCAGCAGCTGGGACTTATTTATTGAAGTGAGAGGCTTTCCTGATGGTGATGCAGTTGTAGCTTGGGTGGAGGGTTAGAAGCAGAAGGCTTGCTGTTTCAATGCTTTCTAGAAGCCCAGGGAAACATCCCTCTTTGGCAGCAGTGGGAAGAACATGCTGAGCTTTTTGCTAGCAGCTGTCTGAAGCTGAGGTGTGTCCCTTACCCAGAGAGACGCCCTGCGTGTACGCTGTCAGCACACGCTCCTGGAGGTCATCACTTTTCCTGAAAAACACATGAATCACAGTCCCAGGCCTCCTCTCATAAAATCTCTGATGCTTTCAGGATTTGCCAAAAGGCAAAGCAGACATTCATTTCTGCCTTTCTGGACTCAAAAGCAAAACACAGAGGAAGAAGAAGAAAATTGAAGTGAAGGAAGAGAGGGGTGGAGCTGGACTGAGGCATGTGAGTATTTTGTATTCCCAGAGCAGTGTCTGGTTTTCCAAGAGCAGAGGGGGACGTCTTCTTCATGAAGATGATGTGACCTAAGGGGTACTTTTCTTCCTTTCTGTTTTCTGGCTTCCTCTCCTCTTTTCTCCCTGCCCTCCCATAAAAACAGGATGAGCACAGTGATCAGTGGGGGTTTTGCAACATGGAATTCCCTCACATATTTACTAAACAGTTTGATTTTGCTATGCCGAGAGGAGCAGATGGCTTTAATCATGGAAGAAAAAATGTTTTTTCAGGGAAATGCACTCAGAGTTTAGTGTACAACTGGGCTGTGGTTTTTATCTGTGGCAGAAGGTCATCTGGATATATTAACAGTAATGCAAAAGTGGTTCACAAAAACTAGTGAAGGTAGAGTGAGACCAATGTTGTACCAGCAAAAAGCCTACTGAGAGAAAAATGTCTCAGAGTGCAGCAGAGAAAGGCTGTGGAAAATGTCAGCTCATGGGACGGGAAGTACAAAGGACCAGAGTGCTGACTGGGTTTTAGAGCAGTTCTTGACTGTGTATCCTTGCTGCTCAGTGAGATGAGAAACAGTAAGGCATGCCCAGAAATGTCCTAATTGTTCTTCATTCACTTGTCACTGAGTATGTTGCTCAGGACTTGTACAGCTGTGTAGTGTCATTTGTCTTCCCCTTGCACCCACTGTGGTCTCTTCTGATCCTTAGAATAATTTTACTCCCTGAACTCCCAGTGCCCCCATTTTAAGGGAAAAGCTTTTAACTAACCCACAACCACAATCCACATGGTCATTAGGACAACCCAAGAGTCACCAGAGTGATGCCAGGCCACTGTCTCTCTTGCACATCCCATTAGTTGCTTTTGCTTTGTATGTATCTTAATAATCTTAATAGTGCTGCTCAGACTCCTCAGGACAGTGTTGTTTCTTCTGGCATGGCTATGATGAGCCAGAAGATGTTTGTGCTGCATGTCAGCTCCAAATACCAGTGTCTGCTGCTATGCAAGCTCATCCTTTTGAGAAGGACCTAAAAAAAAAAAAACCCCAAAACCAACAGAATTTACTTAAGAAACCAGTTATAAAAATTGATCATCATACTCACTGTGGTACCTCCAGTATTTCTGTGGACTGTGATCATTTAGTAGTCACTATGCACATCTTGGTCTTCAGTCTCACTATGCAATTACAAGACTTCTCTCTCGTTGTACCTTGCTGTTTTATTCACAGGGAAAAACAAGGGGAAAGACGGTAATGAAAAGCAATTTCAATATTTTAATCCCTTCTAAAACAAATAAGCAGAAGGCAAGTAGATGACATGCTATAATATCCTAACAACAAATTAATTTGTCCTGCAGTTTCTTTAAACACCCTAATTTCCTCCAATAATGAAATTTTCTCTCATATTTTGTACTTGCATATGCTTTGTTTAATTTGTATGTTTAGTGAAGCATATTGTTTCAATTAAGTCCCAGCAAGGTCTGGAAACAAGAATGGAAGAAGACCCAAGGGACTTGATATCTGCAAAACATACCAGTGATGAAGTCTGTGCTTCTTTTAGAAAATCCTTGGGCATTGCTAATAATGTACCAAATAACAGTAAGTGATGGGGTTTGTGCATCTGAGGGATTTGGGTTTCAGAATAATGCATAACCTGAGAAGTGTTTGCAAATTTTTAAGAGAATATGCAAAATACTTTTCTTTTAGCTCTGTGTGTTAATTCTTAGAGAGACTCTGTTATATTTTTTTCTGTGACAAGCACCTGTTCCCACTCCTGCCAGAGTTAATGAGCAAAACTGCCATTGCATTTAGTGGGAGTAATTTTTGCCCAGCACTTTGAAATGTGAAATGGAAACAAATGTATGTGTGAGTCAGAGACCACAAAAACCATTCAGAGCCTTTCCTGAGACTTCAGATTACCCTTGTAGGTAGGTGGCCCTTGTAGAACACATCTAAGAACCCCAAAATACCCTTCTTCAAGTGAAAAGCAAACAGTTCCCAGGGATGTGATTGCATGTGGAAGGTTTGTGCACTGTCTCCTGTTGTCTGTATGACAGGTGTACCCGGGAAAAAGGAGAGGAGGAAGAGGAAGAAAATGAAGAAAGAGACTTGAGGGAGCTGTGCAGCTGCCAGAGTGACAACCCAATGGGTCAGGCATGTCAATGAGCTGCAAGGATTCTTTCTGCTGCACTGAGCCCAAAGTGAAGAGAGGCTCTGGGAGATGTCCCAGCGAGAGGAACAGAGGAGGAGCAGTGAGCCAGAGTGTGTGAGAGAATGAGCACACCCTGCACAGGAGGTGGCATTGAAACAGAATGGCTGCTCATGCCAAGCTGCTGCCCTTGATTCAGAGCTGTTGAATGGGTTTTGACTGGTTGCATTAAGTCCTTTCGTTTTTTCACTGCCATGGTGTTTGTCAGCTTGGAATGTTACATGTCACTGTAGAAATGGTTGGGATGTACCTTCACTTTTATGGAGGGTCCATTAGCTCATCTGGTCTCTGGCATTTTTGTAGAGGTGCTCATTGAGAGGCTGCTGATGTACAGAAGGAAGCACTGTTCAGAGTCAAAGGGAGAACAGTGTGGATCGTTTTCAAACCTCCTAATTCTTTTAAATCCTTGTTGGCTGCTGTAGTCAGACTCTTGCCTGATACCTTGACATATTTTTACTTTTAACCCCACGTCAGGCTAGCTTGCTCCACAAGGGAGAATTTCAAGAGGATGTTCTAAACTTATTTGGATATATAGTCTAAACCTTTTTTTTTACTCCTCAGATTTCATGGTGAGCTAAAGTTTAAAGTCTGTATGTCGAAAGCATGTTGCATTTGTACATATAATAGACTGAAGTGACTTTGAAATAATTTTTCATAATCTGATTTTGGAAGCTTTAATAATTTCGTTACTTAAATATTCTAATATAAATTCAATTTGTGAACAAAACTTTTTAAAGTTTTGCTTTACTCTTTATTGGAGAGTGTGCATTTCTTGAAATGTGTGTATTTCTTGTTGTCAGGGGGCTTATAGCATGAAGGAGGGAATATGTTACACTTTAATACCATGATTTATAAATAGCACTGAGCTGACACCACTCAAATCTGAGGCCCTTTATCCCCAGAGGAGCTGCAGCTCTGGTGGTAGCTGTGATGGTGTTGGTCTTGAGGCTGTGCCTCCACTTGACATGTCTGAGAAGTGCTGCCTCAAAGGATGAGATAATGATTGACAAATCTCCATCTGCATTTGGCTTTGTGCCTTTGGAGATGGAATGGCAAGATTTCCTTACTCATCCACACTGAACATGTGCGTTGGCATGGGGCTGGTGCTGTGAAACTCATTTCATGTAGGACACTGACCAACCAGGGGTGTTAATGACTTGACACAATTACAGCAACACTTCTGTTTGCATTGTTGAGCCAGAGGGGAGCTCTGTGCACACAGTCCCTGATGCTTGTCTGAGCTTTACTGGCAGCTCAACACCTTCACCTGACAGCCCTCATGTTGCATAGCTGCCAAAGCAGCTGTATCCTTCAGGGAAGCAATTAATTGCAGCAATGTATTTGTGTTTAGAGTTTAGCTGCTAGGTGTGAAAGGGCAGTTGTCTCATGCTGTGATTTTTTGGGGTAGCTACCTGTACAGTGTGCCCTGAAATTTAGCACCACAGGATTGTTTCCAAAAGACCAGGTGAGGGATAATCTTAACTGATAACTGCTTAGCAGCCCAATGTCTAGGTCTGCACATCTTGGTGTTTTTCCTTCAGTATAGGGGAAATATAGGCAGGTTATGAATGGACTGGGTAGACCAAAAGGCTTTTATCTTGAAAGTAACTGGTTTGGAGCAGATGCATAACAAGAAAATATATGGCCTCACTGGAGAAACAAGTACAGCAAGTTCAAGGATATAGCAGATGTGCTAATGAGTATGTGTGTAATGAGTAAAGTTCTGCTATCTCTGAAGCCAATGGAAAACATTCATTGACCTCATTGGGGCCAGGATGTTGCCCAAGGTCTTTTTTTAGCATTGAAGATAATCTCTGTCATCAAAAAATTAAAAAAGAAAAAAGTTTCTCCTAAACTTTTACAACATTGGTAGATTCCAGGTTTCTTCTGCTTTTTTTTTTCTACATCTACTTGCAAACTTTTTGATGTCTGTGTAATTGCTTTATTTCAACATGTTACAGTATTTCAAATGTTCATTGTTTTTATAATAAAAACTTTTACCCAAAGTCTGTCACTCATAGTTTTATTTAATTAGTTTGCACGTGTGTGAGTAAAAGCACATTTTTGGCTAAAATTATATTTTCAAGCATTTTTGCAGTACAGTAGATGCTTTTTAAGATATTTCATTCATCTGAACCCCTTTATGTTTAGGGAATTCTCATGACATTTTTTGGCTGAGATAAAAGAGCAATCAAGATCTGTAACACTGATAAGTTGACTGTGGTGCCAGGTGATGACAAGCAGAAACAAATTATATTGCCCAGCTTTTCTGTCAGATACATCAGTACTGCTCTTACTGACATCAGTGGAATCAGGAGAGCTCTATTTTTCTGGCTTCACTGTTTCACAGATGGGAAGTCATCACTGTAATACAGATGGTCTCAGGAGTTTATAGCAGCACTTTATTTAATATATTCTAAAGTAGGCAAAAAAAAGGCACTCCTACAAGTAAATACTGCTGATCCTAGGATTCCCTAAATAATTGCATACTCTCTTCAGGGCAGACTTGGTGGCAATGCACTGTTTGTGTGATTCACCTGCTGTATGGGTACCATTGTCATGGGTGGTCAGGAATGGTCCATTGGGCACTGTCTGGTTAATGTGTGGGTGATGATGCTGGGTCTGGGCTGCATCCTCCAGGCCCCCAGGGATGGGGAAGGGTGCTGAGGTTCCCCAATGAATAGGCTGAGTTTAACAATCAAACCAAGCCAAAACACAAAGTACTTGGCAGCTGCCAGTACCTTCCAGTCTTGCACTTCTGAATCCTAAGGCTGAAAAATGATCTCTCAGCTTAACAAATGGTCTTTGCAGATGCAGATCCTTATGACATTCCCCTTCCTTTCACTACCGTGTGTTTAGGCTCCTTCTTACGATTTTCAGATGTCTCCTGTGAGAATCAATTGTCCTGTGCAAATCATCAGCCTCCTGTGCTGCTTCTGGAACTGGATATGTTAAATGAATGTACTCGATATGCTTGTTCTCACAGTCTCTGATACCAACTGGAGAGTGGCATTAAGTCCTCAAGAGATTCAGATCCCTCCAGTAAGTTGCAGCATTACTTGTGCTGTAGATGTTTTTATTCTCTGTATAACTTACACCTTTGAAGGGTCAATGCTGGGTACCCTCTCTCTGGTCATTCATCAGCCCAGTGTAGTCTCATTGTCAATTCATGGGCCAGATCCAGCTGGCTCTCCCTACCTTTTCTCTAGCAGTTCCTTAGTTGCTTGGGCAGCACATGCTTTGGGAACAGCTAAAAGCTCTCCCTGTGCCTGCAGGTGCTCCAGTGGCTGAAAATAAAGCCTTGGTGCAGCCGTGGTGTGGGAGGTAGGGTGAAGTGTGGCTGGGGAACCACCTGTGATCTGGTTAGGAGCAAGCAATTGTTACAGCAGCAGCTGCAAATTATGAAGTATAATGCTATAAATTTCAACTTAAACTCAGTCTGCCCTGTTTTTGTAATGATGCTCCTTCCTGTGGGAAGCCTTTTGAAGGGGGAAGATTGGCTAGATCCTTTATAATGGGGCCATATCTGTAAGCAATGGGTCCAGGAGTATCGCAGGAATTAAGATGCGGTTGATGCCGTAATTGATGAACTCCTGACCTACAAAGCTGTGTTTACTCACAGGCAGATGGGAGTGTGCAGATGCTAAAACTTTGCTTCATGCTCAAACTGTGGTGTAACACCATCAGGGTTAAGTGGGGCAACTGCAGAGAGGAATGTGGCCTAGGGTTCCATGATTATCTGTAATTGATCATTGTAATTATCTGTAGTTATCAAGGTTGCACCCAATCAAGTGGCACAGCTGACATATCTGCAAGAGCTGAGTACCAGGTAGAGATGCTAATTGCCTGGCAGAAAATCATTTATTTACTGTGCTAACAACACAGGCCTGTTCCATGATACAAAAAATGCTCTAAGGGTAGCTGGCTCTTTGTGAGGAGAAAGGGGGTTTAAATCATGAGCCACAAAGATCAGATACAGGAAATTGTATTCTTCTGTGATCATACTGAACCTGACCAAGGGGTCTTTTTGAGGGAAACTGATCTTTCCAGTATGTGCCATACCTAATATTCAGCTCCACAGATGTTGTCATCTGCAAAAGAAACATCCTCCTGTACTGAAAGAACACTGGAATGCATTGGTCTCACAAAATCACTCCGGTGCTTTCTTGAGAAAAAGCCACTGTACCAGTAACTGACCCTTGTTCTAACCCATTGAGGGACTGCTAGGGACTTTGTAAACTTCAGTTTATGTCAGACTTTGATTTCTGTATCCACATACTCTTCAGAACTATATTGTACAGAGATACATGATAAATTACTTCATAAAGCAATTCTGGCAGCATTAGCTGTCTATCACCCTGCTCCTCCTGGAAATCTCTGACATCCCAAGCTGCAAACCCATTTGAAGAGCCAATGTGTACAGAAATAACAATTACCAGAAGGTAATTCCTACTTCCCTCAGCCAGAGCATTCAGGTCCTCAGGCTCCTCCTGTTCACCCTGCCAAGTTTTGTGGAGAGGCAAGTCCAGGCCGAGGGCTGGAAGGGGGAAGCTGCCAGTAAGTACAGGACTTTCCCATTTCCAGTACTCAGTTCCAGTCACATGAAAGTACTGAGATTTCTGAACTTGCAAGTACTATTTTAGGTGCTGTATTTAATTTTTAGACATTTTTTAGCTCCCCAGCTATATGGAGGTTGATACAAATGAACCATGGCTCTTTCAGTTTAGCAGATTTTGATTTTCTAAATAAACACAAGAATTCCTACTCGGTGCTTGATATTCAGAAAACCTAAGCACACAGCAGAAGTAACCAGAAAGTGGTTACTTAAGTATAAGTAACCAGAAACACAGTTTTGTGCTAATAAAAGTTTTACATCACGCTGTCATATTTTAGCTGTTTTTCTAACCCTGACTTTCTGACCTGTTACAAGTTAAAAGGTTTGGAACTGAGTTAAAATGAATCTCGCTGCTAAAAATCATTCATAGTGTTAAGAGCAATCAACTAGGACAAAAGTACAGATTTGTGGAACATTACATTAGGATCTGAAAGTCTCGCTGATTGACTCAAAAAAGTAAAAAACAATAACCACAAAACTCATTGTGATAGATTCTTATTACTTCCTTATCTCTTTTACAAGATGTAACTGAATCTTGGGATTGGCTTTTGTTTTGTTTGTTTGGTTTGGTTTGGTTTTGTTTTGTTTTTCTATCAGAATCCATCTTGGAGAAAAAGGCTGATAAAATTCATTACTGCTGACTTTAGGATATCTAGGATTTCAATGGTGTGAGTCACCAACAGGAAAGTTTTCCTCCTGACTTACTTATTTTAGGGATTTTTCCCCCCCTCATTGATATGCTAATGGTTTGCTTTTACTCAAGTACATTCTTATCTTCTTTAAGGAAGCAAAAAGGCAATCTATGCTCTCAGCCCAGATATTTTTTACATCTTCTGTACCAGTTCTACTTATTTTTCTGAATTCTGTTGAAGGGATCTGGTGTTATCTACTCCAGTATCTATGTAAATACATTAGTTTCCCATAGATGTTGAGAAAGTTTGGTTTTTTTGTTTCTAATTAAAAAATGGTTGTTCAGTCTGGAAAAGAACCAAGCCTGAGATGCTAAGTAACCTTTTCTCATTCTGGTTTTTTTGTTTTTTTTTTTAAATTTTATAACGTAGAGTAGCAGACACATGCATAGAGTAAAATTATTAAAAAAATAAATTAAACAAGCCTCTTGTTATTGCCCTCCTAGTCAAGTGCCTTTCATTTGGGGTAGAAAGGCTCCAACATGTCCTGCACTGCACTGTTTATTCTCTGGCAAAGAAGCAACTGGACAGGAGACTTGCTTGATGTTCCTGTCACTTTCACCAGCCTTTGTGGTGGTGGTCAAATCAGTTCATCTGTCTGTGCCTCAGTTCCCCCAACCCTAAATAGGAAAATATTTTCATTATAAAGTGCTATGAACTCTGCCCATAGAGGTTACCTATGATGATCAGCTCATGGTGTGTAGGTTTCCCCACACACACGTGCACACAGCAGATGCTAAAGCAGGATTGCACCTCATCTTTCATAAGCGACCTGGCAAGAGTTCAGTGCATGCAGACAAGTAATGATTACAGCATTAAGTCTAAACCAACATCTTTGAGCCAAGGATAAACTGAAGAATGGTACTAAAGGGGAAAAAAACTGAGTTACAAAGACTGGCATAAATCACTCTTAATACTGAGTTATTTTGACATCTTTCAGGTGTTGAATTTAATTTTTTGAAGAAGCTGAAGGAGAGGGCAACCAGGCCTCCTGTTTACATGACTCTAGCTGTTCTGCTATCACATGTTTTTATATTACTTTCAAATATGATTATTCAAAAATAGTAATTTGCCTTTGGTAAAACATTGCCATTCTCTCTCAAGACAGAAATTCAAATCTCTTGCCTAGACACAGTTTGAAAGACCTAACTTGTGAAGCCCCAAAGGCCTACAAAACCGTTTAGAGACAGAATGTTAAGCCTTTAAACAGTAAAGGTGTTTATTTTCGGATCCGGGGAACTCCCGGCTCGCGCTGGACAAAGAGTTCCCCCGGTCAGGTAAAAGGGTTAGGTTATTTATACAGCTAAAAGGGGAGCTTGCAACATCCTTACATACATAGTCATAAGATTGCAACATGTAATTATAATATTCATAACAGGAGGAGTCTGGGCGGAGTCGTCTTTTGGGGATCTGTCTCGGGGTCTCTGGGGGTCTTCAGATGAAGTAATGAAGTCTTCCTCAGGGTTGAACTTTTTACCTTTCTTGATTCTTGCTGACTTCATGATATTGTTACAAGGCGATACCAGACCCTAGCCATAACTTTCCCCTTATCTGCTGGTTGTGACATCTTTATGTTCTTTTTGTGCAGATGTTCACATTCCTTTGGTGCCTAGTTAGCCTTGGCAGTGTCTTGTTTTAAGAACAGGACCTACACTTTTAATTGTCTTCGAGACAGAAGTTAGCCTGGTTAGGGCCTTGTTTTGTTCACACTGTTTCAGTGGAAAATTACAGGAGTTAATCCTGTCACGAGTTAATCCTGTCAGGGTCTTCCTTTGTTTCACTTGTCTGTGTAATGAGGAACTCCCTGATACCAAAACTCCTTCCCTCCCTACCTGCTGAGAAGGAAGGAGTTAAGTGTCATGCTGGTGAAGGAATCTGAATAATTCTTTTGCAGCTGCTTCTGACTTGCAGATATACTAGAGCTTTCTGCTTTTAGTGTTGTAGAAGTGGATGCTTTGTTTTCAAAATGTCAAGGTCTTTTTCCTATTTGGGAAAAAAAGTTTATCACCAGTACTGTCTCTGATAGTTTGCTCTGGCTGCTGCAACTGTAAGCTGAGCCTTTCCAATTTTTTCACATGTTTAGCCACAGAATTCCTCTCTGAACTAGCAAAAAAGAAAGAATTAAGGCTCAGAGAGAATGAAGTTTCTTGCCTGAGGTCATCTGGGCTACTTGTGGCATGGAATCTTTCACTGAGTGTAGGGCTAAAATCCTTAACCTAGCCTGTCTTCCCAAAAGAAACACTGTAAT
Source organism: Heliangelus exortis (assembly GCF_036169615.1). NCBI lineage: Eukaryota > Metazoa > Chordata > Aves > Apodiformes > Trochilidae > Heliangelus > Heliangelus exortis. The sequence continues at coordinate 104,543,946 of NC_092424.1, read as the reverse complement.
CCTTTTCCTTCCCTTCCCTTCTCTTCCTCCGTTCCCTTCTTTTTTCTGAAGAAAGGAGAAAGTGGAGAGGTTTCCACTCAATAATTACACATCAGTCTATCCTGCTGGGGAAAGCTGCTTTATGATGTCAAAATAACACATTATTCTTCCCGGGATCTTTGTTGTCTGCAGGGTGTAACAAGCAGTGACAAGCATCAGTTTTCATTCTGAGCCTGGATGACAAAGATATGGACACTTAATTAAGGTTTCTTTTATTGCATGAAAATAGCCCTGACCCTGAAGATCTGAGCCTGACATGAGAGCTGCCTGTGACACCAGTGAAGGCAAAATGTCCAACTGCAAGACTGTAGTTGAAACACTCGCCCTCACAAACCACTGAATTGTGAATGGAATCGAGATGTTCCCAAGTGGTTGCCCTAATTCAAGCGAGGGGCTCCAGCTTTCTCGTGACTCACTCTGGTCCTATGGATTCCTCTTTCACACCAGGACAGAGCAGCAGGAAGCAGAACCTCCCTCAGCTCCGTAGGAACAATGTGATCAATTCATGCTGCAAAACAGTTGGCCCAGGCTTCCCAAAGTACCACCTGTGAGAAAACCGATTTTTTAAATGACTGATTGCAACCAAATGCACATTCCACTTCTATTCATTTCCATGCATGCATGTATATTGATTAAAGTTAGTTTGGGTTTGCTACATTAAGTCAGTGTTGATAATTAAGCATCTGTGCACAAAGCTGAGAACATTAGGAGCACTAAAGAAGCAAACAAGAGTTGGTAATAGGATCATTAGAGCAGTCTTAGCAGCACTTACAAGATGTTTACTCAAAAAATAAATATGCCCTAAGGAAGAAAAACACCAATTATAAAACACATGGGATTTAAAATAAAAAGGACAGTTTTAAAGCTTTTAAGTAAATAATTTCAAACAACTCAGCAACAGCTCATGTTTAAAAATAGACTAAGTAGTTAAAACAATAAAATGTGTTAATTGTAGGATCTGGAATACACCAAAAGGACAAGTACAGTTACCCTTATTACTTCTTCATCGTTCAAAGTGAAAAAAATCAGTATTAATACTGACATATGACATCTATCTTTGTATATATTTGCACAACAAATATTTAGGGTTCTGTGAGTGTCTCAAATTGGTTGTAGGCAGCCAAGAAGGAAGTAACTTGCAGCTGCACCAAGGTTAAATAAACTGTGTGCAAATGTGCATCAACAGCTCAGGTCTGCAAAAAACAGGGGCTGCCCGTGGGTCACAGGGAGTGCACAGGTCCCATTCCGTAGGGGAAACAAGAGACCCGAGTGCTGGAGCAACCTCTTATCACATAACCAGATGAAGGCAACACACATACATTACTTCTAATTGCACCTGCAATTTTCAGTGGGACTAATGAATTATCAGCCATTCACAAACAGGGACTTTGACTCATAAAAAAACATCACTGGGGCCTAAACCACCCTCTTATCACTTAGCCTCCTCGTAGCACGCAACACTCTCAAAATATTAATAATTTAATCTAATTAATTAATGCGAAGGAATAGCAATAGGGCTTAAACGAATTAAACTCTAAATCGTACTAGCTGAAAAGCCACGGGACACCGGCAGTATCTGAAAGCTTCGGGCTCTACTTAGGAGACATCTACTCCCGTTTTTTGGGGGGTTTTCCGCGTGGAGTCGTGGCTCGTGGGCCGCGCACCGGTCAGCCCTTCCCCCTGCTCAGTCTCCACAGACGCTCCGAGGGGAAACACGACGATCCGCCCGACTACAGAGCACAGCCAGGAGCCTCCCGCCCTCACCTCCGCCACCCTGGGAGGTGCCGGTCCTGAGGCAGCCCCTGTGCTGAGGCACCAGCCCCGCCCCAACATGGCGGACAGGGGAGGCCTCCCCTCAGGTGAGCCCCGCCCCGCCCCCCGCCGCCGCAGGTGAACCGCGGGGCGTTGCCCCTAGCGCCGCTGTGATTGGCCGGCGGCCCCGCCAATCGCCCGTTGCCGCGGCAACGCGTACGGCCCCCCGCGGGCACACCCCCGCGCCCCCCGCTGTCGGCGCCTGATTGGCCAGAGCGGCTGTGACGCGCGCGGGGGGGGTTTTACGGCCAAGAGCCGGAGGAGAAGAAGCCGGGAGAGGGAGGGTGGCGGGTGTGGAAGGCGGGAGCTTGGCGTCGCTGCTGCCACCATGACGTTCAAGCGGAACCGGGACCGCTTCCACAGTACTCGCTGTTGCGGTTGCTGCCATGTGCGGACCGGCACCATCATCCTGGGCACCTGGTACATGGTGAGAACCTAGCGCCGAGGGGGGCCGCCAGCGACTCTGAGGGGGCGGCGATTTGGGGCTGTGCGCAGCGCGCATGCGCGGGGCTGGGCCGCTGCCCGGGCTCGGGGCGGTGGGCGCGGGTGGGCTGCGCGAGTACGACGCCGGGGGCCTCTTAGGGGTCAGCGGCGGAGGGACTGGAGCCGATCCACTGCTTCCCTCCCCCGCCCTCTCAGGGAACTGTGTTCCCACCTCCCGGGGAACTGCTCCCCCCCCCGCCGCCTCAGGAAACTGCTCCCACCTCCCCGGGAACTGCTCCTTTCCCCCTCACCCCCCTTCAGGGAACTGCTCTTCCCCCCCCCTCAAGGAACTGCTCCCCCCCTCAGGGAACTGCGTTCCTCCCCCCTCCCGGGGAGCTCTTCTCCCTTAGAAGTCTCCGCTGTCCCCCCTGCTCCGTGCGGGGAAGCTGCGCGGGTTTCTTTGGAGTCTCAGCCCCTCTTCCTTCCCGGGGTCCGTTTCGAGCTTACCAAACCCTTGATGGCCTTCCTTGTGATTCGAAAAAAATAAAGTGAGCGGAAGCGTAAGGGAGTTTTAACCTGAGTCTCTGAAGGGTCCTGTTCCAAGATAGGAGGAGTAGGGACTTGTGTATGTTTTAAACGGCACTGCGTGTGTTTTTGGTGGGAGATGAGCTGCTAACGTTGGGGACTCAGGAATTTGGGCTGTGTCGGGAACGGGATGGGAAGATGTGTTCTCACCGCAGCGGTTGAGAAGCAATAGAAAGAGGTTTGGTTTCCAAAACACCTCTTGTTTTCTGACTGGTGGATGTTTTTCTCTCTGAGAGAGCCGTGGTGATGAAGCTGAACTATGAAAGATAGTTTTGAACTAGAATAAAGTAGAAGTCTGAAAACAGTACCAGCAAGTTAAGGCCAGAAGCCTTAACTTCTCTTGGTTCCTTTAAAGGGGAGCTGAGTTCTCCTTTGTTGAAGGCACTTTCTGATCTTTTCTTCCGCTTACCCTCATGGGCAGGAAAAATGAGTGTAGTTAAAAAACTTGCATCATCGCTTTTCTGATTTCCTGAAGCTGTAACCAAAGTCTGTATTCTCCCTCACCCTTCCCCAGATTGTAAAAGTTGAACATGCTGAGTTTTTATGCCTTGATGTGAAGCAGCCGTGCACAGAAACTTCTTTTACAGGAATGGAAGTTTCAGTCAGGAGAAACTTAGTTTATCTTCAGCAAGTATGGGGAGGTCCTTTTTTTTTTTTTTTTTTTTTTTTTTTTTTTTTTTTTTTTAACTTCCTTTTTTATCTTGGTCCTTCTATTGATAAAAAATGTACAGGCAAACAACAAATGGAAGGAAAGAGTAATGGAAGAAAAAGCAATGTAGGAAGTGGGAAGTGTACTGAAACTCTAGAAAAGGAATTTTCTTTCTTTAAAAGAAACTGGAAAAAACGTTGTAACTTTGATTAAGTCCTACTATGAGGTCATATAAAATGCTCACTGCAGTATTGAATGTTGCACTTGTTCTGGAAATCTGCAAAACTTCCAGAAGTTTTATCCTGTGCTGATGAAAGGAGATCAAGACTATGCTTCGGGTACCTCAAGTAAAAGCATAAATTGTTAAGAGTAAGGAGACAGTCATTGGGAACAAAGGGACCTTCCTGCCTTCCCCACTTTCGTTTCCTGTTTGCAGGAACCCACCACTTTGGTGGGTGTGGTGGGCAGGGATGTGTTTTCCCTGGCCAAAACCCCTGAAGTACTTCCAATATCTGCCTCTTTTGCTCTGCTTCCGTTTCATCATATTGCCTGGATGCAGCACCTCTTCCTTCTTCCTTAATCTCTGCAAATATCTATAGTGCTTATGGCTGGTGAAAAGCTGGATGATGATTGATGAGGCCAATGGCTTCAGAGGTGGAGCAAGGTGTGAGGCAGAGTGTTCCTTGATCTTTTGGAGCTGCAATGGATTCAGGTGATTAAGGGGGAAAATACAGCTGAGTTCAGGGTAGCAGGGTGCATGCAAAGTACGTCATGGCTGGGTTTTTCTATAAACTGTATCAAACACACTGTTAAACTGTGCATTGAAGTTTTTTATCCAGTTTTTCCCAGCTACCAGCTGGGAAGAAGTGATAATTCTTAGGTCAGACAGCTGCAAGCTTTTGAGCTGAAACAAGGTCTTACCATGAAGTCTTAATTGATCTTGCCTCAATATGCTTCAAATCAAAATTTACCTTTTGAAGGTAAAATACAGTTTGGACAGTGAATATCAAACTTCTTGTTTTGCTGACAAATATTAAATAGCCTAGGGTATGCCAAGTTGCTTAGTCATATTAATTAATGTACCATTTAAGTATATCACTAACTTCAGTCCTTCAGAAATTGGCTTGTGATAAGTGTTTCTAAATCAATTTAATAATCTCTACTTGTAAGTTACAGTGGGACAGATAGTAATAACTTTGTGTAAGTGGTGCCTTTTCCTGTGTGTGTGTGTTTTGGCTTGTTTGGGTGGTTTTTGTTGTTTTTTGAGGCATGGAGCTTTTAGGGGGGAGAATGCTTTGTTCAACAATAGTTTTGTGTAACTGAAAATCTTCTCAGCCTGTAGTTACTGGATACACTGTGTTCTCGTGCTGTGCAGTCCTGAAGGAATTTGATACCAAACATAAAATGGAGTCTTGTAGCAATCTACTCCAGATGTTTTAGTAAGATAAGAGCTTTGGCTGTTGGATAAATGTGAATTATTCTTATGTAACTGTTTCTTTAGGCATTTTCCAACGCCTGCCTTATTTGTACACCTAAATTTTGCACCGACTTAACTTATCTCTTAACTAAAAGAGTTATATCACTGCCCTTGTGGTGCACTTCTGCAAGTCTAGAGAGAGCAAGGACCTAAAATGTCTGCTGTCGATGTGGTGTGATCAGGCTGCGTCTTTTAGGAACGCTTCAGTCCCTGTGCTGCTGCTGCTTCTGATAAACAGATAAAACTCTTTCTGCAGAAAGATGAGTTAAGAACATTCCTAGCGGATTTGAACTTGAGTTCTGGGACTAATATAGTTTGACTTACTCTGCAACACCCACTGCTGTAGGTAGGAAAAAGAAACCTCCTGTTCTTAGCTCCATAATGGCAAATGTGTGGCTTTGAAGTTTTTCTTCCTATGAACTTTCTTGTTAGGCACAATGCTTTCCAGAAACTGGAAGCGTGAACACTGCACTGGCAAAAATCAGATCAGAGTTCAATAAACAGTCTAAACATAACAGCATCCTTTGGGAGGGAGTGGTGGTTTGGTGCTGCCAGCAAACTTCAGCAATGGAGTCAAAATGATGCAATATATACTGGGTAACAGGAGGGCAAGGATGATCTCTGGAGTTGTTCCTTTACTGCACAAGACTTCCAAAAACAAAGGAACATAACTGGTCTCAATTTAATCTTGACAGTGCTAGAAGCTCTGAAATACCCTATTTAAAATTACTATTTAATATTTTTTATTAGTTCAGTATAATTTAAAACAAACAAAAACCATTTTGGTTTGTTTCTTCAGGAACATGTTTATGAAAAAATTCTGGAACAATGAGAGGAAGATGGGAAAGTGTAATAGTGCAAGGCAATTTCCCTCTCCTTTCCCACTCATAAAATGAAATAATCAAATAATAAGTAGGAACTGTCATTTCTATCCAAGAGTTCTAGTCACTCAGCATGCTTGGGGAAACCTAGGCTTCATGTTCAGGCCTCCAGAGAAATGAAGCACTTATGTAATTAGGCATTAAATGTATACTGGGGAGATAACAAGCATTAACTTTTTAATTAGTTTTATTGTCCTACAGTCTTTTTCATTTCTGATCGTGTGGGGAGGTAATGTTTCTGTTACCAGTTTGTAATAAATGCTTACTGTAGTACCAGCTATTGGATTTTTAAAATATTAATAAAAGTTACACCAAACTTCTGGTAAGCTCAATTATCTTAATTATAAGAGTAAAATATACCTGAACTACTACAAAAGTAAACTAACTTAGTTCCTTAGTGGAGCCATCTTTTGAATGAGAACTTGAATATGCATTTTGTTTAATGTATATTTAGTATTTTTTAACTCCCTAATAAAAAATGACAATTGGGGTTTCTGAGACCTTTCCACTGAATGCTGACTCATCAGGTTGGTTTGTTTGTTTTGTTTTCTTCAGGGGACAGAGTTTTATCCTCAGATTATACTGAGGTTTCCCTGTCCTGTTTTGGGTTTTTTTTGTGCCTTTTTTTTTTTTTTTTTTTTGACTTCTGTAGATCATTTGTGAACATATATTTTATTTGCAGCAAGTATATTCTTTTAAGCTCTGACTACGCCTTACTATCCAAGCCATGCTCTTGCTGTCAGTCACACTATCAGGTTGAAACAAGAGTTGTGGTCTTGCTGTTATCAATCTTCTGTGAAAGAAGAATGGCAGTAGTTAAACACAGGCTCTGGCTTAAAAAGGCTCCTAATTTGGAGTTGTTGTTAATTAATTGAAATCCATATGTTATATATGGTTAATTACTCAGTGTTGTGATATGATTGACAAATAGCAGTATTGGAGTACTGGAAACCCTGGGATATTCATTGGCAAAGGTTTGAATTTGTTTGAAGTTTAAGTTGGTATTTTTATTCTGTAAAATGCCGATCCTAATAGACTGGGGTTTGAATTGCTTCTTTAATTTCCTGTTTTCCTTGCACAACATTTAAGGTTAAGGAAATAAACGTAAATACTTGGAACTGTTCTCAGTAACAAGTGAAATTACTAAGGACTTACTTTACCTTTTACTAGGACCATGGGTTGGATGAAAATAAAAGTGATAGATGTGAGATCACATTCTCACAATTTCAATTCACTCAAGTTTTTTGGTACTCCTATATTAATTCAAGTGGTGCTTGCTCTTTATCTTGAGGCAGATAGCCTATCGTAGCAATTAAACTCAGTATTGAAGTAATACAGTCTTTGTCCTGAACTTTATCATCATTTAAGTTAAAATTATGATTGTGTATAAACAGTAAATGATTTAGCTATATTTGAACACAAGTCTGTATTTTATGAAGTAGAAATCAGTGTTTCAACTGCCAGATATCTTAACCTTGAAAAGGCTTTTTAAAACCAGTATAAAGGAGAAAGTTCTTTTCCAAAGTATATGTCAATACTCAGGGTTCCCTCAAGAGAGGAGAAATTAGGCTTGAAAATACATTGCAAGCAGAAAGCCAGAATAGAGAAGGACAAAGCAATAGTTGTTGGAGAATATAGTTTTTTACACATTTGAACAATGGTGAAATTTTTTTTTTTTTAATCTTGTGACAAAAGAACAACTTGACGCTTTTCTTGGTAGGAGATGTCTTGCAAGGGGCAAAATGTGTTCTGTTCATCCCAAGGCTAAAGATACTGGTGGATAAACTTGGTTATTTACTGCCAGCTCTAATTGAGGTTTTATTTTTCCATTACAAGGCATAAATTGGAGGATACAAGTGGCTAAAAGTATCTGGAATGTTTAATAAGTTTAATATATGACTGTGTTGCTACAAATTTAGCAGCTTTTCATCAAAGGGTTCTTTTTGGCAGAAAATGTAAGCAATTATATTACCACGATATCTCTAAACCCTAGAAGGATCAAACAAACAAACAAAAAAACCCAAAACCCTTTAGAAAAACACAAAACAACTCATCAGAACTGTGAGTTTTAAATGCTAACACTCCTTTAAGTCTTCAAAATAATTTTTTCATTACTGAAAACTTCCAAAATTGCGTTATTGTCGTTGACTTCTTGAACCAGGCCAGTAGAAGAAATACCTGGCAAATTTTCTGAAGTTGTGAGGAGCTGCAAACCAATTTGTGTTTTAATTTTGAGGCTAATTGTAACGACTTTTTTTAATTTTTTTTTTTTTTTTTAATATGTAGCTTTTTTTATTTGGTTGGTTGGTTTGGGTTTTTTTTTTTTTTTTTTGCAGTGTCTCTCCAGATGTTAATAACACACTGCCCCTGTAAGTCTTAAATATGTACATGTTCTGTGAGGGGAATTTTGCAGAGGCTTAAACTACTTTTAACTCCTTGAGCTCTTTCTGTTTCTGAATGTATTTCTGCTATGTGCCAAAATGGGGAAACAGAGGTAGCCTTCAGTGGCAGTGTGACTGAGAAGGCCTGGTAAGCACATAGCCAATGCTGAATGCTTATGAATTTGGGTGTTTGACCTTTGTGTGAAATTTCCTTGACTTTACCTCTGTGTAGCCTGCACCTTTTTGCATTGTATTAACCTTGCCTTTCAATGTGTTGAAGAAAGCAGAAACTCAAAATGTTCTTTATTGTGTTGGTTGCTGTCTGTACCTTTTTCTTTCCAGCCTCTTAAGTGTTTTCAGTTTTCTGGTTCACAAATCTGTGCATTCATCGTGCAGTATCAGCTTAATTATGTGATTTGAATCCTTATAAACCCTGTCTTTCCTTTTAATTTGCAAGTTACTTAGTTGTGATTCATCTAGCAAGTATGCAATGCTCTTCTTCTGGTGTTTTTTTAGTAGCGTTTTACCTAAATCAGCTTGAATTTGAATTGCAAATTGAGTTGGCTTTTTGCTTTGTTTTTGTTTTTTCTTCCACATACAGGCAAAATCAAAGAGTGTATTTCTGTCTGAAATAGAAGATTTATTACTCTGTCCTTAAAAAGATCATAGCTGTTGCTCTCTAAGTAACCTTTAGGTAACTGTGATCTTTCTCAGGTGGTGAACTTGCTGATGGGCATCTTGCTGACAGTAGAAGTGACTCATCCAAATATAGTGCCAACTGTTGATATCCAGTATGAAGTCATCGGGAATTACTATGCTTCTGAGAGAATGGCTGGTAGGTGTCTAACTGCTGTCTGATGAGAAAATAAAGCATGCTGTATCATGGTGTGTTTGCCTTACACTAGTGTGTAATATATGCATACAGCTTTTAAGTATGCTTGTCCTGTTTTCTGAATTTATCTTTATTCTAAGAGGTCTTTTACAATAATAATAAGCATATATAGAATGCTATTTTTATTTCCTACTACTCTTAAAGCATCGTAAACAGTAAGATTTCTAATGATTTCTTGGCCTTCTAATGCTTTTAACATTTTTTAACATTTTTAACATTTACTATCCTTGATGTGTCAGTAAAATAAAAAGCAGAAAACCATTTTTAAAGATTTTTCTTTTTTTTTTGATTCTTGGTGATCCTGAGATTTAAGGAAGGAGCTTACAGTTACTGTGTAGGAGGGAAAAAGCATGCCATTTTTTCTAAGAACACTGAAAGAACTGGGATTCAGGTACTTCAAGTCTGTAACCAAAATACTTATCTGAAAAGTTTGACATGCAGAAGAAACAGGAGAGAAAGCATCATGAGCAAAATGAAACCTCCTTCCTCTCTGTTATAAATGAAGTGTATGATGTATACAACTGTAATCACTGACAAACTTCTGACTGTAATGACCAAGTTTCTTTACTGCAGTATGTCATGTAAACTTCTGTTCATGCTTTGTTTTTAAAGGTACAGAAATATGTAGAGTGTGGTAGGTCTAATGTTTCTTGTTGAAGTTTGTTGTATTACACCAAAATTTAAGGAGGGTCAGATGCAGTGTGGAGCAAAGATAAACAGTACAGCTCAAATGCAGACTTGAGGGGTTCTGGTTTAGTCTTCATGTTTGTTCATGATTTGAATTGAGGATCTGACAGTTGTGACCTGTGACTAACTTGTGCTTGTTAGTAGTTAAATGAGAGTGGGAATAAGCACAAAATAGTTTAAAAAGCCAAGATGCTAAGTAAAATTATGGCAGATACTTGTAGAATATCATATGTCTCATAACAGAAGCTGTTGTACTTGGTAGCCTTAAGTGTATGTGACAGATCTACTGCTGAAGCTGCTTTCCACACTATTCAGTGTAAAGTGGCTATCATATGCTTTTGGTTTAGTCTTGTTTCCCACGTTGGAATATGGGCCAGAGGGTTTTGTGTGCATGAAGTGCTATTACAGTTTTGGTTGAGAGTATGGATATAGTGAGTAACAAGTTCTCAGAAGAAAGAAAACCATGCTTTTTGGTTATTTCAGAGTACTTATGGCTTGCTGATCAATGCAATGCATTTAAGATGTGGGAGGTCCACTTTCTTGATGCCATCTCTGTATATATATTACTATCTTGTACTGAATTGGGTACATTAAGTGCTTCTAGTGTATCTTTTTGAATCAGTTCCAGACTAGAAAGTTAAGATTCTCAGATCATTTGTTTCAAACATGGGAACCTCAACAGTTTGGCTTCAGTATGACTCAAAACATGAGCTTGCCACATCTAATAGACTCTCAAGCTGGTTTCTTTCTCTGTGTTTTAAAAAATGTAAACTGCTTTCTGTAAGAGAGCAAGTATAATCTAACTCGTGGAAAGCAGCTGTGGTTCTGTCATCAGTAACTGGGGTGCACAAGGAGAATATTTATCATTCAGTTTCCATGAGTGTCCTGGATTTTGCTACCATTTGGCTTCTGCTCAGCTGCCTTTCATTGTAAATAACGGGATACCTTCCACACAGTGATTTCCTGTTTTCCTGAGTGTTGCTGAAGGAGCAGTGCTGCTCCTGCTGCCAATGGCCCCATTACATAACCAAACCATTTCCAAGGGTACAGGTTGGTGCTGTGCTAGCGTCACTTTAAATTCTTTCCAGTTGTCAAGTTAATCACCTGCATACTTTTAGCACTGACATATACTGCAAATCAGCATCATTATGGTGTGTTACTATCAAACTATGTCAGGCATCTAATTGGTGTGTCTGAGCTTTATTCAGGCTTTTGATTAAGGCAGGGGGATTTTCCCGGATGCCTGCTGGTTTTCTCGGGACAAATCTTTTTCCATTAGAATAGGCTTGAGTTACTCAATTCTGCTGTACAAATGAAACAGTGAGTGAGAACAGATCATAGTAATGCTCGTGTACCTGTTAGCTGCAGTGTAACAGCTTCAGGAAATGACTGATGGTTTTTGGTTTTCTTTTAATGCAGAAAATGCCTGCGTTCTCTTTGCAATCTCCCTCCTCATGTTCACAATCAGTGCAATGATGGTGTATGGTGCAATTGCTGTAAGTATATTTACAGTACATAGGTTTAAACTTGCTACTTGAATTTCTAATAAAATATCTTACAGTGTGCTGATTTTTTTTTTTTTTTTTTAGCATCGTGTAGGCTGGCTGATCCCATTTTTTTGTTACCAACTCTTTGACTTTGTGCTCAGTTGTCTGGTTGCCATCAGTTCTCTAACCTACTTGCCCAGAATCAAGGATTATCTGGATCAGTTGGTAAGTGTTTTTTTCAGCTTAAGATGATAGTTTGCATTTGAAACTGAGCTTTGGTGCAATTAGATAAGTGACAGACCTATAGTTACTTAGTGCATACAAAAAAGGAATTCAGGCTGCAGGGGATGACTGCTAGGGTGGTTATAAGAATGAGAGCTTATCAAAGGTGGAAGGGTCAAAAGTGTCATTGCTCCCTAAAAGGAAAGCCAGAGAGAGTAAAGAAAGGACTGTGATATAAGTTGGTTTAAGCTGTCTCTATCAAACAAGTAAGATGCCAAGCCTTTAGGTGATGTGGTTCCGTGGCAGGTTTGCTACTGCAGATGAATGTGTTGACCTTTATTTGGTGGGGGAGGGTAAGGAGTATAGATAAGGATTAATATGGTGTAGGGTCCTACAGCATTGTGGGATGGCATCTGAGATTCTAAGGGCTCCTTTTTATGTTCTGTAAAGCTCTTCATATATTGGAATAACACCTTGCAAAGAGCACTGCTTATGTTTTCATTGCAAGAAGACTCAATTGGTAGAATATACTGCAAACAGGGATCACAAGCTCCTTCTGGATGGTGTTTAGATCTGTTCAAGTAGATGTAAAAAAAAGTCCTTTTAAAACAGTTTGGTGTTTGTTTCTTTTTTTTTTTAATTAGGTTGTTGTTGCTATGGTCAGGGAAAGAAATCAGAAAATTGCAGAAACTCTTTGCTTTAACTCTTTGGAAGTTTGGAAGCAACTTTTTTGCTTCCTCTTCTGCATGAATGTATGTTACTGGTTGGGCTGCCAGGAGGTAATTAATGCTAAGCCATTGAAGTTATCAGGTAGAGAACCTAAATACAAAAGCTATAGAAGTACAAAATCTGTATTAGCATGAGATTGAGGAAGGGACTAGGGCAGTACAAGGCTTCTGCACAGGTAGCTCTCTTCTGAGGAGACCTGTTCTTGCAGGACAGAGGCAGGATAAATACTGGTTTTTGTGGGAGGATAGAGTAGATACCAGGAAAAAATGAAACTTTGCTTCTTCAGAAGTGGTTTATGCAGGAGTTTGTTTCACTTGGTGTGAAGTTTGGATGTGCTTCTGTCATTTTTGTGACTGTGCAGTGTTTGTGCTTATCTCTTCCCTTTCTCTCCCTTCCTTATTTTTTTTTAACTAGCCGGATTTCCCTTACAAAGATGATCTCCTTGCCTTGGACTCCAGCTGTCTCTTGTTTATTGTTCTGGTGTTCTTTGCTCTATTTATCATTTTAAAGGTAAGTTAAGACTTATGTCTGTTAAATAAGTTATTATATTAAGATGCTATTAATCTGAGTTAATTCTCGATGCTGAATTAAGAACTCAGATGACTTCTTAATGAACTGAAAACTTCTTTCAGCAGAATTGGTAGTATGTGCAGCTATGGTATGACTTAAGTCAGACATTTTGTGTCCTGGTGTCTTCAGCTGAGTTGCTTGTGTGCAGTGGGGCATGTTCATGCAGCTCTGCCCTTTCTGAGCAGGAAGTAGGAACACACAGACTTCAAATACCCTCTTTTTGCATATGTGGGGATAAATGTAATAGTTTTGTCATTAAGCTTGTTTGTGAAACAGTACTGAGTTACTGCATGTCAGTTTTCTAAACTTAAAATCTCAGTGCTTTAAAAAATCTTTTGGAAGCAAGATGATAGGAGGAGGAAATGCATAAGTTAATTCAGAGCTGCATCTTTCTTCCTACTGAAGAGTGGTATTACCAGGTACATTATTTTTGTTCTAAATAGAGAGGCATTAATTTAAAATACAAAAGCTTGTGCAAACAAAGCATATTAGAGAAATGAGTTGATGATAAATATTGGCCATGCCAATATTCCTATCTTGCAGTCAGATTGAATTTAAGAAAAAGATAATTAATGCAAATATTTTACTTATTTTCTGGGCTTTCTCCAAGAGGAATGTCTGACTGGGGGGAATAGAAACCTAATACAGAGAAATTAATATTACACAGGTTAATAAGAAAAAAATCCAATCCTCCACAGCAGTTAATGTTGATTTAAAGTCCAGGCTGCTTTGCTCCACCACCTTTTCCTTGTCACCCCAGCTGTGTACTTACCCTCTTTTCTTTTCACTGTTAGCTGAACAAATAGTAATGGTAACTCAGGGATGAGTGGGTTTGGGCTCTTGACCTGTCTTCCTCCTGGCAGGTTTGGACTGAGAACCACAGAAGCATAAGACAGCTGGGGATTAATTTGATGAGCTGAGGCAGATAGGTTAGTTCAATGGATCTGTGAATTCTTTTGCTAAAACCTGTGTGGTTCATAGTCTGAGTCACTGTGGTAGCAAAGCTAAATGGGGAACAACATAGGTCTGTGGCTAAAATGTGAAATTGCAACCATTCCTCAGATTTGTATCAACTAAACTGATTTATGCTTTTGTCATATGAATGTAATCCAGCATCTGATTTTTTTAATCAGATAATGCATGAGATTTTTAAAAAGAGAAATTTCTTCTTTCAGGCATATCTAATTAACTGTGTATGGAACTGCTATAAATACATCAGCAAAAGAAATTTTCCGGAGATAGCAGTGTACCCTGCCTTTGAAGCTCCTCCACAGGTAAAACTTCTTTTGAGATAGAAGCATAATTATGGATGTAAGCTGGGCCAGGGGAGGTTTAGGCTGGATGTTACAAAACACTTTCTCACTGTGAGGGTTGTCAGGCATTGGAATGTCTTGCCCAGGGCAGTGGTGGAGTCACCATCCCTGAGGTATTTAAAAGGTGTTTGGACCTGGTCCTTAGGAACAGGGTTTAGTAGTTAGATTATGGTGTTGGTCAAAGGCTGGACTGGGTGATTTTGGTGGTCTCTTCCAACCTAACCATACTGTGATTCTGTAATTTAATTTTGAAGTAGAAAACCACCATATCCATATATGTTTACAAATATTGTCCAGCTTTCCAGTCCAACAAAGACTGGAAAGATTTGAAAAGTTAAAGCAGCTCACCTTTTTGGTAGGTTATTTCTTAGCTACGTTGTTGAGTGCATAAAGTAAGGTTTTGCAGGGAAAAGTCTTGGAATGTTTTTCTTGTAGTAAAGCAAAGCATTCTGATTCCACCAATCAGAACCTTCCTTGCAGCTTTGCAAAACCAAGAGACATTGGGGTGGAGTGAAGTGAATGAGACCCCAGGGTCAGCTTCAGCAGAGCAGTAAAAGCTGCTGCGTCTTCTTTCACTTCCACACTAGGAACAGCAGCTCTTAAAACTTTTGCCTGCAACAGAGGATTAAGTTGCTGATGGGGTCTCCATGTCTGCTTTCTGGTTTGTTTTTGTGCGTGTTTGTTTTTTGCTAAACCTTCTGCATTAATATCTTAAATGTCTTCTTTTTAGTATGTTCTGCCAACCTATGAAATGGCAGTGAAGATGCCAGAGAAGGAACCTCCACCTCCTTACATACCTGCCTGAAGCAGTTTTAATGTTAACAAACATCTGTACCAGTTTCCTGGGGGTTTCGTCTTTTAATCTCGCAAAACTGCTTAAGTAATAGAAATATTCAGGGCTTTAGGAGCAAACTGTTCTGTTTAAAAATGTTTTTGTTATAAACTTACTAAGCAAAACACATCTGGGAGTGATTTTTGTTTGCTTTAATTTTTGTTGTCCTTAACGCTCTTAAACATTTTATTGCCTTAGGGCCTTATTCTGCAAGAACTTATGCATGTGACTAACTTGTGGCTTTTAATAACACCAGATGAGCCAATCTGTGATTGAAGTTAGCTACAATTATAAGTGTCTGCAGGATCGTGCCCTTAATTTATATTAATTTTTTGTAAAGTAGTTCATAAAGACAATCTGATCACCAAAATGACAGTTTGCCTTTATCCAGTTTTGGAGGGGGAGGGGGTTTGAATGTGATATGTACGTGACTTTTTTACTTTGCACTTTTCTCATGTGTTATCTTAACTTTTGAGGGGGTTTTTTGTTTTGTTTTGTTTTTTTTGGTTATCCTATGTCTTGAAACATTGTAATTTTTAGGAAGAGGTGAGGGTGGCACAGGAATTTTTAATACAATGTGCTGCGAATACAAGAAAAGTAGAAATGTGGAAGATGGTTGCATGCTTCTAATCTTGTATGTATTTTCCTCTTTGTGATAAATGATACTTAAATAAATCTTTTACGAAATGTTTACCAGTAGCCTTGGTTGGAGTTTTTTGTGGGTTTTTTTAGTTTTTTGTTTGTTTTGTTTGGTTTGGAATTTTTGTGGTTTTTTGCTGGGTTTTTTTGTTTGTTTGTTTTGGGGTTTCTTGATTTTTGGGGCAGAAAGTGTGTTGGGTTTCTTTTCTCTTTGTTCATTTTGGTTTGGGGTTTTTTTTGGGGGGGAGGGATGTGTTTGTTTTTTTGTTTAACTGCATCAGTGGACTGCAGATAGTCTCACATATATGCAGCTCAGTGAATTCTGGCTTTCTGCAGGTTGCTCAGTGGTTGATCTGTGTTCTTCAGTGAAAGTCCTGCTGTGGGTGGAGAACATGGATTCCCTTCAATGTGTAAGCTTGTCTTGCAGCCCTTGCAGTTGGAGTTCTGTGTTTTGCTTGTCTGTTTGCTACTTATGTATAAACTGGCAAAAGGGATTCGTACTGGAAGCTCCTCACCCTCAGAGCAAATTTGGTGTCTGATGAGCTCAGTTGTTAAAAGCAAGGCAGACATACAGTAGGACTACAACATTATTTGTACTGGATGACGTCCAAAGTTGTTGGACATATTCCATAACTTCAGAAATTTTCCTCTAAAATAAAACCAAACAAAAAAGCCAAAACAAACTCAAACAGCAAAAAAACCAAAGACTGACAAAAAAAATCCAAAGCAACCTTTCTATTGTTCTTCCTCCAATAAGAGGTAAAAGATAATTTAATGGTCTGCTAATTTATCTGAAGAAAAAAAAGCTTTACTTTGGAGGGTGAAAGGGATCTGGGCTCAGCTCTTGGAAAAAAAAATTCAAATTGCTACACCATACAGGTTGATTATTCCAGTCTGCTCAAGGATGTACCTCTTTCCTGACTTAGACTCTTTCCTGGTTTACACTGGATGCAAGGAAGAATTTTTTTTACAGAGAGAGTAGTGAGGTGTTGGAACTGGCTGCCCAGGGAGGTGGTGGAATCACTGTCCCTGGAAGTACTCAACAAACATAGATGAGGCACATGCTCTAGTGGATGATGCAGATATTGATGCATATATTTTACTGGGGGGGATGCTGACAGTTGGACGTAGTGGTCTTAGAGGTCTCTTCTGTTACAATTCTGTGAAAATAAAGTGGTCTAAGGAACATAGAGCTGAAACTGCTGCAGTGGTGCATGGTACTCAAATTCTGGTCCCAGAGAATGTGCTCTGGCCTGGATCCATTTGCAATAAGGGATTCTCTGTGTGTGCTACAGATGCCAAAAACCCTGCTCCTCTGTTAGCTGTGTGACCATGAGTGGGCATCATAGGAATGAGAATGTGTGTGGTATGGGCAGAGCTCTGGCCAAGGTGTGGGTGAGACTGCCCAAAATATTGGGTGGGTGATCACAGGAGTGAGCAGTGTTGGGCAGCAGCTGGCACTGCTTGAAACTCATGTGATGTGTGTGCCATGTGCTGGTGCTCAAACACAGCTGCTACCTAAGAAATGAAAGCTATTTTACTCACCTGGACTCCTGTCCCATAGCATTCCTCTGCTTGAAGGGGGGTGGTTTCTTTAACCTGGTCTCACTTTTGGGCTTTGTGAGTGTGATGGTGGCTTCTTCTGTGCAGTTCAGATCATGGTTGCTGAAGTGGGTTAATATCTGAAGAGGCGATGCTGCTGAGGGTGTGGTGGCTTGTTCTAAATCGGGAGTTCCTGTTCCTTTTAGGGAGCTGCAGAGAGAACAAATGGTCCTGCAGCCTCGTGTGTTGACTGTGGGTTCAGCAAAGATCTCTTCTGAAAGGCTCTGCTGGACATAATAATGGCTTAGTGCCCTAAACCATGTTTTCCCTTAAAGCTGTACAGTGCAGGGACCAGAGGAAATGCCCTGGGTCGGGTTTGGCAAGAGGAAAAAGTGGTTCCTTGGGCCTCGGCCATGTCTCTGTGAGCTTTTCCTCCCGTTCTTTACAAAAGCTGGAGCGAAAGTCCCGAGACTGGAGGTGCCAAGTTAGCAGAGCCGCATCCAGTAACCCCAGTGGAGGGAGAAAGGGAGATTTCCATTCCCGCTGCTCCAGGTGTCAGACCTGTCCGTACCGCCCAGCTCGGCTCTGCTCTTCCCTTCCCAGGACGAACCCGCTGGTTCCCCCCTTCTCCCCCCGAGAGGAGGCGGCGGGGGTGCCGGTGCCCCCTCCCCACCCCCCATGGCTGCCCCTCAGCTTTAAAGCCGGCGGGCAGCGGGGCGGGCGGTGCCACAATGGGGCGGGCGATCGGCACCCGGGGCTGCTGCTGCCTGGCCCTGCTGCTCCTGCTGCTGCTGCCGCCGGCTGCCCGGCCGGGACCCCCGCACCCCCGGCAGCCGCTCCGCGGGAGCCCCTCCGCAGGTACCGTGCATCCTCCCGGACAGCCCTTCCCGGGCCCTGCGCTCCGGTACTGCCTGACATCCATCACCCCTCTTCTGAGGGTGTTCCCTGACGTGCTGAGGTGTACCAGCCCCGGACCCTTCGCTAGCAGCCAGAAATGCCAACTTTTTTTGTTTGTTTGTTTGGTTGGTTTTTTTGCTTTTTTTTTTTTTTTTTTTTGTTTGGTTTGGTTTGGTTTTTTTTGTTAATGCAAAAGCTGGTCTTGCTAATCTCTAAAACTGAAATAATTCTTCCCTTACCTGTATTCATTTCTCCAAATATCTCTATTACAGATTCACAGAAGGATCATGCTGCTAAAAAGTGTGTTTTGCTTTACTTTTTCCTACTCTAAAGCAAGTTAATTTTTCTGCCTGCAAAGCTGGGATTTGGTCTTTTTTTTTTTTTTTTTTTTTTTTTTTTAAAAGACTTCTTGTCTCTTTTTCTTTCACGTCTTAAGCTACACAAATATTTCTTTACGTCTTTTCAGTTTTCCAAAGGGCACAAAGTGATTCTTCTAACCCCTTAAACAAAGCTGTTACGGTATTGTGTGTAGAATTACATATAATATACCTGGATGGGTATCCAGTCCATTTCTCTGTGCCAAGGAAAAGTCAATTCTGCTACTGTGTTTCCTGATGGAAGTAAGATATAGCTGTGATTTGATTTTCCCTCCTTGCACAAGAGAATTTTTTTAATGCAATGGGAGGAAAAAAGTGCTGTTTTCATCTCTACTTTGAAGAGTCACATGGAGAATTTTTGTTTTGTATTGTTTTTTTAATTGGAATGGAATAATAAAAGTCAGCCTTATGGCAGCTGGGAAAGGTGCATCAGGTCCTAAAACAACTCTCCAGGGAGTAAATCCAAACTGAACACCTCATATTTTGCTAGTTAATGCCCTGTTGAGCAGGAGTGGAATGTCTCTTTTGTAGAAATACTGTGATTTTGGGCTGTCTGTTTTCATGAAGTGACAGTACTAATACCTACCTTGATGGTATAAACTAAGTTCATGGCATGATCAGTGTAGGTCAGAATATCAGGCAAAAATGTACAGCTTAGGTCGTCTGCTGTTGCTGTCTTGATTATTTTTTGTCTTTCCAGAAGTGGTGCTTGTTTATGATCTATGGCTTTTCTGTTTCAGTCTAGATTTATATGTCAGTGAAGAGTTTTAGAATCTATAAATATTTGTGTAAACGTTCACTTTTACATATAAAATTAATTAATAAATAAGTTAACTTTTTCTTCTGTTCGAGAAGCCTTTAAACTGTAACAACTTCTAAAGAAGCCTTTATCACAACATCATTTGCATCTTTTTCCTGCTGGCCTTTACTTTTCTTGTTGTGTACTTTGAATTTTGAATTACAAGAAATAATTACTCATCAGCAATCACTATTGTCACTACCTTAAAAAATATTAAGATCTGTTCACATTATAATCTAGCAAGTTGTTTTACTATTTTATTTCTGTGGCTTATAAAAATGGAATTCAGGCTTTATCTTTATAAAAATAGAAAGTAAGGACATTCATATGTCATTGCTACCCTTCTGTGTTGGCTGTTACATGTGAACTACAACCCCTTGTTTCAAGAATAGTTAGGCATTTTGGGGGCCCAAATTTGGACCCCTTTTAATGTTTAGAAGTTCAATTATTTATTACTTGTCCACATCAGTATTTAGGAGTTTCTAATGTTTTGCTTGCTCACTATAATTTTAAGCCTCTTCCTAAAGATTCAGCACTGCTAACATTTGTCTTGAGGGGTTAATTTGCCAGGACAGCTCTCACTGCCTAGGGTGAGCACTCTGGTCCTCTTTAGGAGATGCCTGAATTGTTTTCTGCCCTTCTTGACAGATGTTGCCTGCAAGAACCATCCTCTAGACCTTGTCTTCATCATAGACAGTTCCCGTAGTGTCCGACCTGAAGAGTTTGAGAAAGTGAAAATCTTTTTGTCAGAAATGATCGATACTCTGGATGTTGGTGAAAGAACAACTCGTGTGGCAGTCATGAATTATGCCAGCACTGTCAAGATAGAGTTTCCTCTTCGGACCTACTTTGATAAAGCATCCATGAAGGAGGCCATCTCTCACATTGAGCCCTTGTCTGCTGGGACAATGACTGGCCTTGCCATCCAGACTGCCATGGATGAAGTCTTCACTGAGGAAATGGGCACCCGGCCAGCGACCTTCAATATCCCCAAGGTGGTCATTGTTGTGACAGATGGACGACCTCAAGACCAGGTTCAAGATGTGGCAGCAAGTGCCCAGACAGCTGGCATTGAGATCTATGCAGTTGGGGTGGATCGGGCAGACATGCAGTCCCTCAGGGTTATGGCCAGTGAGCCACTGGATGAACACATCTTCTATGTGGAGACCTATGGTGTGATTGAAAAGCTGACATCCAAATTCAGAGACACTTTCTGTGGTAAGATGGTCAGTCCAAGAGGGCAGTGTAATTTGGCTCCCTTTGGCTCCTGCTGTGGTTCTGCTTCCCAACAAAGAGGTTTTTCTTTTTGAGAAGTGTTATGCATCCCATTTACATATTTTCTTTGCCACCCATAGGGCAAACAAACCAACCCTTCTGTTCAGTGCAGGGCAAGTAACAACCCTCTACTTGGAATAGTGACCTTACCATGCAAGTAACAGACCTGATTTCAGTGGATCTCCTTCTGCAGCTGGTCTGATTTAGTGCAACATAAAACATGCCAGTCTGGTCTGGATTTGGAATATTTAGTGGCTTGCCAAGAGCACACAACAGAACTGGGCAGTCTGCTCATTTCTTCTTGCATTAGGGGAAAGCAAGGAGGGTGGAAGTGTGGTGCTAAAGGGCTCTTTATGGCTTCAGAGTAGGTAAATCTGTGTGGTAGGTGAACCACCAGACTAGCTTGAGGAATTTGGTGCAGGATGAAGTGCCTGAGCACACTGGAAAGTCATCTCAGGATGGGTTTCATTCTGCAGGTGTTGCCAGGCTTTGCCAATCTGCCAGGCTTGCACCTTTCTCTGCTTCTCTATGCTTGATTTAGACAGGGAGCTGTGGGATGGGTTGAATTAGCTTTGTTCTTTCAGGGCTGTCTTGGAAAAATGCTGGATGTATATTTGGTTTGGGCTGGAACTCCACTAATGATGCTAGGCCAGGGTGAGTTGCCATTGTCATTTACAGATCATCATCTGTCTGGAATATTTAGAACTGCCTATAGATAGCTACAATTTGGCCTTCCTCACAAACATCTAACAGTGACTTGTTGACAATTAAAATATTGTATGAAGTAGATTTTTCCAGTAAATTTCTAAGGAAATTACTTGTAAAATAAATCTCCAGCTAGTAGTGGGTAAAATCAGGTGTAAATATCATTGTAAGAGAATTAAATTAACAGCCATTGCCTTGGGAGCCTGGTTGGCACGGGGTTACTTTGTTATTTCAGAGCCTTACTAAAAATTACCACCATATTTTTTGCATACAGCTAGAGTGAATAGACCTTTTTTCTGCACATGAAATAAATGTATAAGACCATTTAGGGGCAGGACCTTTGCCCAGTAATTACCATAGGAAATTCCTTGGGGTTTGGTTGACATCATGTTGTGCTGCTGATGTGACTACATCCTTTCTCTGGCTGATGGAGGTGGATCTGAGTGCCTACCCAGCTGGATAGCACTAGTTTTCCACTATGTTCTCACCAAAGCAAGTCCTTTCATAGCACCAAAGAAAAATCTCTTGTTCTTAAGAGTAAACTTTCTGTTTATTGTGCCAAAGCATAGAAATTAGGTTCTTATTAAGCTGGAGGATAAACCAAAGAGAGCTCACACATGGGCACTTCCAGTGTAACTTTTTTGCCTTCATGCAATTAGACAGAATCTGTGGGATCCATGGACAAAAATGGGATAAAGGAAGTAACTTTTTTTAAAAAAGCTTGTACAAACCAAAGGAATTTAAGAGGGTCTTGTAAGACACTGTGGGTAAAGTGGGTCTTTTCCAGCTCCAGACTGCTTTTTGGTCAGAAATCTAGACTCACTAGTGACAATTAGGATATTCATTGCTTTGGCCAAGGCAAATAAGTTTGTTTATAGGATGAACTGAAAACAGAAATCCTAATGTTCAGGAGCAAAATTGTTGGCTAAGATCAAGTTCTTGATGCATTGAGAGCATCATTCATCATGAGACCATCCTGGAGATGGAAAATCTTAGCCTTGAACTGATGTCCAAGTCAGTGGAAGCTTGACTTTCCTACCACAAAAATCTGACCATTTGAATCTGAGCTTCTCAGAGCTGAAAGTATCACCCACAGATTTTATTCATAAGTCATGGATACACGTTCTCTTATTCCCCAGGGTGTAGCAGAATGAAAAGATGCTGTCTTATTTTGAGATTTGTTTTTGCCAGTGGTGAGATAAACCTTTCTATCAGCCTCCTTAGGGGACATCTAAATCTTCCATGTTTTAGGAAATGGACAGTGTAGCCTTGCATTGAGAAATACACAAGAAGAGTCAAGCATTATTGCTTCTCATTTCTTATCTCACCACTGTTGTTCTAGAGTTTGATCTTACCAGTAGTCAATATCCCCATTGTAACTACTCATCTAAGTAAAATCTCTGGTAATAACAGACTTCCCTTCCCATTTTTCTCCTTTCCATTTTCATTTCCTTTGCCTTTGTTTTTTTCCCCTTCCCACTTTTTTCCTCCACCTTCCTCCAAGCCCCCCTTTCCCTCTACATTTCCACTTTTCATCTCATTTAAAGTTAGTCATCTAAAAACCATCTAAGTTTAAGCATCTATCTTGGATTTCTTAACAGAATGTGGAGAGAAACAGATGCAGCTTGAGGTGACCAAAGATGCTGCATATCCAAAGCTAACTAAATACACTTGAGAATAATCAGTCAGAAGTTAATTAGTTATTTAGTTAGACCATGTCTGAAGGCAAAGGCTGTCAGCACACAGAGTGCATTGCAGGGACAGCTCAGCTTTACAAGAGTCCTTTTGTCTGCCCTGTCACCACGACACATTTACATCACCTGCCATCCAGCACTCTACTTTTCCATCACTGTTCTCAGTCCCCTGGGGGATCAGCTGCTCCCTGAAAACTCCATCTCCTTTTGTAGTTTCAGCTTCTCAGTTCTCTGAGGTTTGGACATTATTTCTGTATCTCCTCTGATTAGGGGGTTGTCATGCCTGTAAAGCTGCCTTTGCTCTGTATCCTCTTTTGGTCTTGGCTTTTTAAACCTGATGGATCAAGGTAGCTGCAGCCCTCACACACTCATCTTGTAGTGGTGGGGGTTCCTTGTGGGCTGCTACATCTGAAACATCATTGTGCAGACAGTCTTTTCATCCCTAAGAGGACTTTGTTATTTTAGTACCTTTGGGTCATGTTTCTTTTCCTTCTGGTCTTGATGCTCTTTGTGTTGCAGTTTTTAATTTATTTTACTTTATATTTAATTTTATTTTTCCTTTACTTTTTTTTTTTTTATATTGCATTTCAGTTTACATGGGAGCTTTTTACCAGTATACCAGGAGTTCCTGAATCAGGTTACATGCCAGTGAGCAGAAGTTAGTAAGATGCCAAACAGTGACTGATACATTTTGGGATTCTTTCCACTCATTGTCTGTAATTGAACAAAAAGCCAGAATGCTTGGATACAAAAAGCCAGAGTGTCCTTTTTGTTGCTGAGTTCTCATTTCCAGTGTAATATTACTAAATGCTTGAAATCTCTCCTTGTTTCACCCTTTCCAATTCATCTTGCCTTTTTGCCACCCCAGGTGGGGAGTTATTTCAGTGCAGTTGTCCCAGTGTCCTTCATGACCACTTTTTCTGTCTACAGAATGCTGCAAAAGATGCCTGTAACTTTTTGTGACAGTGACACAGCACTGCCATTTACTACCACTAATCCTGCAAACAGAGCAAGATGTGCTTTTGTAAGTGTAAATTATTAATGGCCCTTTCTTTCCTTCGGGATGACTGAAATGCCTTTTCTGGAAATGTCCTTTGTAGCTGTGAACGTGTGTGCACTTGGGAGCCACGACTGCCAGCAGGTCTGTGTGAGCAGCAGTGGATCCTACCTCTGTGATTGCTATGAAGGCTACACTCTCAATCCTGATAAGAGAACCTGCTCAGGTATTACTAGGAAAGAAAAATAAAAATCACTTTTTAACACTGTAATTGGATTTGAGAAGCTACTTGTGTGCCTCCCTTGAAACACTGAACTCCTGTGTCTCCTTCAATTTTAATAGATCTAATAATAAATAATAGATGTCTGCTGCAAGTAATGGTGAGAAGTAGTTTGATTCCATCATGACCCTTTTTATTATGCCTACAGGCCCATTCATTAGGGACAGATGCCAAAACAAAGTCTTCAGATTTAGACACTGCATAGATATTTTCTCCTACTACTTATTCTAATCCTGTTGATTACAATTGCCATTCTGAGCTGTTTACAAATAGAAATATATTTGGAAATGTGACTACGCACTCCATCCTAAACTACTTTTTATTAACAATTTATTGTTTCTGCCTTGCAGCTGTGGACATGTGTGCACCTGGCAGGCATGAGTGTGACCAGGTCTGTGTGAGTAACAACAGATCCTATGTCTGTGAATGCTATGAAGGCTACACACTGAATCCAGACAAGAAAACTTGCTCAGGTAAAAATTAAAGCCTTCTTTAATATGTGAAACTCATGGAGATATGGATAAATTTTCTGTGAGCTACTGCCATTGTTTCCAATTGAAAAATTGCTTACACTCATCAACACTTAAAATGAGAATTCACCTGTGCTGTTTCCCCTTGGTTACAGTTACAGGAAAATTGCATTTTTCTTTAAATATGTTGATTACAAAAATGCAATTTGGCACTTAACTACCATTGCATGGTCTTCACAGTACTTCATAAACATCACGTAGTCCCTGGGAGAGGATGAACCTGTTCCAGAGATGCCCAGCAGCACTGTGTCTCCACTGGAGAGTGAATGCCATAAGTCCATAAAGAACTTTAAAACTGATGATTTTCCCCTGCCATGTCCATCTATCTTTTTTTTTTTTACAGCTTGTTGCTCCTGCTTCCAAGCTGTGCAGGAATCTGCAATATAGCAACTCCAGTCTTACACCACCAGCAGCTTCAGCCTATTATATAAACTTTTTTTCCACAAAATACTTCTCTGGGCTTGTTTCTTTAAATCCAGAGGTTTTGAGCAGCACCAGCTTTAGGGTAGCTCTTTTATAAGGGGTAAGCACATCTCTCCCTTTGAGAGCACATAAGCATTCTTCTCACTGAAGTTTTCATTCTTCTTATTTCTGAATAGAGAACAGGATCTTCTGGTGTTCAGATTTTTTGCTTGTTTGCTTTTGTTCTCACTGGGCTTTACATCTCTTTGCAATTTAATAACATTTCTACCTATCATGTCTGGCTTTTTGTGCCTGCCTTCAGCTCATGGATGAAAGTAGGAAGATAAATTTCTATTCACCATAGTTAATTCTAATATTAGAAGAAACAACTTCTGCCCTGACCTGTGGCAAGTTACATCTCAGCATGGTGTTTCAGCTTCATCCTTACTGGGGATATTCAGGATTGTTAGAATTGCTGATGAAAGTCAGATGTGAGCTAATAATGCCTTGGAGTCCAGTTATCTGCCTCCTCCATTAAATAACTAACAACTGAATTCAGCTGTCTGCAGCATAATTTAATAATATAGCAGGGCACTGGTTAAATCCTAACTTGAATCCTAATTAAATTGTACTTATAAACATTAAAGCACCCAAAATGCTTGAGTGCATGGGAGGGATTAACAGGTTTCTTCTTTCCAACATGGTTCACTACAGCCAGGGACACGTGTGCATCTGGAAGGCACGACTGTGCCCAGGTCTGTCTGAGTAATGATGGATCCTACAGCTGTGGCTGCTTTGAAGGATACATTCTGAATCCAGATAAGAAGACTTGCTCAGGTAAGGCCTGTTGAAAACAAGTAGCTTCTAAAAAGCATCTTACTTTATCTTAAATTTCTGTCAAATTATACAAGAGTTTCTGTACAATTGCTGAAAATACAATGCAGCTGTGCAGGTTTCCTCTAATAATTTGAGACCCATGAATCACAGGTGTGATCCCTCTTTCTGGAGGATGTGTTTAGAGCTTAAAAAATACTCCAGCCTTAGAGCTCCAGATGATGGAAGGAAATGTTCTTTCCCAGTGCGGGTCTCTAAATGTTCTTTCCCACTGGAGAAAGGTTTCTTGTGGAGAACAGAAGCATGGATGTAAATGGTACTTAAGGATGTACTTAGAAGGATATAGTGCCTACACATTAATATGTATTCTACATTATTTTCACTCGATTAGGACTTGAACTTCATTTTCTTTGGATGTCTCACCTGCTGATTTATTTATGCAAAATCCTTTTTTCCACTTCAATCATAATCTCTTTCCTTACAACACCTTGTGTGACAAAGCACTGAACTTAGGCTTCCAATTCCAGGAGGTTCCCAGGCAAATCTCTCCATTTAAGTCATACATCTTTCATATCAAAGAGGTGAAGCCTCTTTGGCTTCAGTATTTCTTCCTGCCTAGTTTAGAAGCTGTTTTTAAAAATACAGTTCCTAAGATTAGGAACTCACCTGGCATTATATAGATTTAATGAACACCTGTGAAAAAATGTAGATTCAACTAGGCATCCCCTTTGGGGATCCAATCCTGAACCCCCTTTCATAGCACTTATTATCCCCTTGCACAGGCAGATTTCAGATTATTTCCTTAATATCCTTGCTTTTGCCCCCCTTTTGAATCTCATTTTGTAGTATGCTGATTATCATACAGGTCTTCCTGATATAACTAGGATGGGGCTCTTTCTCTTCCTTCTTTTCCTTTTCTTTTCCTTCTTCCCCTTCTTTCTTTTCCTTCTTCCCCTTCTTTCTTTTCCCTTCTTTCTTTTCCCTTCTTTCTTTTCCCTTCTTTCTTTTCCCTTCTTTCTTTTCCCTTCTTTCTTTTCCTTTCTTTCTTTCCCCTTCTTTCTTTCCCCTTCTTTCTTTCCCCTTCTTTCTTTCCCCTTCTTTCTTTCCCCTTCTTTCTTTCCCCTTCTTTCTTTCCCCTTCTTTCTTTCCCCTTCTTTCTTTCCCCTTCTTTCTTTCCCCTTCTTTCTTTCCCCTTCTTTCTTTCCCCTTCTTTCTTTCCCCTTCTTTCTTTCCCCTTCTTTCTTTCCCCTTCTTTCTTTCCCCTTCTTTCTTTCCCCTTCTTTCTTTCCCCTTCTTTCTTTCCCCTTCTTTCCCACTCTTTTCCCTTCTTTTCTTTATTCCTTTTCTTCTTTCTTTCTGTCTGTCTGTCTTTTCTTGTGCTTTACTGGACCTCCTTACTAAAAGGATATCCAAATATAGGAACTCCTTCACAACTTGCCCTTTCAGAGCTGATGTGTTAAATTTGGCAGAAAACTTCAGTCTCACACATCAAGTGCCCACTTTGTAACTGGCAATGGGTGCCATGCCTCTCCCCTTTTTTTAGCAGCCATGTATACTCTTCTGTTTATGGTCTTTTCACTCCATAAAACAGTGTCTTAGCCAACCCAATTAGAACTGAAATAATCCCAAATACTCTCTTAAAATCTAGATATTTTTTTTCTGAAATTCTTTTGGGTAGTTGTTTTGTTACTGGGTCACTGCTAGTTCAGGTCTTTTTGCCATCCCTTACAACTGCAAAAAAAAAATGCTGCCAGAGTTCCAAAAATTGTATTAATTTAGTGATGTTGATAACCAGACACAAACACACCCAGTATACCCTACCCTGGCTAATAGCATGCTGACATGCAAGAAAAACATTCTGCAAAGGAAGATATGTTTGCAAATGGGAATTACTGACATCAGCTAAACCGAAGTTTGGGTATTCATTAATATTCTTTTATCCTCTCAAATGCCTTCCTCAGCTGCTGATGTGTGTGCACCTGGAAGGCACGACTGTGAGCAGATCTGTGTCAGGGATGATTTGTTCTATACCTGTGACTGCTACC
The DNA here is from genome assembly GCF_036169615.1 of Heliangelus exortis. NCBI lineage: Eukaryota > Metazoa > Chordata > Aves > Apodiformes > Trochilidae > Heliangelus > Heliangelus exortis. The sequence goes on along the minus strand of NC_092424.1, from coordinate 104,515,951 downwards.
ACGGCTACACCCTGAATGCAGACCAGAAGACTTGCTCAAGTAAGAGCAGATTGCTGGTCCCTATCCCCCCATGCCCTCCCCCAGTTCAGTAAGTGTATTGAAACAGCTCTCACCAGCAGGCTGATGTATTTGGAGCTGTTTGAGAAACTTTCCTTACATTCAGGTCTTATGAGACAATTCTATGTCTCTGCCTTTTCCACTTCCAGCAGTTTTCAGAGATTGCACAGAGATTGCACTTCATGTGCAATAGCACTACTATCTGCTTGCCACTTAGTCTTTCTTTATCACCTTATAACTAAAGCCTTCACTGCATTCCAGATAAACATGAAATATTCAGCAAACCCAGAAATGAGAAATGACTGACTAGAGAAGAGCTATGGTTACACACACAGGGTGCTCTGGAAACTGCACAGGAGAGTTTGAGGTGGCCTCCTCTACTCCAGGCTGAATTTCATGTTGCTGTCTGTGTCTTTAGTTTCTCAGATAACTCTGTGTTATAGTTTAAATGTAATTTAAAAAAAAAAAAAAGTTTTTTTCATCCTGGTGTCCTTAGCATGACTGTATCCTGGAAATATTTCCTAGCATGCCTTTGGAGGAGGGGATGTGGCACTCCACATCTGGTGGGTGTCACAGTTTAACACTGGCCAGGCAATTAAACCAAATGACAGATGCTCTCTATTAATCCTCTTCTCCTCCCTGATAAAGAAAGAAGAGAGAATAAGGGAGAGAGACTTACGGGTTGGAAACTAAACTACACAACTTTAATGAAACAGTAATGATAAATAGGAGAAATTACTAAATATATACAAATATACAGGAAAATTGATACTACGTTCCTCTCCTCCTTCCCCCAATAGCTCTCACGTCACCACCGAGGCTGCAGGGCAGCCCTGGGAAAGTCCAGGCTGGACTCCTGGAGTCAGCAGCAGTTGGGAACTGGAGGCAGGAACACACAGATAAGGGCTGGCACGGGTCAGGAGCACAGGCAGATGAACAGATGGAATCCTCCCAGGATGCTGAAGGAAACAGGGACAGCTGAAGAAGGGAAAGCAGGAAGGGCAGGAAGGGGTTCGACCCTTGTGATTCCTCAAATTTATTCTGAGTATGACATGTATGGGATGGAATGCTCTGTTTGGTCAATTTTGGTCATTTATCTTGTTTGTTCCTCCCTAAGGGAGGAGTTCAGGTGTGACCTCTTTACTCCTTCTGGAGGGCAAAATGTTCCCCAGAACTGAGCAGTGTCCTTGATTCTACACACCAATCTCTGGCTGTAACTATAAAGATTGAGTGTTATCAGTCCTAGAAGCAGACACTGTCTGAGAAACTTGCTGTTAATTTCAGCAAGTGCAGCTACTTACAAGAGACTTAGCTGAAAGCAAAAGTACAAGACAGAAGATCACCTTTATCCTGGCCCAAACCAGGATAAAACTTTTCTTGGTAAGATTCACATCGGACAGGCTCCCAGCAGGCAAAAGCATGGCCATTGGTAAGCATTAAAAAAAATGTTACCTTGGTTTTGGATAACTATTTCTCCAAAATGCATTCTGTAGGGACTGATGTTTGTGCACCAAGAACCCATGACTGTGAGCAAATCTGTGTCTGTAATGGTGGATCATATGTGACTGCTATAAAAGCTTCACCTTAAGTCTAGATGAGAAAACATGTTCAAGTAATGATTTAATGTTTTGGCTTTTTTTTTTTCTTCTTCTTCTTTTTTTTTTTTTCTTTTTTTTTCCCCCCATGCATATATTTACTAAAGTACCTCTTGAATATGTTAAATCCTCTTAAACTGCTTGAGAATTGTTCTATCAGTTCACTAACTCTCTGAAAGTATAATCCCTTTTCATTCTTTTCTGCCCATTTCCATTAATGGTTGATTCTCCTTGTTTATTTTTAGCAGTTGCTGTACTGAAAACTGCAGCTGACTCTTACCTACCATCACACATTTAAGGGCTCCACCAGATTTTAAAAATATAAAGCTTCATTTCCTTATGAAATGGGAATAACTGGGGGGAATGGCCAGGCAGGGTTCTGTTACATCTGTCTCTGGGGCATGGGATTCAATTGCCTATCAGCATTTCAAGGATGGGGGAGGGCAGAGGAGAACAGAACTGGTGTCAGAAGAATTACTGCAATGCTAAACCATGGGTTCTTGTCCACTCCTCCAAGCTGAGTGGGACTGGCATGAACTCACCAACCACTTTCCCTTCACATGGGCAATAATGGCATCAGCTGCTGGCAGAACCTCTGCACCACTTGATACAGAATCATAAGTAATGTTGGGCTGGAAGGGACCTCAAGAAGTACCTGGTCTGATCTCTGGTTCAGAGCAGGAATAATGTGCCACTACATCAAGAGGCTAAGGACCCTGTGGAAGAGCAAAGATGTAGAATAAGTGGATACAGCTGAATACTACCTGAAAAAAATAGTATTTTCTGTAGGGCTGGGCTTAAACATAAGTGCAGTGTAAAAACAGAAACCTAGCATGTCTTGTATGACTTTTTGGGCATCCCAGTGGCAATGGGTGTGCCTGAGTTTTTTAATATCAAATATTTGAAGACTCTAAATGTCACAGGAGGCCTGTGGAAGACTTCAGGGTACCCTTAGGCTGTTGCCAAAGTTGGTTGGAAAAGTAATTTCATTAAAACAGACATAGACCAATGAGGGTCTGTACCTGTCACTGGAGAATTTAAATGCAAACATCAAAACTTAATTGGAAGCTGGTTGGAAACCAGTCATGTTGGTGTGATATTTTGAGCTGGCCTTCCTCCAGCTCAATCTCAAACAGCTCCTCTTTGTACATCACCTATAACGCCAGTGGAGCTGAACAAACACAGGTTCAGTGGAATCAAGAAGACTTCAGTTTCAACACTGGCTCTAATACAAACAAATTTCTGCACTGCTAGAAATGAATCTGTTCATAGTTTTTTTGAACAACCTTCTGAAACCAATATGTTTCAGTTTGTTTTCTATAATTCAAGCAGCCTTCAGTTTTCTTGAGAAATGGAAATATCAAAGGCATGGCTGGTAAGGAAAAAGAGAAACCAAAACAATTCAGAAAAATGAGAAATTTATCCAGGTATCCTGTTTCCATCGTTTTACTGGTTTATGCTCATAAGATTTACTTGGCATTGATTATCTATGCATTTATGTATCTACAGAAAAAAAATAGTTGTAATCTGCTGTTAATGCCTCTACAAGCAGCATACAAACACATGTCTGAAGTGATAGGTATTGCATACAAGTAATTCTTCCTGAGGACTTATGGAAAGGGCTCCCCTCTTTTAAGGGGCTCTGCCTTTGGAAAGTTATTATTCTGGTCTCAGAGGAAGGCAATTATCTCACTACAGTGTCTGTGCTTCAGTTGGTGTTGATACATTTGTTCTTAGCTTGCCTTAACTCCTGTTTTGCTATGGAGTGGGTGAGGTTAAATTACTTTTCATGCAGCTAAGAACTCAGAGCCATCAGCTGATGTCTGACATGTTGTTATACACCAATCATCTCAGCCATTTGTAATCATCCCTGGTTTTGTGGTGAAGAAAAAGGATTTCTTGAGGCCAGCTAAGGCTGATCCCTGGTAAGACTGGAAGAGGTCTTGGAACAAGCCTTGTGATTCAGTGGAATCAGTGCAGAGTATGAACAGTTCTTGTTTTCTCTTTCCTAAGAAACAGGTTAGTTCTCTGTTACATTAACTGGCTCCTCTGTTAATATTGCTGTGCCTTTCTACCAGATTTCAAATTAATTTGAACACTGCTGTTCCCTCTATCCATATTAATGTAACATTGGAATGGCCCTGCATTCACACCTCTTGAGGAATCAAAAATTATACTTTCTGTGCATGTGCATTGCCCAAGTTACAAACCAGGAGTACTTGTGAGCTGATACACATTGATGATTTAGTTTAACCTCTGTTAATTAATATTTAAAATTAGTATATGTGCTTCTACTTTCATTTTTATGTTATTTAGTGAGTGGTAAATTCAATTCTTCTAAGTCCTTCCCAAGCAAGCCTTGGGTATGTAGCTTCCACCCATGTCTCAGAATCTGATGCAAAATGACCAATTTCTGACACTCACTGTTTCTTTATGTGTCTAAAATTGGCTTGCAAAACTGCTGAAGGCTTTAATTGGTATTAATGCATTCTCAGAAGTGCTGTTTTTGGGAGTGAAGGTACCCCAAATGCCATCACAATCCAACTGATGGGGTTGGTTTTGTATAGACCTTGGTTTTGTATAGACAGATTTAGTGTCTGTTTAGATACATTTAGATATGAGGAAGAAATTTAGCGTGAGGGTGGTGAGAAACTGGCACAGGTTGTTCAGAGAAGCTGTGGAAGTCTCCTTCCTGGAAGTGTTCAAGGCCAGGTTGGATGGGGCTTGGAGCAATGTGGTCTAGTGACAGATGTCCCTGTCTGTGGCAGGGGATTCGGGCCAGATAATCTTTAAAAGTTCTTTCCAACCCAAACCATTTTATGATTCTATCACTGTTCTGGAGAGAATCTCAACAAATAGTCATTGCCTTAAATACAGCTAATGAACAGACTCTGTCTCCAGTGATGCTCTGTGGGTAGTCTGATGGCTGGAGTACTGCTTACCTGATAGAAACCTGGGCTGCAGAACCTTCTCAGTCTGCAGCACTTGAACACACTCATTTTGCTTCTGCAGGTGCCTCATCTTTTGTGGTGGAGGGTATTCTGGATGAGAGGAAAAGGGAAGATTCACTCTAGTTTAGTGATTAGAGTTTATGGGGGGCCTGGTTGGTGCCTGCACCCGGGCTTTGCTTTATGTATTGTTCAATAACAGTCTAATTTAAGGAGTGCAGAGGATCCAGGGAGGCAGGCTAAGAACTCCCTGCTTGGCTGCCTCCTCAAAGTGAAGTTTCCTCTTCCTGTCCTGTTTCTGGACTATGACACTGATGTCTCTGGCTGCACGCCAACCCTGTTCACTCTGTCCCTTCTTCCTGACTGCCCTGGCTTGCAGTGTCTGTTGTAGTCCTACAGCATGAGTTCCACTCCTGTTGAAGAATCAAGCATTTTCCTGGGATTTACACTTTCAATAATTGTCATAAATATTCTAAATGTTATTTTCTCTCTTAGGAGCCATAACAAGCAGTCTTGTAACAAATGAGGAATCCTGCAAGTGTGAAGCCATAGCTGCCCTGCAGGACTCAGTCACCTCACACCTTGAAGCTCTGTCCACAAAATATATCCTTTTTCTTACATGGTCTTCTGCATTCAGCTCTTTACTGGTGTTTTAGAGGTGGCTGTTTTGACAAAAGTCAGGGAAGGAACATCCCTCAACACAGAAAGTATTTTCACTGTGATTTTAGAAATGTTGTAAAGCAGAACTTTGGTTGTTATAAGTACCATTAAGCTTTCACATTTCATTGAAGGGCTTTAGTATCAAGATAGAGATCAAACCCACATGCCCACATCCCCTAGATTATATATATGCTATAATAGAGCATCAGGCATTGCTCTGTTCCTAATTCTTCCAGATGACTTTAACAGTTGTAGCAAAAGGTCAGTTCTGAGCCCTCCTGTTATGTCCCAACATTGTCGTGACATCTTCACAGGTGGGGTGACAATGGTCCCATCACCTCTGCATCCCACCTCTGCACACAGGCACTGTCCCAAGCAGCCATCGTGTACCTTTTTCTCTTCCCTGAAAAAGGGACTTCCCTGGAGTCCCTGGGCAAGCCACTGCTCTGTGGAACCTGTGAAGTGCCAGCTCTGTGCCCTGGACCGTGGGGCTTCATTTGCTGCAGCGCCTTCACAAACATGCAGGATGAAAAAAAACCCCAAAACCAACCAACCAACAAAAAAACAAAACAAAAAAAACCAAAGAAAAGACAAAGTGGTGAACTCTGTGGTACCGCAGCAAACGGGAATGCTGGAATAAATGCCCTGGGATGGGATGGAGGGAACTAATGACTCAGAGTTAAAGTTGGGCAGGTTGTGATTCAACATAAGGCACAATTTTTAGAAGTGAAAGTGGTTGATCACTGTGACATTTACCAAGATTTTCATCACTGGAAATTTTTGAGACTGAAAGCTTTTTTTTCCTGTAAAAGGTGCTCTTGTTCAGATAGGAATTAATCTAGGGGAGCACTGCATCTGTGGTTGTGATCCTGATCCAAGAGGCTTCAATAGCAAGGAAGAGTTGGATATTTAGGATTAATCAGAGAGAGGATGCTAATCAGGAGACTAATAATTTTTATATTTTAACTTGTCATTCATACGGATAATTAAATTTTTGTTCACCACACTTTCTGAAAACTGAATGAAAATGTCTTTCAAGAACGCAAGATTTTCCTAATGCCTGAATAAATTCAAAGTTACTTTTATAAGGCCTAATCACAAATCTCTCTTCTTGGAGAGTTCCTGGAGTTCAGTTTATCTACCTGACAAAGGTGTAGGGAAGACTCTGATTTTTCTTGGATGATAATATATAATTGCAGGGAATCTACCTAAGTAGTTAAAACTGAACACCAAGACAGTTAAACCTGTAATGTCATCTTAATAGTAGCATATCCTTCAGGGAACTATCTGCCTGAAAGAGCTGATGTTAAGCAAGAAAATGTGGTGGTTTCAAGTTACAAATATACTTTATTACAAAGAACTGAGGCTTTCAAAGTTATTCTTTGGTGTGCAATTTGTATCCCTAGCATCCTTAGAAGACAACTTGGAAAAAGCAGCAGAGACAACCAGCTGCTGCTCCTCAGCCCTGAATATCACTTGGTCCTACTACTTCAAAGAAATTTGGGTTCTTGAGACCTTTTGGGAAGATGCCAGACCTTGACAGATCCCTACAGTGTTTCAAAATCTCTGCTCCAAGCACCTATTGACCTATTTAGAAAACAGTTTGTTGAAAAGGCAGCACTGAGAAAGATTATAAATAAACCAAATCCTATAGCCATCAATTCTGTTGTCCTTAACAACTGATCACTAGATGAGGTGTCTGAGAAGCTGCAGGCATATGAAGGCAGACAGAATGTTGTCTGAGCTATCGCTCTGCTTAATTCTAAAATAATCTTTCAGAAGAAATCCTTCTTATTGTGCTCAGCAGGCTTTGTTTTTTTACACAGCTTACAAAACAGCAGTTGGCTCCTTACCATGGACAAATGTCATGAAGACTTCAGGAAGACAACAGGCTTGAAAATATGGTGACCCTAAGGATCTCCTTGCACAGTCATTTTATAACCAAACTCCCTATGCCTGCTGTGCTTCAGTTTGTATTACAAATAATATGGCAGGGACTGCTTCTCTGCAGGAATTGCATTTTTATACTCAAACGTAAATTAAAAAAAATAAGAAAGAATGGCTATAGTGTGTCACATTATATGAAATTGTGAAGTGGCAAGGCAGAGCAAGAAATGTGCCTGTGTCATCTGACCATTAAATGGGAAAGTAGTTTGTGGTGGTATAACTTATTTTAATAAACTATGATATGCACACTGTTGTTTGAAGTTTTTTTTTTTATACAACTTAGAGGGTATATGTTATGAAAAAAAGGGTTAAACAAAAACAAGAAAACAAAACCTGAAAGATAAAGGAGGTATAAATGGAAGAAATCCTCTTAATTAGAAAGGATACTATCCCCAAGTCACATAGTTGAAAAAGAACTCTTTGATTTTGAAACTTTCAAGTCCTTTTTAATATAGATAAAAGGTTCAATAGTGATTTCAATTACTAATAATGTTGTCTAACACTTGGAAGGATGAAAGATATCCTTCAATTTAAGGTTTTTCATCCTTCAAGATTTACTTAGGGTATTAGTAATTAATTTCAATTGTCATAACACAGAGACTGTTTGTGTCAACTGGGCTTGTAGGATAAAACACAAACTAATAATTGAAAATTTTTTTATAGGAATCCACTCCTTTTGCCCACTTAGCATTTATAATCCAGATGCTTTAGAAACTATATTTACGTAGTTCTGCAGATGGAAAGAATTTTTTTTTTAAGAATTGAACAATCCATTGTATTTTGTAGAGTTTTGCAATATAACTACACAAAATATTATGTCAAGGATGTATTACAAGACATCTGTACTTGTTTCATGCCCTGCACATAACAAATACAACAGATTGCATGGAAAATCTGTGGGATGAAGTTCAGTTTTCATGTTCACAGGCAAGGGAGACTTCAGGTATGTCTATACAGTACTCTTAAGTTAGAAGACAATACAAATAGCACAGGTGAGCATGGGGCACAGCTTCAGAAAGGGCTAAAAATGAGGCTAGAAACTCTAGTCTGTGCTCCCTATTCATATCAATTTGCTGTAGTTCAATTAAAGTCACCATTGGACAACCCAGCAACTTGCTGTGTACGTGTATTTTTTTCTGTAAGTCATGGAGTTTTATATCCAGCATTTTGCTTGCTTTCATGTTGCTTTTTTCATCCTCTGATAAGACCTGGGTATTATACAAGGATTTATAGGACCAGAGTATGCCTTGGCCTTTATAATTGGCAAGAATAAACAAGTTGTAGCTGTAATTCCTGACTTTTCAACTTCTTGGCAACTGGAAGTGGATGACATCATCCCCATTTACAATAAAGGCAGTTGTCAGATGAGATGTAGAACTTTATATGATCGTGGAAAATTGTCCTGGAGGCCAAATGTGTCTTGCAAACTGTTCAGCTGGGCGTGCCTTGTTTCATGCATTAGTATTCATAACTCCATTTTATGTTGCAAATGATAGTATTAGTTCCTCTGACCAATTATGTCCTTTCTTTTTGTGTTTTGTTAACTATGTTTAGCACAAGCTAAAATTCCAAGGTGATATAAGTGATTTCTTTAAAGCAGGACATGTCCTACTGACTGAATATTTTTATTTTAAATATGGATTTACTTGTTTATATGGAATGACTAATTATGTTTTATTTATTGGGTTAGTAGAACTTTAAGATTAATGCAAAGAACTTATAAAATTAACTAAATTTGATATTTTTGGATGGTATTTTAAAATTATTTTTATTCTGAATAGAACAGAATATTTGAGTTGGATGGGGCCCACAAAGATCATCTGGCCTAACTGCCTGACCACAAGCATTTTCTAAATTACTTTTGGCTCTTATTTAGCTCTAAAATGCTTCCAGGGGTTCAGCCAGCTTTGCTTTGCAGTCCTGTCTTAGGTTTGTGCACCTAAGTTGGCATTAGTCAAAAAGCTGGATGCTCAGCCCTCCTCACTGCTGCCTGTTCAATAAAATGATGTGGTGATAACCTGTGGCTGCTGCTATTTCTCTACATTTCCAGACAGCCTCTCTGAGAAGAGGGGAGAAAGCTGAACTTGACAAGATGCAGGTTTGAGAACTTTGAGAACTTGGTGATCCTCCTTTGGCACTGAACAACTTGCTCGTATCTCAGTCTTTTGTGTTGTGGGGTGCTTGGCTGCTGTGAAAGGGATGGGGGTGCCCCGGGGGGAATGGCACTTCTGCTCCTCCTGACTGGAGAATTTTTAGAGCGGGATGCAGAAACCACAGGACACACCATCCTCTGTGCATCTCTCATGTTCCCCTCTTCTGTCGATCAGCTACTCGATTCCTGCTCTGAAACCCTTCACCAGCTTCATTGTCCATCTTGGGACACCCTCCAGACCCTCACGGTCCCAGAACCGAACACAGCACCCGAGGTGCAGCTTCACCAGTGTCTGAGTACAGAGGCATCATCACTGCCCTTCTCCTGCTGGCCACAATATGTCCGATACTAGCCAGGATGCTGTTGGCCTTTTTGGCCACCTGGGCACACTGCTGCCTCATATTCAGCCCCAGATCCTTTTGATCAAGCATTGGAATGGGCTGCCCCGGGAAGTGGTGGATTCTCCATCCCTGGAGATATTTAAAAAGAGACTGGATGTGGCACTCAGTGCCATGGGCTGGTAACCGCAGCGGTAGTGGATCAAGGGTTGGACTTGATGATCTCTGAGGTCCCTTCCAACCCAGCCAATTTTATGATTCTATGATTCCTGCGGGCAGCTTTCCAGCCGCTCCTCCCCTGCCTTCCCGGTCGCGCTGCCCGTGCTTGTTGTCACCACTGCTTCCCACCCGAGACCGAGTACGGCCGGGGCGGGAAAACCACCCCACACACACCTCCCCGCTCCGGAACCCCATCCACCGGCATCCCTGTCAGCAGGGAGGGAGCGAGGGAAGAAGACAGGGAAGCAGGGAAGCAGCGAAGCAGGGAGGCAGGAAAGCAGGAAGGGAAGCAGGGAAGAAGGGAAGCAGGGAGGCAGGAAGGGAAACAGGGAAGCAGGCAGGGAAACAGGAGAGCAGGCAGGGAAGCAGGCATGGAAGCAGAGAGCCGGGTCCCCCCAGGATCCCGCAGATGCTCGGTACCGCGGGCCGGGCCCCAGGATCTCCCTGGGGGCGTGGCCAGAGCTCGGCTCCGCCCCAAGGGCCTGGAGCGCCGCCAGGGGGCGCTCGGCAGCAAACGCGTCCGCTCTCTCCGCTCACGCTCCTGGAAGTAGAGGCGCGCGCGCCCGGGGAGGGGGAAGCTTCCGGCGGGGGTTGCCATGGTGACGCGGTTACCAGGGAAGTCGCGTTGGGCCCGCCCTGAGCAGCGCTGTGGAGCGGTACCGCTCGCCCGCCCGCCCGCACCTTCAGGATGTTCATCTACCTGTGCAAGAAGGTGCTGTTGCGGCACGGAGGGAAGTCGGGGCGGTTGGGGGCAGGTAGAGCTCGGGGCAGGCGGAGTTCCCGCTCTCCCCTCCTGGGGAGCCTCCGGGATTGGGAACGCGGAGGCCTCCCGCTGCCTGCGGCCCCTGTAGCTCTGCTGGCGCTGGTGGTCCCTGCTCAGAGTGCTGCTCTGCTCTGTGTGTCCGCGCCCTCTCGGTCTGGGTTGGGGCTTGGGGTTACTTTGATCTTCAGCAGCCTCCTAAGCAGCTGATCCCCCAGGAGACTTGGGCATACACGTAGCTTGTCAGCAGGAGGCCAAATCCTGGCTAAATCCTGGGCGCTGCGGATTCTTCTCAGGACTTTTTCAGCTCATGGCACCTTTTCTGCACAGCTTTGAAAATGTCCGGCTGTTGTTTGCTGCACATAAGTAATTATGTGCAGATTTCTCAAGTGTTGTCTTACATAGTTTCTCTTGTGCTTATCTTTTTATTTTTGCATGCACTCGGTGAACCAGCAGGGTGTTTGGGGTAGATAATTTCCAATCCTTAATACTCTGTGATTCTTTTTGCGTGTAATTATCTGTTGATAAAAATAAGTGTGTCTTGTGCTAGCATAGGTGTGTTTGTCATGCTCAAATATGGTGTTTTAAAGTATGATTCTTTGAACTGTGTAGGAATACAAAATATTTAAAAATATTCCTTTTTCAGATTGCAATTCCTAGTAATGTTCAACTGAGATGCATTTCCTGGAATAAGGATCAAGGTTACATAGCTTGTGGTGGAGAAGATGGATTACTGAAAGTTTTAAAATTAGAAACTCAGACAGGTAAAGAGTCTTTTTCTTGGTTTTTTTCCAAGAAAAAAATCGACTCTTCAGAATTCTGAAATTATAAGCCATTCCACAGGTTACTTGATGATTTTGCATATATTTTAAATCACTACGTGCACAGCTGTGTATTTGCATAAACATGGAATGTGGTCTCACTTTCCTTTGAATGTTTTTCCTCCAGGTTTGTCTTACATCTGTTAAATGCAATTTGTCTGCCTGCTGTATCTGCTGAAGTTTTCTTTACTGCTTCTTTTTTGGGGGGGCATATGTTTAATTTTTGGCTTGGTGGGTTTTTTCTCCTATTGGTTCTAGTTTGTTTTGGAACTTATCCCATTATTCCTTGATTTTGTTGGAGTGTTCTCTGCTATCTTCTTTACTTTACTGAGGAATTTGTGTATTTTTTTAAAGTTATATGTTCCAAGAAAAGTAAAATTAATACATTTTCAAATTCTTTTAAAACTGCAAGTAGTGGAATTCAATGGTAATTTTTTGTTGTTTTTTTTTTTGTTGTTTTTCCTTGAAAAACTGACAGACAATAAAGAGGATGTGACTTTGGATGACAGATGAGAATAGCAAGGACATTGAACTGAAGGGTGAATAATTCATCCTGCAGTTACCATTTACATATAATTAAGAGAATAATTTTATTTAAATTTAAATAGTGGTTAGAGCTGTGGCATTGATGGAGTCACAGTAATGTATATGCTTATTAGGCTGATTTTATATCTATTTGTATTATTTTTAGATGAAGCAAAAATAAAAGGACTTGCAGCTCCTAGCAATCTTTCTGTGAATCAAACTCTTGAAGGCCATAGTGGTAAGTATCTTTGCACATTTAATGCACTTTTTATTGGAATGAAAAAAGAAAAAAAAGCTTTTCTTAAGTTGCCAGAGTAACTTTGCTGTAGTATTTAACTCAGGGATGTAACAGCGTGGCTGTATTTTTACCAAGTTATCTCATGAAAAATCTACAGTCAGTTTTTCATGATCCTTGAGTCAATTATGGGGTTGAGAATCAAAGTGATGTAGCCTTGCTCAATTCTCTTGCTTTTATGACAGTAAATTTTTGTGAGGTTTCTGGAATAACATGTCAGAAGTGGTCAGGAACCACAAAACTGTTATTTGGGTTTTGCTTATTAAAGCAATATTCTGAGTGGAATTTGAAGAGGAGGTTACTCAGGCCTTTGAATACAGAAGCAAAAGGGGGGAGTAATTTCATTATTATTTCATTATTATTTTTTTATTGTTTTATTATTGGTTTATTATTATTTTATTATTGTTTTATTATTATTTTATTATTATTTTATTATTGTTTTATTATTATTTTAGAAGAGGAAATGAGTGATACAGAAAGAATGCCTAACACTAAATCAAAGTCAGTAGTGCAGATTTCTGAAAAGCTCCAGGTTGATTGAGTTGTATGTAGTGGTTTTTTATTAACTTATTTTCGTGGTGTACAAATCTTAATAATTTTTTAGGTTCTGTGCAAGTGGTGACATGGAATGAACAGTTTGAGAAACTGACAACCAGTGATCAAAATGGACTCATCATTGTGTGGATGCTGTATAAAGGTATTCTACAGGACAAATTTGAGATGGGATCATATTCCATGTTGTGAGAAATCTTTTTTTTCCCCAGCAAATTCTGCAGTTCTTTTCCAGACTTCTTATGTGCAGACTGTAAAGCTCAAAATACATTTAAAATAATTTCCAAGATTTTATTATAATGTCTGTATTTTTTGTACTGTGGTCACATATAAAAAGGCATTTGTCCTGCAGAGCTACCTTAGGAGAAGATACCAGTTCTTAGTCACATGCTTGGTAAACTGCTCTAAATTTCTTATTTTCTTATCTCTGTCACTTTATTCCCTTGAAGGAAAATAGCATATTGAACAACAACAACAATAAAAATCAGTGCTTCTTTGCATGGGTCTGTTTTGGATGTCATTGGAATATTTAAATAGTTCTGCAAAGTGCATCAGGTACAGACATACTGATAGGACTGTAAGAATTTAGCAACCCTGCTTAGAACAGCAATTACATCAATTAAATACTTTCATAAAAACAATCTTTAGAAAAGTTTAATTAAGTCTGATCTAATATGACTTAATCACTATATTGCTGTAATTGGCTTTTATGTTTCTTGATCTTTTCAACACGTGTACTCCCTTGGTACATTTAAATTCATTTGAAAGCAAACAAACCTCTAATAAATAAACAATTTTTCAGCACACTTGGGGAAAAAAATAAGAAGAAGCTAAAAGGGTTGTCTTTTTCTCTTGGAGTTTTTGTGATAAAAATGATAAAATCTCAGCTCAGCTTCTCATTTGAGCACTAAAGAGTATCACTTGATCAGTGGCTCTTTCTGCCTGATATGTGATGGCTACTTTCACAAATAATCTTTCAGTTTTGGACAAGAACCAGTAAATTACTTAATGGATGTTCTTATCAAACATAGTTTTTCCCCCTGCCTGCATTTCCTTGTCTGTTGTCAGTTCTGAAATCATGAAAGTGCAGATCTCTTCCTGTAGGGCCCTTTTCAGATTTTGGTTCCTTTCTCTAATTTCTCATGTCAGGTTTTTTTTTGGAAATAAGGTAGCTCACATCTGAACAGTGGGTTTCATGGTAATTATGTTGGGGTAGTCTGGGGGAAATTGTGGCATAGTCTTCTTAGAATTGTACTGAAAGGGCAGAAAAACTTTGGTTTTAATTAATTTCCAAAACTTACTGGTTCTGTAGCTTTTTGTCAGATATTACATTGCAGCATCATATGTAAACTATTGTCTCCTGTTTACTTAAAAGCTATTTACTTACACCATTCTCAGGTCCCTCCATTTGATTGCACACCTATTTTGCTTGCTTGAAACTTCTATAAGCTTTTTGCATGTCTATTATTTTATTGGTGTTTTTTCAACAACCTCAGGAGTTCATATTGGTAAGAAACTATCATACTATTTGCATACCTTTTTAATTGAGAGTAATATTACTCTTTGTATTCAGTCTTAGTGTGCACCTAAAATCCACTAGAGGATTAGGAAAAATTCCTTCACCAAAAGGGTTGTCCAGCACTGGAACAGGCTGCCTAGGGAAGCAATAGAGTCACCATCCCTGGAAATATTTAAAATACCTGCAGCTGTGGTGCTCAGGGACATGGCTTAGTGGTGAACTTGGCAGTTAATGGGTTAATGGTTGGACCTGATCTCACAGTTTTTTTCCAACCAAAATGATTCTATGGTTCTATGATCAAATCAGAAGTATAACTCAGTTTGTCACTCACTGCTCATAGGTGCTTGGTATGAAGAGATGATTAACAACAGAAATAAATCCGTTGTTAGGAGTATGAACTGGAATGCTGATGGACAGAAGATCTGCATTGTGTATGAAGATGGAGCTGTGATTGTTGGATCAGTGGATGGTAAAATTTAAGCTCTGTTAATTTTTGTAGTATTACTTTTTTTTTCAGTATTATGTACATAGGTGGCTCTTTCTCTAGACAGAAACAGTTAATAGTTACTTTCTAATTGTTGCTTTGACTTTCTTTCGCTGTTTAGTTTTTTATGTTGGTAACTTGCATCCTGTTTTTAATTTTGTGGTGTGTTTATTAAGTAGAATCAATGTTCTGCCACAGGCAATCGCATCTGGGGAAAAGACCTAAAAGGGACCCACCTGTGCCATGTGGCCTGGTCTCCTGACAGCAAAGTTTTGCTCTTTGGAATGGCAAATGGAGAGATTCACATTTATGACAATCAGGGAAACTTTATTGTAAGTTCATGGTTTTATAAAAAAGGTATTAACTTCCACAGGCATCAAAATTTATTTCTTAATTTATTTTGTGTTTGTTAATTTAGTCGGTTGACTTCAGTACTGAGAACTGGATAAGGTCTTGTGCACAAAATTTTTATTCAAGACTTATGCAGCAGCAGCTATTTAATATTCATTTAGCTAAAAAGAAATACCTGTATCACATCAGCTAATGCCTACAGCCTTTCAACAGTTACTGAAAATGTAAAAAGATATATGGTTATACTGACTAAATTAGATGTAGCTCATGTTCAAATTACTGGTGTGCTTTTAGAATAAAACAGTAGGTTATTTTCTTATTGCTTCTGTCATTCCTATTACATAAGGAATGTTACATGCTTCAGAGAAAACCTGGTAATAATTTCAAAGAAGAAAGGAAGTAACATATAATATTTCTGCATTCCTACAAATTCATATTACATATCTATTTTATCTTCTTATTTGGAATATTGTAATATGACTCTATAAAAATGTTAAACAGAAGTAAAATGCTGACTTTGAAAAGAGCAGTGTACTTGGAACCAGTTCTTGACTTTTAAGTGCCTATTATGGTTAATTTTCCCTTTTTCCCCTTCCCTCTCCTCTCTCCTTCCCTAAGAAAGTATCCATTACTCACATTGTGAGTCCTGGAGTTCTGGCATGTGCTGTAAATTATTGAAATTCTTTAAGTAAGTTGTTGTCCCTGCCCCCTCCTCCACATGTGTGGTTATGTGCTCCCCCTTCATCTTTCCCCTCCTTCCCTTCCTTCCTCCCTTCCATAAGTTACCTGGTAGCCCTCCAGAAAGTGATCCAGATGTGCTCTTATCTTTCAGTAAAAGCCCTTATCTCTGTTAGTAGATGTATGAGGTTAATTATTACAAAAGTAAATTTACCTTAATTGTGTTCTAATTTGGACACTTATTTTTTCCAATTATTTTTGCATAGTATTCAAGAGACTTTTATAAAGAAAAAGCTGACAAAATGTTTATTTTTTTAAAAAATATATTTTTTTATTTAAAAAAAAATAAACATTTTCCTTTTAGCCAGGAATGGTTTCAAGTTATTTTTATTTTTTGCAGAGTTCCCGTTGTTTTCCTTGTGTGTGCACATGTTGTGGGGTTTTTTGTTTGTTTTTTTGTTTTTTAAAGATGCTTTTCAAAGAATGAAAATGCCAACATAAAAGTTAAAATATAATTAAAATATATGTTTTAATCTGTCTGGCTTTGAATAAGGAAGATTTTTAAACTTAAAATTTTGAGAATGTGTAATTTTTTTTAATGGGACGGGAAAAAAACTGCACAGACATCTGGTCTTTTGTAAGGTATCAGTAGAGACAGAAAATATTCCTGTAAATAGTGTGTTGTATATGACTTAAAGTAATTAACCATTCCTGTCTAGGTGAAGATGAAACTGAGTTGCTTGGTGAACATAACTGGAGCATTCAGTATTGCTGGAATACACTGGTATCATGGTACAAGAGGCTACATTGAACCAGATTGTCCTTGTCTTGCTGTCTGCTATGACAATGGAAGATGCCAGATAATGAGAGATGAGAATGACCACAGTAGGTACAAAAAGTGTCGTGCTAACTACTGAGCTACTCCTGGCCCAGAATGTCTCCTTTTGTTTATATTCTTAATGTTTATTTCTAAAAACTAGATCCTGTTTTGATTGACACTGGTATGAATGTAGTATGCATTCAGTGGAACCACTGTGGAAGTGTATTGGCTGTGGCAGGCTCCCTGAAAGCAGCTTCTCAAGATAAAGATGTAAACATTGTGCAGTTCTATACTCCATTTGGTGAGGTAAAAGTATTTAATGTACTTAACGAACTTAAATGTTCTTTATATCTTAGTATGTTTTGTTTAAGGGTTCATTACTACTGGCTGCCAAAATGTAGGGCTGTGTTGTTCTTAATGTGCTGTATCTAGGATATCCATCTGGATCTGGAAAGATAACAAGGTACCCTTTCAGAACAGCAAGTCAGTAGCCAGCATAAAAATCAGTAAAATGTACTTTTTAGACTCTAAGATTATACAAAATTTTACTGTAAGTAGTAGATTAGTTTATCCTTTACTACATACACCTATATTACTTGAAAACAAAAAGCTTCCCACAAATAAGTGCTTTGTGGAACTAAGCTTATAGGTTTTGAAAATGTTATTTCTTTCATTCAAATTCATACTCTACAGCAAAATAAAGATATGAAAAAAAAAAGTGTATCTCTTTGCCAGCTCTTAAATTGTAAATGGGTGTTTAACTGCCTTTCTTAGTCTTTATGTTTTTGAAAGGGAATAGAGAAGAGGAAAATGTCCATTGCACTACTGCAAATAATGTACCTCTCCAGTTGATACATTGGATACTCTTGACATAGATTAGCTATATGTTTTTTGCTTAAACTTTTAGCTGTAGTTAAAGATGTTGCACAACAACAGACTACCTGATTTCCAGTATAAATGAAACTTCTGAAGCATGTTGAGTATCAGTCCTACTGTTACTCTAGTAGGGTCTTAAATTACAGAGGTGATTCAAATTACCAACCAAAGGAAAAAAATGTTTATACTGTCATTCTCCATCTATTATTCATGTTTTTGAGTCTGAACTCAAGTTCTGTTTCTTGTTTCTCTCTGACAAAAAAAGAATTTGGGCAAAATAATGCTTTTACGGTAATGCATGTTTAATATCTTCCCCACTATTTGAATTTGCATTGTAATTTAGGAGTCATTATGGGTGCTGTGAAGATTTATGTTTAGGTTTCATCAACTGTCAAAACTGTTGTGCATTTTATAGTGTTTTCACTGTGATAAATGCAGAATCCTTTTCTTTCCTTGTTTGACACAAGCATTTGCGCACACTGAAAGTTCCTGGCAAACAGGTATCTGCCTTGTCTTGGGAGGGAAGTGGACTGAAAATTGCATTAGCTGTTGATTCTTACATATATTTTGCAAACATTCGTCCAGATTACAAGGTATGTAGTAATGTGGCACTTAACTAATATAAATAAGTTGCCTGTTATTTATTCTCAATGGATTGAAAAAGTAGCTTTCACTAATACACAAGTAAATGCTTAACATAAAATTGAAGCTTTAACTGACTTGAAGTTTAAGTGGAATGTGAGCATTTTAGTGATGGTGTGACTTAGCCTTTGCTTTTAGAATGAATTTGTGATTTTATTTTTGTAATTGATGTGTGCTTTGTTAATATTAACAGAATTGGGCAGGATTCTAAATCTGGTAGTAACGGAGGCTGTCAGGCAGGTTCAGCTCCAGTGTTTTCATTGCTGTTGGGTTAAACTAAGTGGGCTGAGTGACACAATAGGAATTGTTTGAGCCTTACTGTCATTTTTTTTTTTGGTAGTGAATTATCCGTTTGAACCAGGAGAGTTGTGCAGAAACCTGAGCACTATGAATGCAGCCTTCTAGGTGCACATTCTACTTAATATTTAATTTCCTAATACACTTTTTACAAGTGTGAATTCACCTAATTCTAACTACTTCTATGTCATCTACCATATGGATTTTGTTTGTTTTTTTATAAAGACCTAAGGCTTTATCACTTGAATTTACAGCTTAACAAAAAATACTGATTACTATACAGTATACAGCATTGTATACTTTTTTTTTTCAGCACAGGAGATGTTCTTTAATCATCTGTGTGTTACGAGTTTGATTAAAGAGAGAGTGTAATTTGAGTAACATACTGCAGCTATATTGAAATTTAGTGTTCCACTCAGTTATGAAAAATCATTGATCAGGGAGTTACAAGCACAAATTTGCTAGGAAGCAGTTTCAAATAGTTTGTTGTAAATCTGTTGGAAAAGACTTTGGAAATTTGAGCTGCAAATTAGTCTTGCAGGAAATGCTACCTAATGTTTATTCTGGGAAATGTGTAACAGCTGGAACAAAGGCCTATTACTTTTTCCTAAACTCAACAGTATCTGTGAGACCGTGTGTATTTCCAGAGCTGACACAGTTTGCAAATGAGTAACATTTTGAAACCTTCTTTTTAGGAACTGCATGTGTAAGCTCTCTTTTTTTTCACGTAAAAAAATTCCTTTTGCACACCTTGGAAAAAGGTGTGCTCAAATCAATTTATCTAGTAAATTTATTTCTGCAGCATATAAACTCTTAACCTGTAGATTTCAGTATATTTTCAATATACTTATGTTGAATGATATGTGCAGCCCTTCAGTAAATAATGTACATTACTGCTGCTCTGTTCTTTCTGATGATACCAGTAACTCCCTTTTAGGAACTAGATATTCTGAAAGGTGACAGCCATTAAGTGTTAGTGATTCAAAGCAGTCATTAATTTAGGCTGGATTGGAATTAATGACCTGGAAATTAAGTGTTTGTATCACTTTAGCAATCTATTAACTAGTCTGGTTTCCTGGAGTTTTAAGTATTACCACAATGTGAGAAAGGGGGTTCTAAATTAATATGACAGTTAAAATTATGAATTAAGCAGAAATTTTTGAAATTTAGTAATTGTTTCATAGTATCTTTTTGGAGTTGAAATACTGATTTAGTTTATAGCTCTAGTTAAATTTCTTCTGATGTTCTGATCTATGTTGGATTTTAGTTTTTATCATCATCCAGCATTCTGGGGTACTTTGCTGCTTCTTGAAATCCATTTTAGATTCGGCAAGCATGATTTACAGTTTACTGTCTTGTTAAATCATAACTTACTGCTTTCATATAAATTTTGAATGTTCAGAATAGTATAAGCTCCATTTTGGATCTCTGAGAAGGATCCTGTGGGAAGTGCTCTTGGTTGTCAAAACCTGTCTTGATTCCAATCCTTTTATTTTTCATCCTGTATCCAAAGAGAGCTTGACTTTCTTTAAAATCCAAGTAGGACATTGTAAATCTAATTGGACATTGTAATTCACATGCCTGTTGCCTCTCTGAAAGATAATAAAACATAATAAATTAATGATATGATTCCCAGGACTAAAAATATTGTGTCCAGTATGTTGATTTATCCATGCCCATCTAGTTCCACTATTTATCATATTACTTTTTGTACATCTCTGCCTTGTTTGAAAGCTGTGTTTACTGATTGTGGTTTGCAGGAATGTATTGTTTTTATATTCTCTCCTGTTTTTCTGGTTATGCTCCACAGCATTATGTTTGAATTCCCACAGAACTGGACTTCAGTGAAAACCATTGGATTTTGATAGTTTATTACCATTCAGTATATAGATTTATAATAAAAGTTCTTTTGCTGATGTCTTAGGTTATCATCTTAGTGTCATCCCCTACAGAGTGTGGGAACCCCTCTGGCCAGCTCCCTAAGAAGCTTTCTCCTCTCTAGGAAATGCTGGTGCTTAGAATTCTGTTAGTTTTTCTACAATTGCATAATCAGCCTTAAATGGGTTGGTTTATATTTAGTTTGTTTGTGAGCTTTGCCTCCGTTCTGAGATTTTTTCTGCTTTGTTAGAGAAGATTTCCATTATAAATTTCTGTAATTTAAATCAGTTGAATGCAACAAGAGACATCTTCATGGGCGTTACTGTGTTTGAATATTCCATTTCTTCTTTTGCCTTTTTGCTCTTTCTCCTTATTGTTACATGAATAATTGTTTTGTGGTGTGAAGGGAGACTTTTTTTCTCATGTTACTAGTATGGAAGAGGTGGTGTGAGTTACTGTAGTGCTCTGATTGCAATAGGTTATTCTGCATGATGGAAAGGCTGCTTTGCCACTTTATTATTATGCAAATAACCTATTATTGGAGCTGTGTTCACATTCTTTTAATAAAGTTTGTCACTTGACAGGTAATGAATATTAAATACTGATTGTATATGTGAAACTTTCTTTCACAGCTGTTAACAATTTATTATTGAATTCCTATAATTTCTAACAGGTTTTCTCAAAATTGTCTCTCTTGGCAGTGGGGTTACTGCTCCAATACAGTTGTTTATGCGTATACCCGACCCGATCGTCCAGAGCACTGTGTAGTCTTTTGGGACACAAAAAACAATGAGAAGTATGTGAAATATGTCAAGGGCTTGATTTCCATAACAACTTACGGAGACTTCTGTGTTTTAGCAACTAAAGCAGATGAAAATCAACCTCAGGTAAAGTGTTTTTTTTACTTGAAACACTGTTTCACATGTCAGTGCAGAATAAGATGGAATGTAAAATTCTGAATCTGCCTCTGAGTGTGTCGTGCAGTTATCATATCACAGAATGGCACTTGAATGGTCTCAGTGTTTATAAAAACCCCAACAAACAACAAAGTATTAACGAAAAAGCACAGAACTTAGATGTTTCTGTCTTTTAACTCCTTGTAGCTACTAATAACTTAATGAAAACTGCAACCTTAAAGATTAGTGTTCCTTTAGAAATATTTAGAGCACTTCTCCAAAGAAAAGCTAAAAGCAGGATGACATCAGAATGGTAACAAATATTTAATCAGTCAGAGTTGGAAAAAAAAAGGGGGTGGGGGATTTTTTTAGGTGGTACAAATTATGTTAGTACAAAATGTTTGGTTTATTTATTTCTCTTAAATACAGTGCCAAATGGTAAGATAAATATATCCTTTGGTTAATGTATGTTCAGTTAGCTTGATGCTAACTGTTACACATTTTTTCTTACTGTGTTCACCTCTGAATTGTTTTCTGTATCACCTGTATATTGCTTACAAAGGAGGAGCATGACACAGAATCATTTGGTGCAACGGTAACAAAAATGCTTTAGTGCTGCTTTGCTTGATTGTGCAATAAATGGTGTATGGTCAAATGGACTAAAAATATGGTATACGTGGCCAAAACTATCTGGTGAAATTGAGTGCAATAAAGTGAGAGTTTTCTGGGTTGCATTTTTAAAATAGGAAAGAAACAACGGAGAGACTTAGTTTAACTTTCTTGAGCATAAAAAAGGCTTGATTTTAGCATCTGAAAATTACATAATGAGCATCTTTCAATGCTTTTGAAATGGCTGCACTGTAATTATTAACATGGTGGATGGTCAGCTTTTAGGAAATGAACAAGCTTATCATTTGGGTAGCAATTCATTAGGGTTGCTTTCTGAAGAGCAGATTTGTTTTGCCATAGATTTTGGTCATTAGAATTGTGATTTCAAGACAGTGAAATGTACAGCAGTAGTTGATGGGGTAAAAAAGACAAATTTAATCAGGACCTGTTTAAGAGTATTTCAAGCAGATGTGAATGTCAGTAAATTACAGAGAAGTTAACTTTGATACCCATAGCAAGGCTTGAGCTTTTTGGTTTGATCAAATCAGACCATGCAAACTCTCTTGTGCTGTGTAGCTCATGCAGTTTATGTCTTGGTTACTGTTTCTTTACTCCCTCCCTGAAAAAAAAAGTCTTTAATCCACAGACTTAGCAGTCTCAAAATAAATAAAAAACACATAAAAGAGGAATTGATAAGAGAGCAAATATTGGGATAATTTACTAATGAAAAATCAATATAAACATAATGGAAACAAACAGTAAGTATTTTAAAAAGCCAGGTGTAATTTCTTACACAGAGAGAGGCTCAACATATTTTTGGAAAAGAGAAATTCAAGAATGCTGGTGGAAAGTTTAACTCATGAATGAGGAAATAAAAACACTATTTTCGGGAGGTGTTTATTGGTGGAAGAACCAGAAAAATAAGTTATTTAATGAAAATAAATCTTTGCTCAGATCTTTGTTTTGGAAGTATATAGTTCATACACTAGATGAAAACCTAAATTCTGCCATTCTCATGTGATTAATAAGATATCAATCTGTCAGTTTAAAGGGATAAGATGTACAGTTGCTGTTATCTGCTACCACAGTTACATGAATTGTTCAGGAGGTGAAAGAGCTATGAAGAAGTAATTATCTTCCAATTCCTGGAGAGTCAGGATAACAGTTCTTAGGTAATTCAAGTTTTGGCAACCTTGTGCTTTTTTTTAATCTGGAGAATTTGTAGTAAAAGTTGCTACTTAATTTATACACTTTTCTTTCAAGACATTTCCCTGTGCAAACATCATGAAGTTATTTAATCCTTGATTTAGGTCTGGAAAAAGAAATACTTAAGTAACAACAATGAAGCGTTGGTCAATTTTCATTTTTTTTTTGCATCTTCTGTAATTCAACAGACCAATCTTAGGTATCTGTCCTATCAAAAAGCCTTCCTGAGCAGGATTACCAGAAGGGAAAACTGACTAATCACCAGTTTTGTCATATCTGCAAAACTGTGCTGTGGAGGGATCACCTTATTCACAGTTCTCTCCACACCATAACCCTCCTGGAAGTTCAAGGAGATAAAGGTTGCAAAGGCTAGAACCAGGGCCCTAATTTCTGGGAGCTAGCAAGGGGATCTGATGTAGTTTATTAGGTTATCTTTTCCGTGAGCAGATAGGTCAGAGTTGCTTCACTGAGAAATTCCTGGTGTTTTATGATAGTAAATTATTACAGGACACTGTGTGCCCACAGAGCACGGGGTGAGACGCTGTCTTGCCTGCAGGTTATCTGTAGACCCTGCTGTTGGGACATGCTTTGTATTATTTGTCTGGTAGATTTGCTCCTTCACTTAAAACTGGTCATTTCCCTGTTTTGTGCTTGGCTTGATTTATAGTGCTAGTGGGCAAATAATCTCATCACTCCAGTGCTTATGCTGCTTTATATTTACTGTAGTCATTGTCCCTTTGTTTTCTGTTGCTGATCAGCATTAGATTGTGTGAAATGTGGTTTATGTGATACACCTTCACAGAACATCTTGTACAGCTTCCTAATTTACAATAAAAATGTGGTAGTAATAATATTTGTTTTATTTCCATACAGTATGTTCTGGTTCTCTGCAATTCCATTGGCACTCCCTTGGACCCAAAATATATTGATATTGGTAAGCAACTTGTAATATTCTCATTCTGTTGGGGTTTTTTGCCTCGTTTTTATAATGTATTTCTTATGCAAATCTGCTGTTCAATCAGTGTGTAACACCTGCTGGTCAATCAGTGTGTAGCACCTCTTTCTTTCAAATGTGACCTTCCATTATAGCTGTGGTTGTAACTAATTTTATATTGGCTTCTCACTTCTACTTTGCACCTCCCCAAATGTAATAAACCTGTAATTAGGGATTCTCATGTGAACTGTAATTTGTGTTGGAAGTGACCTATCAATTACTCTGCTAATAAAAATAGTGGCTTATAAAACCAGTCCTATTCCTAGTAAAAATTGGAACTTAAACTGATTCTTCCAATTATTACAAACTATTTATAATAGAATTTTAAAAAATCCTTGTTACGATCCGAGTTATTATTTATATTTTGTTTGCGAGGAAAATTCAGCCACTACTCATAGACGACGCGTGAGTTTACAAAAATAACAAGGCTTTATGATTTAAACAAGTTACAAGGATTTATTTAGGATTTATACAATTAGTTACTTTGGAGAGAAGAGTCGTTAAGAAAAAAGAAGGAGGGAGTAATTAATCTCATTTCTATAGTAGAGATCTAAATAAGTTCCAGGAATCATTCCTGAAGGGGGTCTTTTTGCTGCAAAGCTACCCTCTTTCTTTGTACAAGCTAAAAAGAAGCCCAGGGCAACCAACTCATCTCTTTCAGAAGTGTCTAAAGTTAGGTGAGATGAATCCCACTCAAATGGTCAAAATTAGCTTTGCATTTACACCTCTAACTCTGCATTTAAACTCTTTTTTTTTCATTTTCTAGTGTTCTTTTTATATAAGCCTTCTAAACCTGTCATAGTTATATATTATAATCAGTTTCTTTATGATCCCCCATTACTACCCCTTTCCTAGAGCTATCTGTACACTGGAATCTGCTCCAGTGACTGTAAACAGATGAAGAGAAATGCTATTTATTTGAAAAAGACTGCTGTGCCATCTGTATTTGAATTGTGTTGAAGAGATTAAACAGCCTGGAAAAAGCTCCTCTTCCTTTAGTTTAACTAAGATTTCTGCAGTCTACTTCTTTTCCCTCCAGTGTTAGAGGATCAGTGTATTGAATAGGTGTACAATTGTCTTTCCTAATATGAGTTCATTTGTGAAAATACTGTCACTACAGTATTCAGCCTCACAAATGGGCAAATAGTTGAGGTTTTGGATATTTGCATTTTTGAGTCCTGAAAAATTTCTGTAGTCTCAGTAGTTCAAACATAACAAGCAAGTCTTTCATTGCTGTTTAGTAAACACATTGAAAGATTCAACTTTTTTTTTTTTTTTTTTTATAATACGCATCCTGTAAGACTCCTTTAAAGTTAGTCCACCAAATTTGCAGAAAGGATTGAAGGTGAAAGTGAAAAGTGATGCCTATAAATGCAACACTTCTAGAACACATTGTGCTGTTTTTATCATATATGCTTTCCTTTTTTGCATCCTTTGAAGACAGAACTTCATAGAACAACTTGAAATACTTATAACATAAGGTCATTTGTGTGAGGTGTATATACTTGTACATAGGCAAGGTCTTTAATATACAGTTTATCATGCTGTTTATCCAGTTGGAGCTTCTTGGCAGTAGAAAAGGTATAATTGTCCCAGTTTGACAGGGTGCTGATCTTAAACAGCTGGCTGGCCTTTCTGAGGTCAACAGAGAGAGAAGACCTTGTAAAACACTAAAAGCAGAAGAAGTTCCTGCAAGTTCTTTTAAGATTCCAGTTCGTCTTTCTAACAAGACCATTAGCCTCTTGTCCTGTTCATAAATGAAAAAAAATTATCTTTGAATCAATTATCAGGTGAGAGTTATCATTAATAGCTTAAGACATAAGCAGTATAAAAGTAAAATTAACATCTCTTACTCAGGATAATTGGAGGGGTGTTATTGCCTTATAAAAATATAATACCTGTCTGAAATGTTTTTTCTTTCTCTCTACCAATACAGTTTTTCAGGCTATTCTCTTTACTAAAAAGTGATAAATTGTTTAATTGTGTTCTGTCCAGAAAATAAGTTGTTCAGGCAGTTTGTTTTGTTCATGGTAGTCTTGTTCATGTCTCAGATTTCTAAGAACTATCTTGTAGAATGGTTTAAAACCACTTAGGTGCTGGAGTCATGCCTAGGTGTCTCACCTCTGTTCTGGATACCTTAAAAAGGATGAGTGAACTACATGTGAAGCAACACTTGAACTTAAAGTTGAATTTTAAAGTAAACTATAACTGATTTTCTGTATTTCTTTGAGTTCTGTAAACTGTGGTCATTCATGAATTGTATCATGTGCAGTTTGGTTGTCCCCACTGCTATCTGACATTTTCTCCTATCTTTGAGCTAACACTTCTAGATATTTGAATCAAGATCTAAAATTATGTAGATGTTATTGATCAGATTAAGTTTGTCCCAGTTTCTCAGGAACAGTCTCTTTAACAGGCTTGTATGAAAACAACAGCCTAGTCATGTGCCTGTCAGGCTGCTCTCTTTCCATGAGATTTAGCTGGGATTACTTCTCTTGTGTTTGTACATCCTATTTCATTCACTGGAAAGTGTCTCAGCTTTTTCATGCAGCAAAGTAATAAAGTCATGCATTAAGTTTCTTTCTATCTACTATTCTTAAAGAAGATTAGACATGAGAGCAGGTGTTCTTTAACTTTTTTGAGGTATTTGTGGATGCAACACAAACATGACAGAAGATTAATTGAGATATCTAAGAAATAAAGTTTCTTCGCTGCAGGGAGGAGGTTTTATGAAAAAAAAGTGAAGAGAAAAAAGAGCCAGAGAAAATGTGAAGAGCAGTTGTTCCACATGTTGGTGTTGTTTTGATGGGATGGAGTTTTAACCTTGCCCACTGAGAAGTAAGGCACTGTTTAAATTCGTTCAGTGTGTATTTTCAAGGGTTCAAAATTAAGTATTAAGACATTAGTACTGAGATTAGACATCTGCAAAGTCAGTGGGAAGGGCTAGACAATCTAAGAAACCCACATGTTTATCATGGAAAGCTGCTATGCCATGGAAATGCTGAGCAGAGGAGTGTCCAAATCTCTTGGCTCCTGACCTGCTTTTCTGTCTGCTTCATAGTCAGAGCACAAATTCTTTGAAGGCCACCAATGCCCAAGTGAACAGCACTTCATGCTGAAATGAAAGCCACTATGTAAGATAATACTTCCCTACTCTAAAGAAAACTAAATACTTAAGCCAGCTGCCTGGAAAGGGATTTTAGATCTTCCTCAGCCTGAAGGGATTGAAATTAGCATCTTTCCTTTCCCAGGAAAGGACAAAATTGTTCCCGATCTGCGCCGTAGGAACGGCTCAGACTTGGAGTGGCTGGGGGATCCTTTCCTTGTGTTGAAGCTGTCCTCATCCAACAAAGAAAGCATTTTAGGAGCAGAGGTGTAGCCCAGTGGTTAGGGCCCTGAGGTGAGAAAGGGGAAAAAAATAGAATGGAATAGTTCAATTGGAAGGGACCTTCAACCATCATCTAGTCCCACTGCCTGACCACTTATAGGGTCATTAAAAATTAAAGCTTGTTATTAAGGGCATTGTCCAAATGCCTCATAAATACTGACAGGCTTAGGACATCAGCCACCTCTCTACAAAGTCTGTTCCGGTGTTTGACCACTCTCTTGGTAAAGAAATGTTTCCAAATGTTCAGTCTACACCAAGGTTTTAGTTTCTTTTACGACAGGTTTTTGATTGTATTTTTTGTGTGTGTTTGCATGTAGTATAAAATGCCTAAGAAATTATAGAAAAAATCCCATATGTCCAACTTTTAGACAGTTGTTTAAGCTATACAGGCAATTTTGTAAAAGCATTGGATGCTACATAGAAATACTGCTCTTGCAGATTTGTTTCTGAACCAGTCTGATCCTGCTGATTGTGTCTCCATGCTGTGCATCCTTTTCCCTGCAATTTCACATTTGCCTTAAATACAATTATAGTTTACCCTAGTGTTGCAAAGAAGGGAAGGCTCAGCCCTCCATGTTGGCTGCTAATTCCTTCCCTCTCCAAGATTTACGATTTTCTCTTTAATCTAATTGAAATTAATCTTTTTTTTTTTTTTTTTTTTTTTTTTTTTTTGAGGTCAGTTAGATCAATGAACTGATTCAACTTACTCTGTGACCAGCTACTGATAGAAAAGAAATGTCAGGGAAACATGTCAGGGGCTGGTGTGTTGCTTTTTTTGTTTGTTTTTTTTCTGACAGTAACAGTCAGTTTAAGTCTTAGGCATGGTCAAAAAAAGCCAAATAGATTGTATACCTCTGGAAAAAGCACAGGTATGTTGCTGTCTTGTTTCTAGGTCACAACAGAGCTTATGCAAACATCCTTTTTTCCCAGATTGAACTACTCTGAGGTGTGCAGCAATGAGTAAATTTAGGCTTCATGGAAGTTTTAAGTTAGATGGGAGTCACATTGTGAGTCTGAGGACTGGCCATGGCTTTGAGATGTGGGCTTGGTTTAGAGCTGTCTTGGAGTAAAATACTTAAATGTTGACTAAACTGAGTCCAAATATGAGGCTTAGTACTGAAATTTTGTCATTTTAGCAAGAGGAAACCTTATTCCCTCACAGGTCAGTTGATTGTCATGTTTCATTTTTAAAGAGTATGAGCATTGATTCTTATGGTATGTACAGCTGTAAGGTAATAAAAGAACAGAGGAAATACATAGAATTTATTAATGCTGTAAATGAAACAGGGAATAGGATCCTTCAGTTGTATGAGAGTCATTACTGAAATGAATGTCTTTTAAGTATGTGAAATGCACTCAGTTGCATATAATGTAAACAGCTGTACTGCTCACATGTTAAGCATCATCACTAAGCCTTCTTAACCACTATTTACATTTATATGTAAAAGTATTCTAGAGCTGTCAGGTAGCTTAGATAATCCTCTTGGTTTCAAAGAAGTAAAATCTGTTCAACCAGTCTTCCCCATCTGTCTCTCATAGCACTGATCTTCTGTATGGCAGGCTTATAGCTCCCTCCAGAGTTCTGTTCTGTGCTAAAATACAGGAAAAAATTATATTCACTGCAAAAGAATCAGATTTTTTTGCTCAGAGTATCTTAGCTGTATGACTCAGTATTTCTCTAGCAGGCTGGGCTACAGGGTGTTTTATAGGTTTCTACGTTTTTCTATGCCCTTTTATTTTAATTCATTGTTTTTCAGAAAGATGAAGCAAAGGATTGAAAAAAAATCCACTATACAGTCAAAACAGTATGTTATAAATAATAATGTGCTAGTCTGATTACATATATGTATATATTCCATTTGTTTACTGAACACTGACAGCAGGAATGAGAACTCAATTTATCCACATATTCTATATAGGCTTATGGATAAAGTAAAAATGCTCTGCCTTCCTACACCATGATCTTTGGATGCAATAACATTTGCTAAATATTTAATTTGCTGCCATGCAGGAAAAGAATTGTTATTTGACCTAGCTGTAAACTAGGATACAAACAGTATTTCCAGGTCTTGTCTAATTCAGGATCTGTTAACTTCTTTCAAATGGTGCTCAAAGAAGCTATACTAGATTGTCAACTTTAGAATAGTCTTCCTTTTATTTATATTTTAAGAGTTACAAATATGTCAGATATGGAGATATTACAGACCTTGTTAGACTTGAGAAATTCCTAAACTGGTCATTTACCTGCAAATATGTCTAAATGGATTTGTCTTCTACACTAGTGCACAGAATTTGCTGAAGTAAGAGGGAGAATAGCATTAATTTAAAAATCAGTATTTGTAAGAAGTTTATCCATTCTTCTGAACAAGGCCCCAAGGGCCCACAAGATTTCTTACCAATTAATGAAAACTACTACCAGGTTGGGTGTGGTGTAGTTTTTGTGTTGTTGGATTTTTGCTTTTGACCTGTGGAGATATTGTTTCAGCCATCTGCAAAAAAGTTTACAAATTAGCATCTGGTCAGATAGTTCCAGCACTAATTTTGCAACCATTTGGATTTCACACCAGGGCCTTTGTTTGTCACAATGACCAAAACGCACGTGATAGCTGCTTCAAAAGAAGCCTTTTACGTCTGGCAGTATCGGGTGGCCAAGAAGCTCACAGCAATGGAAATCAATCAGGTAGCACGGACCAGAAAAGAAGGCAGGGAAAGGTTTGTCTTCGGACTTTCATTATTTTTTTTTTTCCTTTGCATTGGTATTGTCAATAAAGTGGATTTTCCCATCCCTAAAATATCACCTTCAGTCTTCTCATTTTCCTTCTCACTTGTGGGCCTGTAAGATTAAATATTAAAAATACTCTTTCATAACAAACGTGTGTTTGTTATACAAACCTCTTAGATGCCTTTTGATTAGTTCATGTTGTGTCTCCATTTGCTCACTGCCTGCTTCCCCTACAGAGCTGCGTCTTGATTTTTTTTTTCCCCTTCCCTATTTTCTTCTCTAGCTCTTAGTTTCTAGGCAGCTATATTCCCTCTGATAATTGAACTGCTTCTTGTGTGTCAGTGGCTGTAAGGACATAGTTTATGCAGGTAGTTCTACTGTAAATACACTTGTGTCTGATTGTATCTTTGACAGCTAATCCTGTATGGGCTTTTATCCTCTCAAACTAAACATGCCAAAGTCAACATCATCTTGCCTCCAACATCACTTCTGTCACTTCCACAAGCTTGCAGCTTCATTATGCTTTTTGTTTGTGATATTTTTTCTTCCATCTAGATGCTATAGCATTTTTCTATGAATCTACCATTTTCTGTCATCTTATACCCATAATAATGAATAAATATTTGTACATGGTATAATAACATACATTGTTCTAATACCTGCATGTCCTTTCTTTGGACAAGATTGTAAATTTTATATAAATACTGAAAGAGTAAGTGGTTGTAATTCAGCATAAACTGTTATTTTAGCATTCTAAAAACTTTAGTGATGCTACTTTTAAGGCAAAACAGAAGTTATGATGAAGTATTGAACACTAATACATAAGTTTTGTGGATATGAAAGTGAAGCTCTTTGTAAGTATGGAGAAGGGCCTGAGGAAATATGGATGTTTGAAAAGAAACAGTTGGAGTGGTGGTTGGTTTGCAGGAACTCCTTGTTGTAGAATTAAAGATCATATTTAAGAATACCATCAGGAACTGTGAAAGTGAAAGCAAGTACCATATCTTTATATCACTACTAAGCTGAGTTATCCCAGAGGATCCTATTGGAACATAAGAACAGGCATAACTTTTATTCTTTTTTCTAGTCACAATAATTTCTTCTCCAAGGATTGAACTGTATGCTATCAAAAATGATCCTTTGAACTAACTTTTTCTTCTAACTTTCCTTTTCTGCAGGATTTATCACATTGATGACACACCTTCAGGATCTGGAGATGGACCACTTGATTACAGCAGAGCTATTGAAGTGAGTTATATTTTTAACTAGATTATTGTGGTGTCACTTTTAGCTTGAAAGAGTTAGCGTTGCTTTATTTTTCAGATTTCCACTAGCTGAAGTGCTCATACTTTCTATAGGAGTAGTACATATACTTAACTGTAGGGAACAAAGAAAAAGTGTATTCTGGGGTTCAGTGTGTAGACAGCTGCTGTCTTGGTGAAGAGCATCTTCCCTCACTTCAGCAAAGTATAAGTAGCTTGTTGAAACTCAATAAAAGTTATTGTCTTTCTAGTACTTTCAGGCTTTTTCACTTTATGTGTGTGCTTTTGTACTTGCCAATATATGTGAAATTTATTACTGGCCTCAGTAATAAATTAGAATAGTTGCTTTTTTTTCTTTTCTGTTAGACACCTCTTACATTTTGGGTTTCTTACTTTTCTGGAGGAGGGGCATGAGAAGGAAGAGAGCTGTTAATATTGTTATTGTCATGATTCCCATAAAAAAGGCTACTAATATCATAAGCCATTCTTGTATTTAAACAAAACTTCTTTCTTTAGCAGATCATTCTTACTGTTACATTAAAGCTGATATTGATACAGATTCTTTACTTCCAGGGAACAAGAGATCCAATCTGTGCAATAACAGCTTCTGATAAGATACTACTTGTGGTAAGATACATGATTTAAATGATTTCCACTTGCCTCTTGTATTTGAAGACAGGAGATTCTTCTGCAGTGTGTTCATAAGCAGTCATAATTTTAAAGCATTTCTGAAATTAAAATTTACACAGATGAAATCTTTTTCTGGATGTTCTTAAAAATAACTTTAACAGGTTCTTCCATTAACCAGGACTCTTTCTTTAAGAGGGCTGATTCACTAAGTGCTTACAATTTAAGTACAGACCAGTTGGCCGAGATAGTACATGTAGGGTTTGAGAAAAGCTAGGTCAGGACTTAATTCTGTAATCTGACTTCTGGGAATTCTCTTTTAGGCTGTATTTAAAATGCAGAAAGATTTACAAAGCTTTTCTATTTACAAATTATTGGTATAATGCATGATTTTAGATAATATCAATACAGGACACTACAGATAGGTGATATTAATACATTCATAGACTATACATATGTATAATATGTATATAATATTATTCAATATTAATTTTAATGTAGTATGAATTAAATAACAACAACACTAATAATAGTATTACAATGCTACATATAATTTCAATGTGTGTAACACGTCCAGTGCCGGGGCCCGGCAGAGCCCGCACCCCCGCGGCAGACACAAAGGGGCCCAGCGTGCGGCAACGGTCGCTGTGCCCGTGAGTCCGCAGCGGGGAAGGGGATCGCGGCCGAAAGGGCCGGGAAAAGGCTCTTCGGGGAGCTTTTTGAAGCCAAGAAAGCGGCCAACCTGTGCCGGGTGCCCGGCTGCTGAGGCGGCGTGGGCGGAGACATCAGAATTTGCGGAGAAGTGAGCTGGTTTAGTGTTGTTCTGCCTGAGGGGACGGAGGCTCGGCAGGAGGGCCGAGGGAGGCGTGAGCGAGGGGCCAGGGCCAAATGTCGGGTGCTGCGCTTTGGCCGCAGCAGCCCCTGCAGCGGTACGGGCTTGGGCAGGAGAGGCTGTAGGGCTACCCAGCAGAGAGGGACCTGGGGGTGCTGGCTGAGCGTGAGCTAGCAGCGTACCCAGGTGGCCAAGAGGGCCAGTGGTGTCCTGGCCTGTATCAGGAACAGTGTGGCCATCGGGAGAAGGGAAGTGATCGTGTCCCTGTACTCAGAGGCCACAGTTGAGCACTGTGTGCAGCTCTGGACCCACTACAGAAAGGACATTGATGTGCTGGAGAGTGTCCAAAGAAGGGCGACAAAGCTGATGAAGGGTTTGGAACATATTTCTTACCAGGAGCAGCTGAGGTGTGGTTCTTTAGCTTAAAGAAAAGGAGGCTGAGGGGCAACCTTACTGCTCTCCACAACTACCTTAAAGGAGGCTGTAAAGAGGTGGGGCTTGGTCTGTTCAGTGGAGTTGCAAGTGACAGGTTAAGAGCAGTGGCCTCAAGTTCACCAGGGGAGATATAGATTGGAATTAGGAAGAATTTCTTCACAGAAAGAGCCATAAGTCATTGGAACAGGCTGCCCAGGGTTTTGGTGGAGTTACCATACCTGGATGTATCTAAGAGTTGTATAGAGATAGTGCTTAAGGCTATGGCTTAGTGGACTTAATTATTAGTTAATGGACTAGATGATCTTTAAGTACTTTTCCAACCAAGGTAATTCTGTGATCATGTATGAGGTATTATATCATGCCAAACACCTGATTTGTTTTTTTCCAGTCTGAAGAGTGGTATAATTAGATGAGCTGACATACAGGTGGGCTTTAAAACAAACTAACCAAGCAGAGCAAGGGTAAAAAAAGAACACTGCTTCTTCCTTTTATCCATCTTCCCAAGTAAGATCATGTTTTCCCATGTTCCTTCTTTTACTTTTTTTTGGTTATACCCTTTGACTGGATTTTGCAAAGTCAGTGGGTAACAGTAAGAAAGATGAATGAAAAAAGTGTGACAATAGGTGACTAAGGGACTCTGTGCTTGAAGAATAAGAGTGAGAAAATGAAATTAAGATGATAACCCATGACTAATTAAAAGGAAGGGAATGAGAGGAAGCGCCTCTGATACTGGATAAATGCGCTGAAGCTGAACATATATTAAAGTGGTTAGATTTTTTTAAACACTTCTGAGCAAATATGCTTTTTAGTTTATAGGGAGGGTATACAGATGTGAGAAAGTTAAAGATGAGGTGATTTATGCTGAGGATCTTAGAGGTGGCTTTGAGGTAGAAAAAGAGGAATAAAGTTTGGACTAACTTAGAATTTAATATTGACTGATTTCCAGTGTAATGGTTAAACAGTAGGTAAAATAAGCAAAATAAGCTGGATATGTCGTTCAGTCTAGAGAAACATCATGAGAAAGTAGTGGTAGTGATCACTGCAGTCCAGGGATGTCAGACTCATTTTAGACTGTTGGCCTTTTACTGTCTTGACACAGGGCATGGGTGTGTCCTTTGGCAAAATAAAGGGAAACCGTGTTGGTAGTCTGCTAGTCAAACCTTTGAATAACCAGTATGTATTACAGCATTTACT
Source organism: Heliangelus exortis (assembly GCF_036169615.1). Taxonomy (NCBI): domain Eukaryota; kingdom Metazoa; phylum Chordata; class Aves; order Apodiformes; family Trochilidae; genus Heliangelus; species Heliangelus exortis. The sequence continues at coordinate 104,481,372 of NC_092424.1, read as the reverse complement.
ATCTCAGGTCTTGAAGTAGTTGGTGAGACTTGTTAGGATACAGAGGGCAGAACTTGAACACAGCTGTACTGCTTTCAGACCTGAGCTGGTACTGTCAAATGGCACCACTGGAGTGGGTTTACTATTGTGGGACAGGGATCTTTTAGCTGTTCTTTTTTTTTCTTTTTGTTATATAGACCATGTCTGAAGGTTCATGGGGAACTGTCGAGCTCATGACACTGTTCTGTGGGCTGTATGTGGACTATTGCTTTTTGTTTTAACACCCCTGATTTAAGCAGATCAGTAGATTGCAGCATCTTGAGAAAGTACCTTGCTTAAATACCAGAATTTGGAACTTTTAGGGTGATTACCTTCCCTCTCTCCACTTCGGCTTTGTCACCTATCTAAATATTTTTCCTAGGACCGTGTATAAATGAAATATTTTAAAAGAGTTCATTAATGGAGAAATTATATGAATGAGCAAGCATTGCTTTTCTCTAGGGAAGAGAATCTGGCACAATTCAGAGGTACAGCCTTCCCAATGTTGCTGTGGTACACAGGTACACCCTGAGCTGCCGTGCACATCAGCTCTCTTTGAATTGCAACTCCAGGTAAGTGACAGATCTGCTTCTAACCCAGACATCTGATTTTAAAGCAAACCCCTACAATTTATGAAAGTACTAATTCTGTAAATTCTATTAGTTAATAATAATTTTGTAATAATTTTACCTTAATATAAGCTATGTATTAATTCTAGTTGTTACTAATCACTGCTCAACTGTTTATTTATTACTAATTAATTAAATTTGGCCAGTCATCAGATTGCTCTGAGAGACTTTGTTAGTAAAGCTCTCTCATGTTTTAAGCTCTAGCGTGTATGTGGGAAGCTTAAGGAAACATATATGTGAAAATGCATTTGGGTTATTAGATGAACCCAACATAAGCTTCCCGTGATCATGACATGAGTTGACAAAATTATGTCATAACCTGCAGTTTTAATCTCTACAGCTTCTTTCTGTTTGTATGTTTATGTTCTCCTAATGCCTGGCAACTTTGCTCATCCCATGTTCATTTTCCATTGTTGCAAATTACAGCTGGTGGCAATGCTTCTAACAGGACTGGTTTCCTCAAGCTTCAGCTGTACCAATACTGAAGTTGATTTCTATTTTTTTTGGAAGAGAGAGTGTGAGAGCCTTGACTGAAAAGGCAAAAATATAAGTAACTAAAGAGAATGTGTAATACACTTTTAGTAACTTAAAAAAACTTTCTAATTTTTTTTAAAAAGAGCTTAATACCTGTGTAGATCACATGCCTTTTAAGGTATTGACCAAAAAGAAACTGCTTCACTTAAAAAGCAATGTGACCTAATGAGAGCTGTATTAGGATTTTTTTGAAGTCAAGCTGTTTCCTTCCTAAATGACTTTGTCTAATGAAAAATGCTCAGATACATAAATGTTTTTGAAGTTAATTTTTTTAATTGCTTTTGAAATTGTCATAGAGATTAAGGCTGCCTAACTACCTTTCAATATTTAGAAATGCTTTTGAAATGGCATTGTAGTAAATATAGGCTACCATGATTCAGTGAAACCTATGTAACAGGAAATTTTCAAATACAACCCTTTAGAAATTGTATTTTCCTCAGTTTTAAATGATTTCAAAGATTAATTGGATTATAATTCATATTGTCTGGAAAAAACCCTAAGGAGTACCCTTTGTAGAAATACAAGAGATCCTGTTTTAGAGATGATCAGTCTGCATCATTGCACTCTTTTTAACTTAAGAATCTGATTCATTGCCTCCTAGTAAGTCATTAAAAACAATTCTGTTCTCTTGTTAATGTTAGACTCTGTCCAGAAAAGTTTGGGCAGGGGTAGAATCTGCAATTTACTCAACCTGGTATTTGAAGTACGACGGAAAATGTTGGATGAAAAATGGGCATATTTAAGAACTTCTGCAGGGCCACATTTCTTATATAGCAAATGTCTTTCTGTTTCCCTAGACTCTGCTGTGCAGGTAAATGAAAATGAAGGTAACTGAAAATCACATGCATCTCACTGAATCTATGGAATTATACTGGTATTAGATTAAAGGGAAAGTTGGCCTGCTAGGGCAAATTTAGGGAACTAAGTCAGGAACTAAGGGTATTTGCAATACCGTGACTAGTGTTACGTAGCTGTCTTATTTTTTCTTTCTTTGTTTTTCTGTAGTCGTGTTGCTATCATAGACCTTTCAGGTATTTTGACTTTTTTTAACTTGGATGCCCGGGTAGTAGACAATGCAGGACAGCAAGTCACAGGTGAGCAGCCGAAACTGGAACGCAAAGATGTCTGGGATATGAAATGGGCCAAAGATAATCCAGATTTGTTTGCAATGATGGAGAAAACAAGAATGTATGTTTTCAGAAACTTGGACCCAGAGGTAAATATTAACATATGTAATTCAGTTTACAAATTCACTTCTAAGTTAATGGCTCTGTGTTGAATAGTATTACTGTTGTGCTTACCATTCAGTTAGGCAAGTGTTTATTAAATTTGCTTCTGGAAATCTCAGTCTTGTCAGCTCTAATGTGGAAAAGTTCTTTAGGAACAAATAAGTAAAATCAAATCCTGGAAAGAGAAAAACATGGTCATAACTTTTCTTAAAGGTATGAGATATTTTCATCAGCATATTTTTGTATTACTTTGCAGAATATAAACACAATTTTAGTAAAGATACTTGTAAAACACAGTTCAGTTGAATGTAAATATTTATTGGTGTTTCTTTATCTCTTTCTCATAATTTAGTTATAGAAAACATGATGATTTTTAATTATGTCTGTGTATATGGAATTACCAATAATTTTAATGATTTTATCATTTGTTTCCTCTTGAAAATGCAATTAAGTCATAGCTTGGATTCTCCTTTTGTATACCTAGCAGATTAGGATTTAATTGAACGGAATAAAAATTCATTGTTTTGTAATTTATTTAACTTCAAGGAACCTATACAGACTTCTGGATATATTTGCAACTTTGAAGATTTAGAAATCAAATCTGTTCTTCTGGATGAAATATTAAAGGTAAGTATTCCGAATTCTTCTTGTGTAGGAAAAGTTGATGTCTGTCATAGTGATCTGAACAGTGGATATCTGTTGGGGGAAAATAAAGGTGATATTGAATAAATGTGCATCTCTTTATTCATTATTTTAGAATCCTGAACACCCTAACAAGGATTTCATCCTCAATTTTGAGATTCGGTCATTACGAGACAGTCGAGCGTTGATTGAAAAAGTTGGCATTGAGGAATCTTCCCAGTTCATTGAAAACAATCCACACCCTAGACTTTGGTAAAATCTCTTTAGTAGCCAACTGTGTTCAAATTTTTCTTCTTCTATATTCTTTTCCTGTTCAGATAGAACTAATTTTAAAGTACAAAACTTCAAATCCAGCCAAAGCAATATACACTATGACAGAATCTTTTAAGCTGCAATCAGAAGGGTGGCTACTCTGACAAGGTCTTTTCGTTGGGCTGAATCACCTCTCAAGGGGTATTACAGAGTTGAGGGAAGGCCCAGAGGGAGCCTTGCACCCCCCTGCTAGCCTGGCTCCCCACCTCTTTTGCAATTGGGATGTTTGGGCACTTTCCAACTGGGTGGTGTTACAGTTTCCCAGAAGGCAAGAAAGTGAGGCTTTTGTTCCTGAGCATTTGGGAGCTGATGTTTCAGGAGATGCTGAACAAGTGTTAGACTACTCAGCAGCCATCTGAAGAAAGTACTTGGTGTTAGTGTTTCCATAGGCTCCTGGTTCTTAAATCCCAAAAGGTGGGCTGTTGTTTAACTGCAATTCTATGATTTTGTGGCTGTTGCAGTACATAGAGCACAAGGCAGGCTGTGTGTCTGGTGTGGGTATAGGGTGCAGGCTCATAGCACTGTTTTGCTCTTTGCTGTGTGAGCCCCAAACTGTAGTGATGCCTGCTTTTAGGGGTGAATGTAAAAAAAATGAACATCCTGGCACAAAGCTAAATTTAAGTTGGCTAAGTTGCAACTCAAATTGATCATAAGTTGAGAGGGTATTTATTTATTTATGTATTTTATATTGAACCTTGATGACAAAGAGCTTGAAACCCAGTAAAGGGGACATACTAAGATGATAAAAGTTACAAGCAGTTGACTAACCTTGTAGCATCTTGGACAGGTCATAATAACAGTAATTAGAAGGGTATGATAATATGATATTATATATGTTAAATGTTATGATGCAGTCTCTCAGAAGTAATTTGAGGAAAGGAAATGTTGGCACGTTTAAACTAAGTTAATAAACTCAGCTATTAAACTAAACTTGAAAAGCTTTTTGGTTTTTGTCAGTGCCCTACTGCACTGGCTTTGTTTCACAATGTCAGTCATCCAGTCTAAATTTACCTAGCCTTATTTTTGCAGAAAATTCTAGAGCTTACTCAAGCGTCTGATGGGTGTAGATTGGCCTGAAGGTAGAAATTCACTTATTTGCAGAACTCAACCAATGGGTTGGTACCAATACAAGGTTGCCCAAACTGATCTGTTCTCCCAGACTGCTGTCCTAGCTGGACCAGGAGTATCCAGATGGATTGTAAAGATAACTTACTCTTCATGGTTGATACTTGGAGGCTTTCAGACTGAGGCTGCCATCAAGCTCAAAGTTATAAAATATGCATAAGTAGAAATATCTAAATGGAACTGCATTGGAACAAATGTAATATTCAAACCTTGTCCATTCCTCCCAAGCCAGTGTCCATTTTAACAGCTGAAAAAAAAAATAAATTAACACTTACTTGAATATCGTTATCTAAGCAAGTACTGGATAGGTCACAGAACATTCTTGGGACAAACATACAACTGAGTTAAGATTAGTTAATAAATAATACAGTAACTTCAATGTCTTCCTTAAATATGCCTAGTTAAATGCCTCTTCATTTAATTTATGTATAGGTGCTTTTCCATCTGTAATGTTTGTTTTTCATACAGGCGTCTCCTGGCTGAAGCTGCTCTTCAGAAGCTGGATCTGCAGACTGCTGAACAAGCTTTTGTACGTTGCAAAGATTATCAAGGTATTAAGTTTGTGAAGTGTCTGGGCAACCTGCAGAGTGAGGCAATGAAGCAAGCAGAAGTGGCAGCCTATTTTAGCAGATTTGAAGAAGCTGAAAGAATGTATCTGCAAATGGACAGAAGGTAATTGCATGTAGTCATGTCAGCAGCAAATAAAGAAAAAAAGTCTGAAAAAAAATGCTTGGTTTAATAAGGAATGGCTGATTTAGCACTGAAAACTCTTTACCAGAGAGGGATAAGATTGAGAGAATTTTATTGAATCCATAGATAACCAATTCTATATGTAAATCAGCATGTTGCAAACTTTGCAAAACCTCAGTTTCTATAGGTAGTTCTGTGTTTCACAGCTGTTTTTTTCAAAGTATTCTGTCAATATTTCAACTATATTGCAAAAATACAAACAAATAATCTTAACTACTGTTTAATTTATGTACTGTTACTATTAGCTAGTAGCCAAGTACACATTCTTTCCAGTTACATGTACAAACAACAGTTTTTAATGAACTGTAACTTCTGGACCAGTCATTGGAAATTTTACCCGGGAATGAAAAAAACCAAAGCAAATTACAATTTTACTGGGAAATACAATCTAATGCTAATTAATTAGCTAGAGCACTGTCTTTACTGAAAAAAGGATGGGAACATAAGCAGCAGTTACACGAGGTATCCTGTAGGTGGTGGTCAAACACGGAGAAGCATGATTCACTTCTGCACATGTGACATTTTAAAGTTCTGATTAATGGAGCCATGAAAAAAGTAGGGAACGATGGAAGAAAAATATTTTATTCTTTTGTGCTGCAAGAACAAGAAATGTGCCTCTTTCCCAGTAAGAAGGTGAGGGGGAAGGTAGGAGATGGGAATAGGTCTATGTTGGAGCCTGGTAATGGAAAACTTTATTGCACATAATTAATTAGCCCAAGGAAGTAGGTGGTTTAAAGGCTTGGACTGCCTCATAAGCACTTCATTCACTGCAACACTGACTTTTAGATATTGCATATTCATTTCCACATGGCTGAAGAGAAATTTGGCCATTATAAGATTGAAGATGACAGAGACTTTTTTTTTTTTCTGCTTTTTTGAACAGTAGAGCATCTTGTTCTCCAGCTGCAAGAATCAGGGAATTCTGTATTTACCTTACATGTCTCATCACCACTACAAAGATTAGGATAAGGACCTGCCATAAATCAGGCTGAAAGAAATCTATTTTCTAAATACAGTTTTAGATAGATGCTATTGTTTATCTGACTGCAGTGACTTGTTATTGCCTTGCTTTACTCATTTGTAAGTTTAGGGCATTTAATAGATCCATGGAACCATAGAATGATGAGCTGAAAGGGGCCCATCAGGATCATCAAGTCCAACTCCTGTCCCCATGTAGAGCATCCCAAGAATCACACTTTTAAAAGAAGTGTATATATTTCACCCATTTATTGTAGAATTACTTGTATAAGAAGTCAGAGAGAAATATTCTATATGGTTGAAAAAATGTGCCAGACAAACACACAGTGGGTCCTATGTATGTGTTAATAATAATAAAAAGAAATGAGACTCAAAGTCCTTTCTTCTTCATACAAAGTCATCTTGAATCTGAAGGAGAAGCCTCTCACATTCATTTTATTGCATCTCAGCTTTAGCCTTCATTATTCATATTGCTTGTTCCTTGATCTTTCCCCTCATTTCCCTTCTGCTTTTAGCCTGTTGCAGCTGCTGCCATTTATTGCAGCAGCCAGCAGTGAAAGAAAGAATGGTATAAAGTAGAATAGGAAACCTGAAGTAGCAGCATCCCAACTGCCTTGCCAGCTGCTTGTGTAACTCCTCACACAGGAGTGGGGCTGATAGGGAGGTGCCTACCTGTCTGCCCTGTCAGCTTCCTGAGTGTTTGATTTTCTGGAATGCTGTTTCAATGGTAAGCAGTTTATCTGGGATCACTGCAATACTTGCCATGTAATTCATGAACATCCTTTTGGATGCTTTTCTCAAGATTTTTGTTAGCTCTTGTATTGTCCTTGACTTTTTCCTGCTATTTTCTGTTTTTACCAGAGATCTTGCCATTGGACTACGGATAAAACTGGGAGATTGGTTTCGAGTATTGCAGTTATTGAAAACTGGCTCAGGGGATTCAGATGATGCCCTTCTTGAACAAGCATACAATGCTATTGGAGATTACTTTGCAGACCGTCAGAAATGGTATGTTCTGTACAGGAACAAGAAGAAGGAAATTATGAAGGGAATTATAAAACTGATTACAAGATTTAGTTTAGGAGGAGGAACAGATATCAAAAAAGTCAGAATGGAATACATGGGATAATTTTTGAATTATGAGATTAGGCTCAGACCTTTATGGTTCCATTGCTGCATGCACCTTTGAACAGAGAGCTGGTGATCAAGTATCTAAAGACTGCAGGTGATAAAAAAAAAAAAAAATCTCAATTTTGCCAAAAGTCTGTTTGCTTCAAAGGAGGTGGAGAAGGTTGAGGGGGCAGGGGAAGAAGAAATACAGATGTATTAGGCCAGATGTAGAAAGTAGGAAAGAAATAAAAATCTGCCAAAAAATATATTAGGAAAGTATTATTTAACATCAGTGAATTTCAAAACCATGAACTTTATAGAATGCTTGAACCCACAAGTATTTTACAAGGTCCAGATTTCTTTCTGACCTGGATCTGTCTCCTGCTATTGCCCAAACTGGCACCCATGGAAAGTTTTTTAAGATTGGTGCATGTGTGTAATGGTGTTTCTCCAGAAGACATTTTGCAGTCTGGTAATTCCTGAGCCAGAAGTGACATCTGTGTAGTTAATAACTTGCAGAGAGAGAAACTTTCATTCATTAACTTTTCTTGTTGCCTTCCTAAGCCCATGTGAACTTTTAGCATCCGGGGCACAGCTCTACTATGTATTGCAATTACCCAGACTCTGTTATCTGTATACTAATTGAAAACTTGTGATTAGATTTAGAAAGTTGATTTTTAGTATTTTTAGGTAACTTTGGAGAATTGTCTTGGAGATCCTAGTGTTTATGTTTTAAAACACGAAGACACTGTAGTTAAGCCCTTTTCTGAAAGTTTAGTTGTAATTTTTTGTTCATTACCAGCCATAATCTGTGCAGATGAGGAAATACTATTCTAAGGCTCTTTGACTTCCTAACCTTATGCTAGTTAAGATAAAAAATCTTGTTACTACTTCTAATGATCTCTGAAAATTAAAACTTTAATGGGTTTTAGAAAAACAGTGAAATTTTAGCTGCCAAAGCTCTCAAGTAAAGCTCTCTACTTAAAATAGTGTCATTTTAAATTTACACATGCAGAAGGCTTGCACAAGGAGAAACTTCACTTGTGTTTGTTTATCAGAGGCCACCACATTTTTTTTTCTTACTAGGTTAAATGCTGTACAATATTATGTACAAGGACGAAACCAGGAACGTTTGGCTGAATGTTACTACATGCTAGAGGACTACCAAGGACTGGAGAATCTAGTTAATTCGCTTCCAGAGAATAATAAATTACTGCCTGTAAGCAAAAAGTACCTATATTTTTCATTGTCGTATGCTCAACTATTTATTTAAAATGTCCTGTAGCTTTCATGTTGTCTGCACTGTTGTTTTTTTCCCCAGAATTCTTCCTGGTTGCTATCCCTGGTTTAACTTCCTACATCATAGCTTCTGTGGGAATGCTAATGTAAAATAAAAAATTTCCCTCTGCTGAAAGGAGGGAAAGATGTGGTATAGTCTGAAATGACCCACTAAATAATAGCTAATAATATAATACAATATATAATAATATAATAATAGCTAATTTAAATAGCTATGGCATGACTAGTACAAAAAAAAAAAAAGCAAAATACAGTTGTATGAACGAAGCACTTTCTTTTTAACTTCTTTCTAATAGTGAAGTTTTGTGAAATACTCTAAGTAGTAAGAACACAATTTTTCTGGTGTGATTTGATTTGAAAGAAAAATGTTTAAATAGCTTTTTTTTAAAGAGAAACAGCGTGCTACTTTAACACACTGCTTCTAAATTTAAAGATTCACAACAGCTCATATTGATTTCACAGGATCCCTGGAGCAAACAACCCCTCTCCTTCAACATCTTGGAATTAAATTAAACAGGGATATAACTAGTATGTTGCATAGCAACTGCAATACTAAAGCCTTGAAGTGAATTTAATGTGGTGCTGATGCTTTTTGCAGGATATTGCTTATATGTTTGTAAGAGTGGGGATGTGTGAACAAGCTGTGTCAGCCTTCCTGAAATGTAATCGACCAAAGGATGCAGTAGATACCTGTGTACATCTCAACCAGGTAAAACATCAGTAGAGAATCTGCTTTACTGATACTAATTTAACAGTGAGCTTTCTGCCCAAATGCCCAGTTAAATACAAGTCCTTGTTAAGTGTTTGATGATGTGTCATGATTTCTAGAAGGCCATACTTGAGTGCTTAAGGCTGTTACATAAAATTAGGATGAGACTGTTGGAGAAAGCTCTGTGCAGCAGTGTCACTGCTGTGCATGTGTGCAGTAAGAAGCATGCTCAGCATACAGACAGCTGTGGCCCTTGCAGGGCCAGGCTGTGCTGCCTCCTGGTGGAATGGGAGGAAGACTGGAGAGCTTCTCTCTGCTTATTTTCCACATCCCCTTCCTTGCTTGTACAGGTGCAAATGTGTTTGCAGCTGTGTTAGGATTTACCCGGAAAAGAACTGATCTGAAAAATTATCTGTATGTTTACAGCTAGAGCTGTAAACTCTGCATGTCTCTGAAAAATTATCTGTATGTTTTATAGCTAGAGCTAGAGCTGTACCCCAGTATGACTCACATGAGCAAATGTTTGTGTCAGCACAAATAAGAGAGAATCTGAGGATGAATATGAGGAACTTTATGTATGGGAATGGCAGAATTGGCTAGTGCTGGTTTTAGGTGAACAATTTCCTAGTTTATGGGTCTGAAGGGCTATGAGTTATGAGATTTGTCCAAGTTTCTCAGCCAGATTTTTGAACTGGGCAAACAACAGTAGCCAAGCTGCTGAAGATCAGGAAAATTCACAGCAAAATGAGGTGTCTAGAAGGACAAGTAAAAGTGTTCTTGTTAGTGTCTTAAGTTTATGGGCTGGAGTCCTCTTTTAGCCATGCTTTTGACGGTCTGGGTTTTAGTAATATCAGGAAATGCTGAAATCCACATGTCCAGCTGTAAGTAGCAAGGAAGTGATTTTGCAAAGCTTTTACCAAAGCAGAAGCAACTTCTTTGTACGTGGTGTTGGGGAGAGGTCTTTTCTTTCCCAGGCCTGCTGCACCACATGATCAGCAATGATGTTAATATTTGTATTCTCTTGCTTTTTACTTTAGTTTTACAGTAGTGTTTTTCCAAATGAAAGTCATGAAGTGTTGCACACAAATGTTGCAGACTGTTCATGAATAACCAGCTTGTTCTATGAATGCATTTGTAAACAGTGAGGTTGATAATTGTCTGCTTTCATTTCTAGTGGAATAAAGCTGTGGAGCTGGCTAAAAATCACAATATGAAAGAGATTGGATCCTTGTTGTCCAGATATGCAAGTTATTTACTGGAAAAGAATAAAATCCTTGATGCTATAGAACTGTATCGTAAAGCCAATTATTTCTTTGAAGCTGCTAAGCTCATGTTCAAGGTATTGCAGGTTTTATTTTTATGTCAAATAACTGGCTTTTTGCACTAGCCTTTATTGTTTCCATGCTACTTTTGATTTTTTTGGGTTATTTTAGTGTTAACAAAGTCCAGGCAATAACCAGATGTTATTGTACAGGATACTGCAAAGATTAATCCAACTCCCAAGTTCAGGTATCTCTACCTGAAATAGTCCTCTGTAGCCAGAGGAGAGACTTTCCAGACAAAAGCCATCAGATTTGAGATTTTCACTTCAGAATGAGATGAACTGCACTTCAGAAAAGGTCCTGTTGCACTGCATTGCCTAGTAAAGGAATATACCAGACTGGCCTGGGTGCAATGTCCACATTATTTTATATGCTGTGTGGATTAGTTTTATTTCCTTTATTTTTAAAAAACAGCAATTTCATTAACCAGAATTTAAATTTTGGTATTTCTTCAGCTGGTATCTTCAATTAGAAACTGCTGTGGTGTGCTTATAAGATAAAGATGTTGCTTCAATTTGGTTTGTCTGCAGAGATTTCTTTACAAGGCATATGAAGCCTGTAAGAGTGATATGTAATTTTAACAGCAAATATTTATTTATATTTATTACTTTCAAAGGCCATTCTTTTTTCCTGTCCTTACTGAAAGTGATGTATCTGTTAAATTACACTGTATATGAATAGCTACTTTTAAGTTTATATTGAGTCTATAGACTTATATATGGTTAAAATGATTTATCCTTCCTGAGAATCTGGCTTTATATACTTGTTAACTAAATAAACACAGAATAATGTGCATACTTCACTTTGACATTTTCATTTATAGTTCTGTTTGCAGTATAAATTATTATGTTCAAATGCAGAATCACTTTTTGGCATGATTTCATAGGTTTGTACAAGCAACTGTCCAAGAGAATGAAGCAACTCTTCTAATATATTTTTTTTAAAAATCTACATTAATTTTCTTGGTTTTATTTTTTAAGATTGCAGATGAGGAGGCAAAGAAAAGGACAAAGCCTTTGCGAGTTAAAAAGCTTTATGTATTATCAGCCCTACTTACAGAACAGTGCCATGAGCAAATGCAAAATGCACAAAAGGGAAAACTTAAAGGAAAAAATTCAGAGGTAGAGTTTCAAGTTTTTTTTTTCTCTTTCTGAATTCTGGTATGTGCTAGATAGAATAAATAAAGCTATTGTCAGGTGAGACTATTTTTAATTAACCCTTTTTTTCTGCTAAGAACAAAGCTTTACCTAAAGCAAGTCTTCCATTGTATGGTTTACAATGTAAATGTATAGTTTAAGGTATAATTTTGCAACACTGAAATCATATGTATTTATAGGTATACATTATTTTTCCTTTCTAAGTTTAATGTGTTTTTCTTAATGTTTTTACTATAACAATGAAAATCAAAACTTAGGATACTAAGAATAATTTTTTCTTGCAAGACACTTACCTTCCTGTCTTTTAGGAATCAGTATCAATCCCAAAGAGATCTGTGATTAGATTAAGCTATGTTGGCTTATTTACCAGGGTGATGGCTCCACATATGGGTGAAGCAAATACAAGATTTTTTTTTCTGCTCACACTTTCATCTTTATGTGCACAAATGAAACAGTTTAAACAAAGTTTTAAGAGATCTGGTGTCGAAATGCCATATTAATCCAAACTATTAACCAGTCTGCAGATGTGCACAGAAGGTATTTGTACACATGTATATGATATTTATCTTTGAAAATCTGCACCATATATTCTGTCTGTGCACTGCATAAAAGGCCTAACAGCATTTGCTTTAGGTCCATGTATAAATATTTTCCCTAGTTAACACAGACAGTGGTGCAATCACCAAGAAAAGTTCTTTTCATATATCCCTATTTCCTGCTGTATCTGTTTCATATAAAAATTACTTGTGGTACTGCTTTGTTTCCAGGCTGCTTCAGCCTTGGCTGGTTTGCTAGAAGAAGATGTTCTTTCTTCAACTAATCGCTTTGCAGACAACCCTTGGCGAGGAGCTGAGGCTTACCATTTCTTCATACTTGCTCAAAGACAGCTCTATAAAGGTTCTGTAGATGCAGCACTTACAACAGGTACGACTTCATTTTTAACCCTATAAAGAAACTCTTCTAATTTTACAGACCTGCACATGGCATATTTTCTTTTATGGTATGCACATGTTTCTGCCCTTGGTAGATCTATGGAATTTAAAGCAAAACCATATTATGAATAGACTATGGCTGCAGTCAAGATACCTGGGAGACAATGCAAATCTAAATTTCCAAATATTAACTGGTTAAATTGGACAATCTCTGTAGACATTTTCTTGAGTGTTTTGTTTTTCTTTAAATTGTAAGTCGTGCTTGAATTCACATCACACCGCCCTGCAGTGCTTCATAGAAATTTTTTGGGAGTTAGAGAAGCAAATAGTGCCTGATAATTTGTCCAGGTAATGAAGATTCATTTCAATTTCTTGCAACCTGTTTTTTTTTTTTGTTGTTGTTGTTGTTTGGTTGTGGTTTGGTTTTTTTTAATGTTTCAAGAAAGACCTTTTTATCTCTCATTCAAATCCCCTTATTTATTTTAAAAAAGTGTTAAACCACACATTCTTCATAGTCATGCCAATGAAAAGACTTAGGTTCATAGTATCCCATTTGTTAGATAAATGCAGTCTACTAGTAGTAAATATTTCGTAGTCTACTAATAGCAAAAGTTTCTTTTATGCTGTGGCTGTCACTTCTTGGAAAACATGAAATAGTTTCCTCAGATTTTTTTTGTTTTGTTATTTCTTAGCTCTTCATTTGCAAGATTATGAAGATATTATCCCTGCCGTTGAAATCTATTCCCTTTTGGCACTCTGTGCATGTGCAAATAGAGCATTTGATATTTGTTCAAAAGCCTTTGCTAAACTAGAATCCTTGGAAGCTCTTAAGCCAGAGCACAGGCAACAGTATGAAGACCTTGCTCTAGAGATATTCACAAGACATTGTCCGAAAAATAACAAAAAACCTGACCTGGATTACGGTCTTGAGAGGTGGGTTTATATTCATATGATACTGAAATAACATTAGCTTTTTTTTCTGCTATTTTCTGTATTTTGGTTTTAGCAGCTTTTGTCTGTGACCAAGTTAATTAGGTGCTTTGTTGTTTAAACCAAATGCTGGGCAAGAATGATGCAGGTGTTAGCCAGTTTTCAGAAAGGGTAATACAACACTAATTTATTGGGGCAAATAGACACTGACTGCATTAGAGGAACAGAGATAAAGATGTCACTGATTTGATTCACATACAGACAGAACCATGGGAATTTTAAGACCTTTGATAAGGTGACATATCAAACGTCACCTTAGTAATGATGTTACTGTTGTTACTGTTTGCACCACCACTGTGGTGTGATGTAAATGTCAGCAAGTGAATGTTTAACCATTATTAACCAGTAAGTCTTGAGTGTTTCGTATACTACTTAAATCTACATGGTGTGAGAAGATGAATACATCAAGTGAAAGATTCAGAGAATGAAGGGCATGCTTAAGGGGCAAGTCTTGGGAGTGGCTGTACCCACAGAGGCATCTTTGCCTCAGTGCTGTTTTCTGCTAACAATATGGAATTTTTGAGCATGGAAGTTGATTGGGAATCAATTTTCTTTTAATGAACAGGATTTTAACCTTTGTTGTTTGATTTTACTGTGCAGAAGTACAGAATCTCACTAGTGGCTTTCATGTTCACTCTTCAGAGGAATAAATGTAATAGTAGTGCAGGTGTCTAATTGGACCTTACCTTTAAATGGCCTTCGCAGGCTGTATAAACTTTTCACTTCATCATTTGGATCTGATAACATTGATTTATTGAATATATGATCCTGAGGGTTTGCATTCTGTTATGTGAAGATGTACATACTACATGAACAGTGAAGTGTTACATGAGGTGTTACTTCTGATCAAAACGTGGTGCACACCAGAATAGAAGGGCAGTATTTTAGAGATGAGCATCAAAGGTTTTATAATTAGCTGTGTATGCACACATTTAGGTATTTATGGTGTTTTGCAGATTTCTACAAAACAGGACTTTGTTGCTATTTTAAAATTATGTTTCTATTCTTTGAGGTTTATTCACTCTTCTTTTTTTTTTTTAATAGTGAAGACGGGAAATTTCCTATATGTGTTGCAACAGGAGAATGTATCAGGGAGTTTCAGCTCTGGATGTGCAGTGTATGTAAGCACAGCATGAAGGCCAAAGAAACAGCCAATTACAGCTTCTGTCCTCTGTGCCACAGTGCAGCATAGCAGATCTACTCCATCTCTTAAAAATACTGTCTAAAAGGTTACCAATATCCTATATTTTAATATACAACTCAGGTTCTATATTGTAACAGCTAGTGCCTCTACTGGAGAAACACTTGTAAATAAAACCAGAAGACTCACAAGAGAAACCTCTACTGGTCCATTTATGTGAAAAAAAGCACTGTGTTATGACTGAAGGTTTTTTTTTTGTTACACTTTTATAAATTTTTAAGGTAGAAACATTCTTTCATAACTTTAAGTTGAGCCTATTTTAAAACTATGCAAATTGCATGTAGATTCATCTTAATACATTTTACTGTGAGCAAGCTCCATTTTTTGTTTTTTTAATTCCATAGGAAATTATTGGGTTTTCTTAAAAATCAGTTTTTCTGAGGAAGTAATTCGTGAGGTGAAATAATGCACAGTACTGGTAATAATATTATTGTACATGTTTTTCTACCACTGCTTGACTAAAGCAATGGTACCTGTTCAGGCATACAGAATCATAGAATGTTAGGGGTTGTAAGGGACCTCTGGAGATCACCTAGTCCAAACTCCCTGGCCAGAGCAGATTCACCTAGAGTAGGTGGCACAGGATGGCATCCAGGCAGGTTTTGAATGTGACAAGTGACAGAAACTCCACTGCCTCTCTGCCCAGCCTTTTCCAGTGCTGTTACTCTTACAGTAAAGTTCTTCCTTATGTTTAGGTTAAACCTCCTGCGTTTCAGTTTGTCACCAATACTCCTTACCCTGTCATTGGATACTACTGCAGTCCTGTCCCATCTTCCTGACACTTTCCCTTTTGATATTTGTAAGCATTGCTGAGGTCCCCTCTGTCTCCCCCAGGCTGAACAGATCCAGCTCCCTCAGCCTTTCCTCATATGGCAGATGCTTTGGTCCCCCAGTCATCTTACTGACTTTGTGCTGTAGTTACCTGTCCTTCATGTACAAGGACAAGTACATGTACAGGGAGCCCAGCATTGGATGGAGTAGTCCAGGGAGGGCCTCAGCAGGGCTAACCTCCTCAACCTGCTTGCCACATTCTTCTTGAAGAACTCCACAATGCCATTGGCCTTCTTGGCCACAAGGACACATTGCTGTCCCGTTGTCATCCTGTTGACCACCAGGACTCCCCGATCTTTTTAAAGAGAGCTGCTTTCCAATAGGTCAGCAGCTCCTAATGTGTACTGATGTGTGGGGTTATTCCTCCCTAGGTGCAGTACCCTACACTTGCACCTCATGCAGTTTCTCTCTGCCCAGTTGTCCAGCCTGTCCAGGTCACACTGCTGTGCTTTGATACATCTGTGCTATTTTCTTAAACCCTTTACAGCAATAAAGGTCTGGCACACATTTAGCAGTCAGTGCTCTTAGCCTGCATCTGAGTTCCTGAGCTCAGGTGATGCCTTCAGCTGGTTTAGGAAACACCTGTGAACCTTGAAACTGGATTTCAGTGAGGAGCAAGTTCTATTTTTTTTTAGTCGTCTTAAGACGACTGACATCTGTGGGACAGATTTCAAGAGCTGAACTGTGACCCCTGTTCTACAGAAAGGTTTAGCAACTGCACTGTTGTTTTATCAATGAATTTGAGGCTCAGCCCTGGACGTGCAGCAGGTCCTGCCCCAGGCCGGGAGCTTTGCCTGGGCCCCGGCAGCAGCCTCCAGCTTCACCTTCTGGGGCGTCAGAGAGCAGAGCCCCACACCTCCTCTCGCCGCCTGTCACAGCAGGTGACGCACGCCTTTGCGTCAGACTTGGGTAAGAAAAAACCTTCTTCGTGTATCACATATTTAATATTACGCATTTTTTTCCTGGTATTTGAGCTGTTTTTTATTTGTACGATACACAACTGGGTTGTCCAAGTTGCCTCATCGCACGCAGCCAGACGAACCGGCGGCCCTGCCCGGGGCATCACGTAGAGCCCTTACCCCTTCCGCCCTCACCAACCCGGTTCCGTCCGCTGCAGCACCCGTGACGTCACTCCACGCCCGCCTCGCGTGACGTCACTGCGGCTGCCGGTGGCGCCGCCGCCATGGAGCGGGAAGCGGCGGAGCTGCTGTCGGCGGCGGGGGAGCAGCTGTCGGCGCGGCGGCTGTCGGCGGCGGAGGAGCTGTACAGCCGCTTCATCGCCCGGTGCCCCGCAGGGTACGTCCCCCGGGGCCGGGGTGGAGCGGGGCGGGGCGGCGAGACCCTCCCGTAACCGCCCCTCTCCCTCTGTCCCCGCGCAGCGCCCACCGCGATCTCGCCACGGCCCTCAACAACCGGGGCCAGGTCAGGTACTTTCGCGTGGAGTTCGCCGCCGCCATGGAGGACTACACGGCCGCCATCGAGTGCCAGCCCGGCTTCGAGGTGCCCTACTACAACCGGGGCCTGGTGCTCTACCGGCTGGGTACGGGCCGCGCCGCGGGCCCCTCAGCCGGGCAGTCGGTCACGCCGGCGCTGCCTGTCCCGGGGCCGCCCCCCTTCCCCTGGTGACCCAGGGCAGGGCGACCCGGGCCGGCGAGCTGGCAGCATTGCGGCGGTCCTTGACCCTCCCCGTCTGCCCGCGTCACCCCCGCCGGGTGCCAGGGGAGGGCAGGGAGCGCTCCAGGAGCTGATGGAGAGCTGAGAGCGTGGCTTTACCCCAGGATTCACCCCAGGCTGCAGAGTTATTCCCGCCTTAGGATGGCACCGGCAGGTGAAAGGCATCACAGCAGAAATAAATGGTGCAGCTGTTTTTCTCAAGTAATCACAGGATGTTTCAGCTACCAGGCTGCTTCAGCTACCAGGCTGCCCTGTGTATGTGGGTAGAGATGCCTGTTTGCAGGTGTGCTGCTCTGCCATTTGAAATGGCACTGTTCTGCGAAAAACAGGGGGAAAGCATGTAGTTTCAGTTCAGGGAAAAATTGCATTAAGGGTAAAATTAGCCTATCCCAAACCTTGAACCTAAAAGAAAGCATCTCTTAAACAGCTGCAGCCATAGCACAGCCTTCCCAGTTTGCAGTAGGCTGTCACCCATTTCTGGGGAATTTATTGTCCATGTTTTGAATCTGTCTTAAGAAGGAGACAGCCCTCTTCCTTTTGTTGGAGCTTGGCCTTTTTCAAAGTCAACAACCAGAAGCTGAGGGACTAGAGAAGGCACCAGGAGAGTGGAGCCTGACCAAGGGCATCAGCTGGGAAGCAGTATGCCTGGGAACCAGGGTTTAGGCAGCCTGGCCACTAGTTGCCTGAGTGTGGGCCTTCTGGCTCCTTCTCTTGGAATATGCTGGCTAAATTGAGCCTTAAGCCCATTTTAGATTCAAAAATAGGCACTTGGGTTCTGGCACTGAAGTCCTTTGACTCCCACTTGGACCTCTGGAGAATCCAAATATAGTGGGTCCAGTAAGTACAGCTGCTACTTTTTGTTAGTGAAAGTATTAGGAGTCATTCATCAGTTGTGGTTTGTGAGTTGGAGCAGTTATAGAAAGATAATTCTTTCTTTTTTCTTTTTGGGACAGGATACTTTGATGAAGCCATGAAAGATTTCAGGAAAGTATTAGAGTTAAACCCCCAGTTTGAAGATGCTGCGTTGAGTCTAAAACAGGCTATTCTTGATAAAGAAGAAAAACAAAAGCGAGGTTATTGAAAACACAGCTAATGAAAATGTTTTGCTAAACACATCATTTTATGTGTCACTGATGGATGAAGCACAAGATCATTTACATCTGTTACGCCTTACTGAAGACACCTCATTCTTGGGTAAACAAGTTAAAAATGGATTGTGGTTGAAGAAAAGATATTTTTGGTTATTGTTAGTGCTGAGGAAAAGCATAACGTTAGATCTCTGTGAGATATTTGCACAGATTTTGTACAGAAGTACTTTGTAAAGGTGTCAGAAGGTCAGTAACAGCAAATGAAGTCTGTAGTTCTCTTATTAAAACTGCACTCTTTCACAGGCTGTTGTAAACAGTCTTTCATGGGAAGGAAAAGTGAAACTATATAGAACATTTAAATACTTAATATTGAAACTTGTGAGAAGTACAGTAATTTAATAATAGTAGTGTTTGTCCACATTTAAATGTCAATTTGATTTGAGACAACAGTGGATTTGCTAATGATAAGGTGTTCTCCTGTTAACTGAGTTTCTTTTCACTCCAGAGTGTTTATGTATTGAGAAAAAATTAACAGGAAGGAGATCTTTTTAGGTAACAGCATCTGTACATTGCAGGAGGAATGTGGTGTAACAGTTCAGTCCTTCCTACTCACATTCACTCCTAGAAGCAGTTTTAAATTACTTACACAGGTTAGGATCAGAGCATACCATTTTTTTGTAATCCTGTTGTAGAGGTATTTGACAGATTAATAACTGGATGAAAAAAAAATGAACATGTACTTTTTATCTCATAACTGTAAGGAGCTTGTGGCAGAGAATGTAGCTGGGCTATTTACAGTAGGATTTGTTTTTTTCCTTTTAATTGAAAAGGTTATTTATTTTTTTTTTAATACCATGTGAAATCAGTCTGAACTGGCTGTGAACGCTTGGGCAGCTTCATTTCTCACCTGACTGGAGAGAGCTTTGCTGAAGTATATAAATCATCAATAAGAAACACTCTTGCATGTTCCTAGCAATACAAGTTCTAGTAAAAGAAAAACTCTTTGACTGCCCACATGAGCATTTAGACTTTTTAAATAATAAATTATGCTAATGAACAGTTCTGCTTCTTATGGTGAGTTTGTCCATGGATGATCCTGGAGACTACACAAGTGCAGGGCTCACTCAAGTTGGTGAGACATTGTGCAGTAAATAATGAGAACATCTTCCCCAGCAGCCTTCCTGAGGTTTCCTGCTTCAGGGTGCAACTCTGCAATGGTCATTTTGAGCAAATTTGGAGCATGGGGCTGAGAAAATGCTGCATTTACTTCTCATGGTCAGTGAGACTTGACAGTAGCAATTTTGAAGTTGCATAAATGTGATGCATGATAAAAGGAAAGCAGGA
Organism: Heliangelus exortis; assembly: GCF_036169615.1. NCBI lineage: Eukaryota > Metazoa > Chordata > Aves > Apodiformes > Trochilidae > Heliangelus > Heliangelus exortis. Next base: position 104,461,498 of record NC_092424.1, on the reverse strand, counting down.
TGGGATGTCATGACTGACCATTTTTTTCAAAAGTTTAACTTCAGACTTTCCTGGATATATAAGCACATGTTTGCCTTCCATTTTTATATCTTAGTGCTCTGTCTCTGAAATGACATTGATCATTTGAGGAATTGGCATGTTTTATGCTGCTTCCCTCTTGAAAATAAAGAAGTGGGCCAGCTTGGTTGGTGGTGAAAAGGTGAGCTAGAACAAGACCTGTTTCTGACCTACCATGCCAAGAAAATGAAAAAAAAACCCAAACCAGCATATGAGCAATTGAATATGACCTCTGAATTTTTATTTTGAGAAGAGAGATCACAGATGTTGTTCTGCACAGAACACTATTTAAATGACAGGATGAAGCTAAAAATCAAAAGATTAACAGCAAATGAGTATTTTGGAAAACAAAGATGCTAGTAATAACATTTCTCCTACTTACTTCCCAGCTTGTGTTGTTTTGTGAATGTTGCTCAGTTACTTCTAATGCATTCATTGTTGGCACAGATACTTCACTGCACTGGGAGAGGTTTTATAGCAGATTCTCCACAGTGTTTCCTTGTCTCTCCTGTGAAAAGATGAACTGTCATGGTGCATTTCAGCACAAATTGGATTTCTTTCAAGGTAATTTTGGCCAGTAAGATTCTCATACACATTTTCCCCTCTCACGTGCACCCGTGAGTCACTTGATTCTGGCTTTCCATCACAAAACTAATTGGGGTTTTTGGTCTGAACTTATTAAATAGAATTGCATGGTGTTTTTTTGCTCAGGCCTTTTGAAACAGTATAAACCACTGCTACTGATATAAAAAAGCTTGTATTTGAAGAGGAGAATGTTTGGTAACCCCCCTTGTCCTGTAAGTTTTCCTGTTCATAATACTTTAAGAATTAAAAGTCTAACGGAGAGCAGTAAAATTATTTTTATGTAGTGTTTCCACATGAAATTCAGACAACCTCTCAGCTTGTAAAAGGAGCAGGGGTTGTGTGCTTTGGATGGTTTGCAATGCAGAGGTGCTGTGGTTTTACACCTTCATCAGGCTTTAGGAGTTGTCTCTGCTTCATAAACCTGTATGGAGTGTCTGGGTCATTCCTGGCTGCCCACTCCATCGCCCTTACAAAGTGTTCACTGCACCAGCAGGTCCTACAGGTGCTTGCTCCTAATGTACATTGACTCTCTTTACTTGGGCCAGAAATGTTTCAGACATAAATAATTCACAGCCACTTTCCCAAGGTTTCCTACTTATAAACCTCCTCTCCAAAAGCTTTTGGCTCTTTATTCCATGCAGTCTTTGCTGGCACTTTCCTACCCACTGGAACCTTCATTACATTCTCAGCGTTGGTTTGTTCTCTGTATCTGGGTTTAATTTTGCAGCCAATAACAGTGTTCTCACCTGGTGATTTCCCTCAAAACCAATAGGTGATTACCTCAGTACATTCCAGAATGGTTATTGTTCAGTATCTGGAACAACAGTCTCTAAGATCTTACTTGATCCTAGAACAAGGCAAAGAATAATATCACCCTGTCCTTTTCTTTAGGACACTGTCCCACTGTCATGTAGGAGGAGTTGTCACACCACTTGCAGTGTTGCAAGACAGTTTTGCAGAAAGGTAGGAAAAGATGACAAAATCCCATCTTAGCAGGGCACAGAGCAGTATGAGAAGTGTTTTATATACATTTAGTGTGAGATGCAGTGTGGGGAGCAAGGTGGGCCAAGGAAAGCTGCTGCATGTGGAGGAGAAAGGGTTGTATCATCAAGTGGCCAGAACATGTTCCTCCTCCATCTGCTTTCCCTCTGACTGGATAAGAGTAGGTGTTAAAAACCTGGAAGTCCCCGACTGTTACAACTGAGGACTGGACCGTGCACTCCCCCTTTAGTAGGTAACCTTGGTAAAAAAAAGGAATCAGTAGTGAAAGGTGTGCCATTCAGATTCTGTGAGGAATGACCATCTTTGCATCAGTCAAGCTCAGCTAACTATAACACTCTTAGGTGGTTGGGTGTAAAAAACATCTGCCACGAACAGCAGCCAAGGTGGGAGGAGAAAACCTCCAGCTTGTCTGGAGGTGAGATTGTGGGAACCTGAAATCTCTTTTGAAATGGGTATGCAGGTCTGTTTCACCTTCTCCCTTTCACTCCCAACATAGGTGTCCCCATCTACTGGGTAGTGGGTGGATGGGAATGAAACTCTCTTTGGACACCTTTTCCAGGGCAAAAAGGGAAAAGTCTGGCATATTCCACTTCATGCAGACAAGTTTGCCTGAATCTACTCTGCTCTGAGTTAGCAAACCTCAGTGATGTAACAGCAGACCTGATCCCACCTCAGTGGAGCTACACGGGGTCCCATGAGCCCTGGAAGAAGAGCTAGCATTTAGTTATCATTATTTGACCTTTATCGTAGCTCAGGTTTCATAAGGACTGCCTTATAGATTAACAGAAAGTTATCCTAAACTGACGAGTTTGCTATTGTTAACCTTTAAAATGGGGAATGTGCTCTTTCAGAAGTTGTGTGGGAGCAGTAAGCTGTGCTTGACTCTGCAGTGATAGCTCCGGGCAGTAGAGTGCACTGCTCATACAGCAGAGAGGGAGGCATCTCACAGGCAGCTTGGGGTCTTGGGATCCCATTTATGAAGGTCCTTTAGTAGATACAGCTTTAAAAATGCATTTATCCAGCAATCATCACCAGCATGACTGCAGCTTTTGGGAAACATGCCATGTCCATGCATTAATGGGTGTGCATAACCATCCCTCCTGTGGAGACAGAGGCTCTTGGAGCTCTGCAACCCCCTGGAGGCAGCACACGTTTGCACTGCTCACCTGCCTCCCATCACTGCAATCCCCTCTCCACTGCTGCTGCAGGAACACCTGCATTTACAGTGTAGGCACATCCTCAGAGTGGATATGGGTGGTCATGTGTCTGGTTTGTCCTTGATCTCTAGAAAATAGTTTTTAAAAAAGGCTCTGGGTAGATACAGAAAACGTAATAACCAGATAACTTGTCCTTTTTGCTCATGTTAGAGCTTCAGTCCTCTCCTACATTGTCGAGTTACTCTTTCCATCCAGGGGATGGTGAGAGGAAAGTGAGGAACTTGCAGGTTTCCAGGATGCAATGTTATAGACAAAAATCTACAATAATGGGAAAAAAAAAGTATGCTGTTGTGTTGCATGTGTGTGAGACACTAAGTAACAGATTGCTTGGCTCTTTTAAGTCAATGTTGGTACACCAGGTGGTTGCTGTTCTATGTTAGCAAGGAGATATTCTTCACTTATATCACTTCATATGCGTTTTTATTTGACTTTTTGGATTTACACTTCACATTCACATGGGAGGATTGGCAGTCACTTTATGAAACATGAGAAGCAGCCATAATCAGGGCTGGAATAGTTTTAGTGATCTGTAAGTCCATGTTTCAACAGCTGGAAGAGACGAGAAGTGTTATTTTGCAGCCTTGGGTTATTTTCTGTTTTCTTTTGTAGCCACTTTAGAGAGGCAACAGGTTACTACATTTACTAATCCTGTTAGCAGACCCCAGCACTTTGCAGGGTAGCGGTGCTGTCCCAGTCCCACCATCTGGCTTTTCAACTACAAGCAAGATAGTGCTGGTGGGCACTGAAAGAGGTGGCTCCTTTGGGTAGTTGCACCATTTAGAAAGCAGTCAGCACAGCAGAGCCTTTGGGTGCCCACGCACAGGGAAGTGAGGAGCAATGCTGGAGATGGACAGCTTTGGTTATCCAAGGGCAGACAAAGCTATAACATAAAGTCTAACATTTTGGAGGATTTGAACCCTCCAAAAGAATTTGGAATATGGCAGTGATTTGTGCCTTAGTGTTTGCTTCTAAAATTTTGGATCCATTTTCTTTCAGGCTGGAGTCAGTTCAGTTGAAAACCTGTTGAAATAATACCTTGTTCCAAAACTGCCTGCTACAGCCCAAATCCAACATGCCCTGCTCCACTGCTGGCATCTTCTCCAGAGCCATGCCACCTGTGTTTGGCTTGGCATGTACCTCTCTTTCTTCCCTCTCTTACAAGCTCATGCGTAGACCAAGAAACTCCCTGTTCCCTAGTTCTTGTCCCAGAACTTACATTTCTAAGGTCTTGAAAGACAGGCTGTGTCCTACAAAGTGTGGTGACCCCTTAGGCAAGTGTGCAGGGCCTGGTGTTCTTACCAAGTTCAGTTTACATTCATCATCTTCGATCAGGATCAACAATCCAGATTGGTCCAGCAAGTATGTAGCCCTGGAGACTGGCTGAACAGTGACCTGGAAAGGCTGAGAACAAGTCACAGTGTGTATGTGTAGTTTTTTTTAAGGAGTAGGTACATGCTAAATGGTTACTGTGAATGTATTGAAGTATGCACTGAAGGCAGTGTTACACAGTCCATGGTCAAGGCATTTCAGATGCCAAAACCAGAGGTCCTGAATCCCTTAAAAAGATCAGGAGTGCTTTGCAATGGCTCTTTCTGTCTCCTGAACACCTACCCTTCCTCTCCCTGCTCGAGCTGGACTGTCCTCTGCAGGGATGGTGAGGTTTGTTGGTAGGAGAGCACGCTGCCACCAAACAGTGCACATACACCTGAGAAGAAGAAAAAGCACCACTTGGTCCATATCCCACTTTGCACCCCACTCTTTTGTCTTCTGGCAGCTACAGCTGATTAGACTTAGGCTTGTCTGAACACTTCCATGCAGCACCTTCTAGCTGAACCTGCCTAGAATTTCAAATTTGGTGTCAAAGAAGCCCTTGGGCAGTTTGGTAACTGAGAGGCTGAGACAGGAGAAGTTAAAGGCTCAGGAGCTGCAGTGAGACTGTGTACCAAAGCTAGACAGAAACTCAATCTGGTGCTAGATGCAGCTGCACACTGAGGAAGCAGCACAAGCCAGAATTGCATCATGTTCATTTCTAGCAAGTGCACGAGCTGAACTGCTTATGAAAGGCCAAGTCAAAAAGTGATGTGGTTACTCAAGCTGCCCAGGCAGGGTACTGCTGTGGCTTGCATCAGTCCACTCATCTGGACTTGTTGTGACAGATGGGAGACAAATGAGCTTTATGTGGATACCATACCATATAACAGTTTTCTGTTCTAGACACTTGAGCTCACATGCTATGATCTGATCCTATAAAAAGCCAGAAGCACCAGATAAAAATTATATTTACATACTAAACTATTTTGTTTACTCCAGCCAGTCCAATTCAAGTGAGTGGAACTGTGTTGCAGAGCAGATTTGAGAAGAGAACCAAATTAAAGCTGTACACCAGTCAGGCTGCTTGGGTTGAATGCTGGCTGGGCTAAGTCTGTGAGATGTTTAACTCATCTATTTCTTAAATGGTCTTAAGAAGCTCGCAGAATAGAGTCAATAGAGCTCAATAGAATAGAGCCTTTCATTTAGTCTTACCTGTTCCAGCTGCTGTGCCAGGCTCCTTACTGCCAGCCTTTTAAAATGAGAAGGGTGTCTCACCCTGGGGCTAACAGCTACTGGACAGGACTCTGCAACGTACTCATTGCTGTTAATCTCACACCTATTTGAGAGAACAGATCAACAGATCTAGAAGAAATTAGGTCTTTGCTGATGAGCACATTGGTCATTCAATAACTACTTGCCCATCCACAGTGATGTTCCATCTTGGAGTGCTGTTGAAGTCTGGAGACCTGGTTACCCAGCAGTTCTTGAGGTGTAACTCAGTGCTGGGACTCTCATCTTTCAGCTCCACCTCAAGAAACACAGGCTCCCCAGGTTGCTTGAGTATTGCCATGTTGGGCTTGTAGAATTCCATGAAAGTTTCATCTCAAGAAAAGTCAGGAGATTTTGTAGTTGTTTAATTTTATTTAGATTAAATTTTTTTTTTTTTTTTTTTTTTTTTTTTTGTAGGAGACCTACCTTTGGATACTCTTGAAACTACACTCAGGGCTTGTCGTACCCTTCTCCTTACTGCAGAAAAGGAAATGTTAGTGGAAATGTAAGTAGGAAGTAGGGCATGTCTTGTCAAGGGAAATGGCAGCTGGACAAATCACAGAAGTTTAAAAATAGGGGAGGAGAATTGCCTACCTGCAATATTTGACCTTGGTAACATCATACCAGAGCCAGAGGGAGATGATGTGGATGGATCACCAGCAAAGGCTCCTAGCACTAGGGTCTCTTTTGCTCGATAGTAGCACAATACTGTTAGTCTATAAGAGGAGAAAGAGTAATTTTTGTTTTGTGTTCACTTTTACTTTCCAACAGTTGTACCAAAGTGAGCAGTGTCAGTGAGCAGTAGTTCCTACCTGTAGTCTGGATCTCTTGTAATTGTTGGTATGCTCTGTCCTGGAAGAGTCTCTTTCTCATAAGAGATTTCATTTTCATAAACAATGTGATCACCTTCAAACTGTGCACATGGGAACCTCATTAAAAATTGAATCTTCTCAGGAGCTGGGGCAGGGGAACAAAAGAGAAAATGCAGGAGACAGAGATTTCCAGCAGATGTATCTGCTCTGGTCGCAGGCTTACCCTTACTGAAGTGCCACAGGTAGTGACATGAAACTTGAAGAAGACATGGTCTTCATTATACTCTGTAGGCTTGCACGAGCTATCCCTCAGTTTGGTTTTACTCATATCGATGGCAGGAACTGTTTTCATTTGGGCAGATATCATTATGGTACCATCTGAGTGACATACTGAGAAAATCAGAGAGCTGGTTATAACCCAAGTAAGGAACCACAGATCTTTTTATGGATTGATGAGTTGTGTAACTTACTTATAAATGATGAAGAATTAAAACTGCAGCTAACAGAGAACATCTGTAAGGTCTCCATAGTTCTCACTTTCCTTAGGGCAATGTCAAACCTTGCTTTAATTTTCTGAAAGGACACTTCCTGTGAAGGAGGTGATGGAAGAGTTCTCCTGTTAAGGCATGTGATCCAAATGTACAAAGTTCTGCTCTTTAACTTGTGCCACTTAAATACTAACAAGTCACAAGAATTAACTCAGTGTGAAGACTTGAGCCTGATGCAACATGTGGGCAGAAGTTTTCTTGTATGAATTAATTGATCACTGTCACAGAGATAAATTTTGGCCGATTGTTGTCGAATAGTTCAGATGTTTATTACAGCATCAACTTTCCCCTGCCATGTCTTAACATTTCTACAAAACGCTCTTTTAAAAGAGCTTCTTTCATAAGAGCTATATTGAAATATTGTTTCTGGCTCAGTGTGGATGGGACATTTTGCCTCATCTTACTAAAAATACTGAGGACTTTGTTTTTGAAGACTTGGTGCTATCTTGTAGAGACAACTTAGCACTGCAGATTACATAATACATGGCAGTACCAGAAGGGTCCATGTCTTATACCTCTCATTCTCCTTGCACAGGCTTACATTCATTCCATCTGGAGGTTTTCCAACATGTCTAAAACTACAGCACTACAAACTGTGGCTGTATGAGGAAACAGTCCTACGTGCTTTAAAGAAGGCATTGCTATACAGTCCGTGTACCTCATAGATAACTCCCACAGAAAAGAGAGGAATTTGTAATATGAGGTGTGTAGAGTTGGTAGCTGCAAGATACCCGTTGGTAAGTGCAACGTGCCGGTTCAGGAGCTTGTTACCAAGGTACAGATTCCAATACTGGTGCAACCCAAAAGTAGGGATGGCTAGATACAGGTTTTCTTCATCACAGTAACCAACCGCTTCTGGTAGTTCTGCAGGAAGAAGGTGTGATGAAGAGTTAGCAATGAAGGAAGGTTTGAGTGATGATGTTTGGCTCAGGCTGGGATTTCTGGCACGGATAACTTTGGCACTGGCACTGCAGCAGCACTATTACATGAGTGCTGGCATCATCTGCAGGGCTTTGGCTGGAGCAGTTCACAATTGGTGGGACTGGGAATTCTCATGCTATAGCTGTGGCCTGCCAGCTTGCTTCCAGGGCTGCTCCCTGTTTCTTTAAGGCAAACTAAGCTATGTATGTAAATATATTTTTTTGGTGAGCCTTCTGAACTCAGAGCTATTTCAAAGATGAAGCAGGGCAGTGAGATGACTGATAGCTTCGTGGCATCCAAAATGCAAGAAGTTTAAGAAAATACCAGTCAGACCTCCTTTTACTTGAGCAACTGCTAAGTACAGCTCTTAGTGGATGATTCTCTCCTTACAGAAATGCTGTCTTTGGAGTTCACAGCAATTTATTTGAGTCAGTTGAGTTCTGCCCTGGATGCAGAGGCAGAATTGCATTTGAGGACAAACCGAAACTCATAGCAATGTCTGAAAGTTTTGCCAGTAGATGTATGTTCGAGTTATGAGGCATCTTGTTCGCTGAGCTGGCAAGCCAACTTCTTCTACACACTAGGTTTTATTGCTCCCAGTGTCTCAAGGGCAGACTGTCTTGCCAGTATGCAGAAGAGCTGCCATCAGAAAAGCAGCAAGTTGGCTGTGTTACCAATAATGAGCTATTGAAGGGTGGGGTTTTCCCAAAAGCTCTCATCCTCCATCTAATGCCGCTCTCACTGAAGTCAATGAACATCAGATCCATGCTCATGATGCACACCAGTCAGTACCAGGGGAAAGCTTACCCATATCAGCAACCACACACTCCACCTCTGCTGAGTGATAATAGGGCATCATCTCTGGACCCACACTTAGAGTGTAGTTGATGAGGAGGGTATATTTTGTTTCATTTCTGTTCACATACTGAAAGAGACAGAAGTATAAGGCTGCAGTAACAATGGCTTCCAGCACAGACAGGCACGTATATCCTGAGCAGAACTAAATAATTATTCTAACACCCTCCTCTCCCCTGCAAATAGCTCAGTCTCCAAAAACATCTCTTCAGTTGGCCTAAAAGTATTCAGAAATCTGGACTGGATTCAGCAGCTCTTTCAGCCAAACATAAATGCGGAGAATGTAGTGCCTGTTCAGAAAATGGAGGCAGAAATGAACACATTCGTGTTTCCTCTGTAGTCCTCTGGTGAAAGAGCTTGGACAGGGAGATCCAGGTCCCAGTCCTTATCCTTCTTTGCCCTGAGTGTGGGCTAATCCCAGAAGAGTAAGTGATAGGTAAAATAGGAGGTGTGAGGAGATGCTATGAGATCCTTCTCCATATCGTCATTTACTTCACTAAAAGCGTTCCTAAAGCAAAACCTGCTGTTCAACCTGAAAGAAATACTTCTGAAAATTTTTGGCTTGCTTTGATCCTTAATGCAATTTAGCTGTGGTTTGACTGCAGCCTGAAACTATTTGTGCAAGTCCTGATCCTGTGTGTTCACAATGTTTTTCCTTGTAACAGAAAATAGCATCGCAGCTCTGCGTGATGTGGTGGGAACAGTGGTAGAGGACTTGCAGAGGACATCCTCCCACTGAAATGAGAGGCTGAATTCCCCCTGTGAGTTTATACTTTTTACAAATATTTAGATTACAAGTGGTCTGAAGCTTTACAAAATTACATTTAGAATACCCAGAATATGCTTGCACGGTGCATGGCCTGTGCCAGCGGTCAAATGGCTCTGCATAAACATTGGGTTCAGGAATGACTGGATGTTGGTAACTTGTGTTTGCATGATTGCAATAATTGATTTATTTTTCCAAGGCACTCCTGTTTCAAGGGACAGGATTTAATGGAGATTTGACAAACTTCTTCCTGCTGGGTGTGTGCTTGGACGCCATGCTGACAGACACTTAAGGAAGTCATATTTCATACCACCAAATCACATGTGATGCTGCATATCTCTGAAAGACCTAGGGGGAGCAAGGTGGGGACATACAAGCCTCTAATGTTGATTTAGATGAACTCAGGCTCATGGACACCTTTGTAATTGAGAAACACTTTTTGTTTAATAAGAGCCAAATGTTCTGAAATTGACTGTCCTACCTCCTCCTCTTAGCTGCTGAAGTGCTGTATCTTACCTCCTTTAGAACATATGGATCATCAAAAGAGACTTCGAGGATAAATCCTTTTGTTCTATTAGAAAAGGGAGTTTCATAAATCTTAAACCCATGGTGCTGTGCTTCCCTCAGGGTAAATGGCACATTTCCTATTGCGATTGCCACCAGAGAGACATCGGGAAGAAAGTGTCCAAATGCAGCACTAAATAGCCTTTCCTCTGGCAGAGTATCTGTGGGGAGAGAACATCAAATTACTGCTGATGTGGATCAAGTAACAAAGACAGTTGGGGTGGCCTCCCAGTCAAGTTCCAGGAAACTTAGCCAACAGCCAATTCTTTAATGGCTCTGATTAATGAGTGTTTGTGTTCTAGTCAGATCTCAAATACTCTGAGTACATGAGAATTGCTTCAAGCTGCAGGAGATTAACAACAAATACAGCTTTATGGAAAGTGGGCTTTCTAACTTTCTAGAGGGGCACTAAGATGTGTGATGACTTTCCTGTAAAGAATTCTGGAATTTAGTTCAGCTACATAAAATATAAAAATTGATCATAATGTATGCTAAGATGCTTCTTTTGCTTTCTATATCAGCTATCCAGACAGCTCCAAAAATATTTAGTGTCTTAATGCATTCAAAAATATCATTAAAAAAAGTAATACTGCACCACTGGATGGCACCATGGTCTCAGTATGCTCCCAAGATAACAAATTCAGGCAGTTTGGGGGGAGAAAATGCCATCAAAGAATGCTATCCTCAGGCAGTTCCTTTCCTCAGTGTGATAACTGAACAGCACAACATCTTTATTCTAAGGTTCCCATGCTGACTGGAAAAAAATTCGGATGTTATTGTGAAAGAAATTATTACATTCTTACCAGCAATTTATAATTTTCATTTCATCCCACAATGACGGGTGATAAATGGTGCATCTATTAAGGCTAAAGGCTTGGATCTTTTTTATAATACCTTGAATCTTGACTTTGGCTAGCAAATTGGAAGTGGGAGTAGAGACCATTCTGGTGAATGTAGGCGTGTAGCAGAGGTCAAATTGAGCAATGTGTAGCCCAGCAAAAGCAAGAGATTGATAAAGGTCAATGAGAGGAATGACTCACTGTTGATAACAGTTGGTATTTGTGGCATGAAAGGTGTGGTGATGGATTTGATGGCAGTATACTTTGTGGTTTGCCAATCTGCATCTGTCCATGTGTGCTCCAAGAACAAGTCAATGCTGTAGATGACTCCATATACACCACCAGATACAGAGCTCTAGGGAATAAAAAATGTGATTAAGTTTTAATTCTCAAAAGCTCAATACTGGAATGCCTGAACATGGTTAGAATACTTACTCTAGAAAGAGAAAATAATATTTCTGTAGAGTTTGGGATACATTTTGCCAGGGAATCTTGTTTGTTTGTTTGCCTGGCCCATTTGCCTGGTCCATGTTTGGCTCAAATACTGCTGAGATTCTCAATAAAGAAGTATCAGGTTGGGGAGGTTGTTCTCAGAGTCCCTGGACTACCAGTCATGTTTCTCATTCTGTTTCAATTCACTCTGAAGGTTTGTCAGTGCTTCCAAGAGTTTTTCAGCCCAAGCCTGTCTGCTGTTACAATGCACATAGTAATCTAAGTGTCCACTGGTACACAACAAAAGTGAATTTCTGAAGGGGGTTAGTCAAAATAACACCAATGTCATCTTCACAAATGAAACTGGGAAAGAGTCTTGTGAGAACATTGCCAGCTCCTTTCCAAATGCTCAAGGTCCACTGAACATTTCTTTTGACACTGCATCTGTAATTATAGATTGACAAGGAATGTGCTGTGTCCAAAGCAGGTGGCTGCACTCAAACTATGTGCTGGAAACCTGTGTGCATGGAAATTTCTCTTTCACCCAGACCAGAAGTTTACCAGGACTGGTTTAAGTCAACTGGTGCCCTTCACCCTTAGTTTGTTAGTATATCTTATAGATTATTAACAAAAGACAGTCTATTGTTTCTATCATGTTTTGTAAACCAGAGATACTTAGTTTCTGAGCAGGTGTTTTCAAAACACAGAGAAGGACCCTCTAGATCTTTAAATATTTCAAGTATGAAAGAATTTTCAGCAGCAGTTAATTACTATTTGGGATGATCTGGAATGATCATGATTTAGAAACATCTTCCACAGTGCACGTCCTCAGATGTGCCAGCGTGTGTGACAGGTTTGTACTAACCTTCAGCTTGCCTCCTTCTGCTCCAATTGGGACAGTTATGCTGATGTGTGTCTCGTTGTGCTCCAGTAGGTAGTTCTTCTCCTCTGGTTTTATTATGACTTGACCATCAACTCCCATTAAAATGGTTTTAGACAGAAAGGTGGCTTCTTGAACCACTAATGTTGGGATAACACTTGGCACCGTCCATTTTAGTGTAGTATCAGTGAAACTGATGCCATCTATTGAGATAGATAGATAGATAGATAGATAGATAGATAGTCCCAGAAGACTGGTTAATTACCAGTCCATTCTGTCTTTCCCTGACTCCTTTTCACCAGGGTACCTTTACACTAATGAAACCCTGTGTAGGCTATTAACCAACTGATGGCTGTTTTATTACAGAAACCCTGGTGTTTGAAGTAGAATCACAGAATTACAGTGGTTTCAACTGGGAGGGACCTTGAAGATCACCTGGTTCCAACTAGTGATTAGAAGTAGACTTGAATCAGCAGTTCCAGGTGACTGATTAGTTTATTCAGAAGAATTGACCATGCTCTTGAGCTTCCTGCTCTGTTGTCCTTCTGCTCCCAGGAGTTTTGCCTTAGTGGCAAAAGGAATGGGGCACAAAGCGTCCTGTTTGGACTTTCTTGAAATACTGGCTTCAAGATCATGACAACTTTAGACCTCCTGCATTAATTTTTCACATTAACACTGTTCTGTGAGAGACAGAAGGTGCAGCCACCTCTTTTCTGCAAAAAGCCAGGATAGTCCTACCTCTCCAGAGAAAAGATCTAGGTGAATCCCAAGGATGCAGAGCTGCATCCCTTGCATGGAGTTATGACAGTGGAGAGTCAAAGCTATGGGATTAGTCACTGGCACTTCTGCAGCAGTTTTACTTGCATCCAGTTCCCTGTATCAAGTGCTAGGGTTTGAGAAACCAGAGACAAGGCACAACACTGCACTGGGAACATGAGTACTGAAGCATCACAGCAGGGAGCATGTTTGTCCGGGACCAAAGCCATGGACTCTTAGCTCATGCTGCTCTAAGGGCAGCTTGTAAGCCTCTTCTCTTACAGAGTAGGTCACAGGGAAATGGGGACATTGCATTTTCTACTAGGTCCTTAGGCAGTTACTTGTAGTGAACAAGGAAGAAATCCTTACCAACAGGACAGGAGACAGTTGTGTCAATCAGCAAAAGCAGCCACCGCTGCCTGTACATGGAAGTGGAAGTTACCATGTTCATATTTACACCACTGACCTGTTGGGATGCAGGAAAAAAGGAGAAGTGGTGTTGTAGCAAGGCAGTGGAGACAGCAGAGTTTTGTATCTGATGGAGAGCAAGAACTCACCACGCTGAGGTCAGACTCGTTGCTGTGGTAGGGCGCACGGAGGTACACCCGGGACAGGGTGTTGTTGAAGCTGTAGCCCAGTTTTGTTGCGTCACTCACTGTTATTCTCTTTCTCCCCGATGGAGACACAAACATCAGCTGCCATTGCTGGTATGCCACATTCTGAGTCTGCAAGAGACAGGATGAGCTGCATTGGAGCTAAGTCTCTGAAAAAATTATGATACTGTGGACACCTATTTTCCTGTTAGAAGTTGGAGTAACTGGAGTGGCACTGAACACTACTAGCTCTCCCCAGGCAAGAAATACCCTTGATAAGGAAGATAAGGACTTCTTAAGCTCTTTAGGGTATCTTCAGAGATAGTCTTGTGGAAGCCCTGGAAGAAACTTAGCTTGAATACATCCCCATGGACAAAATGCCTTTGCTGTTAATAAAATGGTTGCCTTCATGTCTGTCGTTTGCTGGAGCAGCCCTGAGGCCAAATGACAGGCTGGCTTTTACAGTATGTATCCATATTATGTCAAATATGGAAAAAACAGGAATGCCTGTACTAGTCTAGAACAGTCTCCTGAAATGATAACCATATGGGAGGAAAGTTGAAAGGAAAATGGGCGTTGGGAGCAAGTAAGACATGAGAAAAATAGGACGAGCGTGTATATTTCCTCCTCATACTTTCCAGCCTCAAATAATTTTCAGCTTAGGGCCTCCCGAGCTATCTGTAGCTTCTTTGTATTTTGTATCTCTTATTGGATTTCTCTTCAGTCAACTTTTCCAGACTCTCCTTGAGATCAAGCAAGCTTTTAGCAGCTGTAACATCTTTTGGCAAGAAGTTTGACAGATTCACTACCCATTGTGTGAAGAACCACCTACCTTTGTTTGTCTTGAACTCATTTTCCACTAATCTAACAAGCATATGGCTCTGTTCTCCCACCAAAATAGCTTTTTGCAGTCTAGAGCTCTAAAAAACTTGAGAAGTTTTTCAGTATTTGATGGCAACTTTGCCATCTCCATTTTTTGACAGAGACTGAGCTGTGCCCCTAGTCAAAAAATTATCCACTCAAACCATGACAGCCCTTAGAATGACTCGTGAGACTAGTGAGAAGAGTTAGGCTGGAGGAAGGTTAGGAAAACCTCCTCTTCATACCTCTGGCAGTGCTGACAGCCATGCTACGGTGTAGTCATTTGAAACTGCAGGGACATCTGTCTTCACCGACACCTGGGGACACAAAGAAGAGTCTTTGGGAGCAAACAAATCTTCAGCATTATTGCAGATGTCTGGAGCAGAATGAGGGCATTCAGTTTCTGCTCCATTGTCTCTTGGTGTTTAGCAATTTACCTTCACTGGAGGTTGTAATCTCTGCCCATAAAGTTTTACCTTATTTTTTCTGTGGGGCTTCCAAGATCAACCAGACTAAACATGGACAAGCAACAAAGTCTCTGCCCTGATATTTTAAAGTGTTTCCAGAGAGGTTCTTGATGATGGTAATTTCTATGGCGTTAAAATGGAAGCCAAAGCCATGGCATACATATGGTATATATGGTACATATGCTGTTCATGTACAGCAGAGGGAATACTTTGTATATACCCAGGTACATCAAAATTCCTCTTTCATATTTGGTAAGATAAGATAAGCTGGAGACTTTCAAGGGCATCCGAGTGTCTCCATCCTAGATACAGGGAAGCAAACTATTGGCTTTGTCCTGTCAATTGGAAATGGTTACAAAAGACTGTAAGGTTTGTTTTGCTCAGTGCCTTATTTCTACTATTGGTATTCTATTTCTATGTTGGTGTGTAGATGCTAGTAGCAGGCTGGAGAGCCAAATTGTACCACCCAGCAAGAGGCAGGTTCTGTCTCACAGTGATGTCCTGTCATCTGTGTGATGCAGCTGTGGTGCAGCACTGCAGACTCTAGGTTTTATTATTTCTGTTATCAGGGTGACTTTCTCACCCTGCTGCAGCACCTGATAACATAAAGGCACACTCTTGACCAAAACAGGTTGGCCTGCCTGGCTTGCTGATTTTCTTGCAGTGGCTTGATTTAAATCATCTGGACAGTTAACTGAATTTCACTTTATACAAAACACCTGTGACATATCAATGTGTTACTCATAAGCACCTAGAGTTACACCTGCTGCTGAATATCAGCAGGTCACTATTATGCTTGGTAGACAGTGTAAAATCAGCTTCTGACAGGAATTTGTGGTGGTTGCTGAGCATGGCAGGGAGCTTGGATGTATCTTTGCCTTCAGTGGGAAAGCTTTTACCTCCATGTAGTTTTCTTCACACACAATTTCTCTTGAAGCCCAGGAGGAGTAGGAGCAGTACATAGGGTAGATGTAGGTGACAGCTGCCCTCATGCTTGAAAATGAGGAGACTTTGATGTTCACAGTCAGTGTAAACAGCTCGTCTGCCTGGGAAGAAAAGCAGACAATTCAGAGGATAGAGTGGAAGCAGGAGCAGCTGCATGGGACTGTTCAGCCCAATGTCCTGTTTCTGAGAGTGTTTTATAATCATGAGGACAGGTTGAGAGTTGTAGTGACACCCTGTCTTAAGTGGTTTGTGTGCAAGGGCTTTCTGAATCAGAGACATTGCCTCACTTGCCTCAGATCATGTCTCAGCACCATTCTTGTCACTGTATGAATGAGGTGCTACTCAGTGGAAGATCTGACCTACCTCACCATGTGGTTCATGTTCCTCCCATTCATGACTGCTACGTGACATCTCATGGAGAGAAAGGTCTGGAGCTTTTAGTTTGCTGCAGGTAGTTCAGGTCTATTTTACCAATTCTGATTAGTATCTATCTTGCCTAGCTTAACCAAGAGCTCCTCTTGGTTCTTCAGCTCTCCACGAGTCACGTGTGAAGCCATGAACTGTGTTTCTATCTGACATGGATATATATTTTTCTATAGAAAAGGCAAAACCTTTCCAGAGAAATTCCATTCTGGGAATCCTGGTTGTTGCACAGCACACCATACCCCACCTCCCCCCTTCTTTTTAGCGTAATCTCTGCCCATAAAGTTTTACCTTATTTTTTCTGTGGGGCTTCCAAGATCAACCAGACTAAACATGGACAAGCAACAAAGTCTCTGCCCTGATATGTTTTGTTTCCAGGAGCATTGCATCTCAACTAACATTTAGAAATTAGAAATCCAGGCTAAACTTTTACACATATTTTTGGAAGGGGTGAATCACCTTCCGGAGATGCCAGTTTCTCTCCATTGACTATTGTGAAAGCCTAAACAACTAGTTTAGACTAGACATTATCTTTTAGATGGCTAAAGTTATGCGAGACAAATCTGGGTCTAATAGATGTGTGTGATCTACGTTCCTAGGCATGTGTTAACAGGCACATTACCACACAAATTAAGCCAGGAAATGATCTGCCAGAATCACACTACAAATGTTGCTTTTTCAAGCAGATGCCTACTTCTTTCCAGAGAAGCTTTCAAGAAACTCTCTGGCAAATCAGCAGCAACAAGGATATGCTTGAGAACTGGCAGCCAGTCAGCAGCATCAGGCTAAGTGTCATTTCATGGAGAGAGGAAATCCTGTGTCAGTCACACTGAGCAAACCTCATGCTGGAGAGCCACGGCCTGTTCAGTTCTACACACTGTCAGCACTACGCCTTGAGTTCACTATTGAGTTCTCAAAACATGCCATTGGGATGCCATATAATATCCCTATCTGGTCCTTTTGGAGAGGATTTACTGTCCGAAGTTGTTTTCAGCCCATCTCTGGGTCTTACCTCGTTGGCCACATGACAGCCAAGCACGGATGCACGGAACACAGGGTTGCCCCACACATCTTCTGAGAGGACATAGCCACAGCGAGAGGCCAGTTTCTCATCCAGCAGAATAGGGCCAGCGTAAGGATCTACAGAAGAAGGGAATGATGTGTGGGATGGAAAGCTTGGGAGAGGTAAGAGTGGTGCTGAGGCCCCCTCACACAGCCCTCCTCTGGAAAGAGATCCATCTGGGTTGGGTGCTCTCCAGCCATGTGTGCTGGTGGGGAGCTGGTGAAGCTGTGCTGGTGTGTGTTAGAGTGCATGAGAGAGTCTGGTGTGTCTCAAGCTCACCCACATTGTGTTCCTTTTAGTATCCATTTCTTTGCATCCAGAAGCTTTTGACACAACCACTCTCAAGTACTATTATGGAGAGTTTCTCTGAGGCATCACATACATCACCCCTGATTTTACTCCCTAGGCAAGAGTTATGGGCTATTAAGCCCATCTATTTCTAAAAATCTTTGAGTAGTAATAATCTCACTCCACTCAAAGGAGGCAGTCATGGACCTGTTTTGGATGGGCACTTCTACAAATTGGTCAGGTCTGCTGCTCATCTCTGCTTGGCAAGGTGCTCTGTGCTGTTAACCTACAAAGGAGACAAGCAACAGGACTTGGCTCCACTCACCTTATGTTGCTGGTAGAGTTAATTACATCATATTCTTGTTAATTATCTGCCCTCTGCTTAAGGGATTTTTTCAGTCTTGGGTTAGACACAAGAATCTGTACCAATAGATAGGGATTAACTGGCTGCTATTGTAATTTCTTGATTCGTCTGTCATCCTTAAATGCTGAATAGCACTGATAACTGCTGTTTCAGTAGATGTATTCTTTCAGCCAGGATAGACAAAGGAGGTAAGAGAGGAGACTTTTGGAAGAAGAAGGAAGAGCTTTTATGAAACCAGCTGATAGAGCTGGAAGAAACAAACAACTTTTTAGTGCCTTAGGGCTGGTCTGTTTTTTCCAGCAGTATCAGTTACTCTCATAAATGCTATCACTTCTCCCCACACTATTGCTGTACTTGACTTTTTCAGTTCTGCCTCCAAATCAACTGCAAAAAAAACCCCAAATCCAGAAAAAAGTGGACTGATCTCAACAGAAAGAAATCTGGTTTTGGGGGAATCACATACTTTGTTCAATCTGATGTGAGTATTTTCTGGTTTTCATTTCGGTTAAGTGGATTTTTGTTTTACTTAGCAAAATGGAAACCCTTTGTTCAAATAGGGTATTTCACTGCAATTGATATGTTAAATAAAAAGGAAAATTTAATTTAAATATCCTTCAGTTGCTGCAGCACTCGCTCACCACTTGTTGGCAATGTGTTTTCTGGGTACTACCTAGTTTACATCGCTGTTGTAATTTCTGTTTTCCAGAACATACCCAAGCTACAGTTCCACCTTTCTTTTCTTACGTGTGTAAGGGCTCAGCAGAGGAAAGAATAAAAGCCAAATAAATGTCAGTTGTTCCACCTCAGATCATCCTTTCTCTTGTCCCCAGCATATTGGTTGTAAAGGCCAAAAGGGACTGTGGCTGTAGATAGAAGCTTTACTCATCCATGAGGATATTACCCAGATTGAGGTGTGAGAGGCCAGGACTTTGTGGCAAGGATGTTCTGAAAGCTCTCTGCTGCCAGTTACTGATTGTTGTGTAGATGGCAGCAACATCCAGATCAGACACTGTGATGGCTTAGATGATTCCCCAGCTTTCACGGTACTCAGGGCAGGCACCTGTGACTCACCATGGATTTCCAGATGGAAGAATTTTCCCTGGAGAAAGAGTTTATTCAGTTTCATCCAAAAAATCCTGGAGTGGCAACTGCTCTCTACAAAACCTGGTGGAAGCACATGTAGAGTAAGTGAGCCAGTGGGACAGGAGAACAGGTGAGAAGAATATCTTATTTCAAGCAAAATAAATAAGTTCTCATCCTTGCCTCTGCCCACTATTCTTTTATCATGTTTCACTGACCTGGGGGAACCATCTGCCTCCCTTGTCCCAGCCAGAACAGCAAGGAAAGCAGCCAGATCCTGCAGTACAAGAATGTGAACAAATGATGGGGTGAACAGAGAGAGAGAGAAAAAAAGATTAGGATGGAAAATGAAGGAGGCAGAAACTGAAGTCTCATTACCTGCATAGCAAGTAACCCACAGCCTCCATCTGTCCCCAAGAGACCTGTGCATGGGCAGCAAAGTCCTTCTGCCTTTGAAGTAAAGGTGAGCCAGCTGTGGGGAGGAAACTTGGTCAGACACAAGAGGAAAGGTATAGCTGACCTTTCAGAACAGAGATGTTGTGCTGTCTTCTCCAAACCTTCCATGTGAATCAAGAGGCTGGTGGTTTCTGCTGCAGAGGGAAGCCTGGGGTGAATCCTGCAGTACTCTCCACTGTTATCTGAGGTCCTGGCAGTGGAAAGCAGCCTCCCTCTTGCTGGGAGGGCACAGCACCTTCTGCCTGGTGTTTGCAAGGTCAGATGGGGCTGCTTAGCCTAATTTCCATGAGAGCAGCAGAGGGTGCTCAGGGCTTTCCATCAGCCCCTGGGAAGTAATATCATTCCTTACAAGCCAGTTGGGTAGCTTTGGCTTCAGGTCTTAAGAGCACATGTAACACTTCCCTGGAGGTATTTTAATTGGGTCTACACAGGAAATATATTTTTGTTTCTGTGAAATGTCCCAATGACCCAGCCGTGCCAGAGATAACAGCATTTCTTTGGCAGCTACACATTTTGCTTTTGTGGATCCAGTTAGGTCGCCCTTTGATTTGTTTGATTATCGGAGAGTGTTTTGGTGAAAACATCTTGTTTTCAGAAGTGCTGTGATATCTCAGGATCAGTCAGATCCATGTGCAGGTCTGTAAATGGCAAAACATATTGCCTGGGAAGAGTAAGTCATTGCACCCAGTGGGAGCTGTGGCTCTGGGACTGCAAATGCCCCAGGAAGCACAAAGGCTGAGATGTTTGGTGAGCTAAAAACACTGCTTGTGGGGCATGGATAGGTTACGGTGGGGTGAGATGTGCAGGACATTTAGGTTGACATTTTAGCCCTAAAAACCCAGGCTCAACCTCATTTTGGTCCCCTTTATTGGGCATTACTCAGCAGGTCTTGCCTTGATTGAGTTCACATGCATGAGCAGAGCTGCTGGGGTAGAAATGAGATGGTTTTTACAGTGTGTATTTCATGCTGCTTTGGGATAAACAGAAGCCAATGTTTATGTCCACTCACAGGACACAGTGCAGTGTCATTCTATCCTCTGTCCCCTCACTCAGAGGACTTCTATGGTAACAGCAGAGCCCACCCCATTTCCCTGTCAGGTACACTGGCTTTGCACAGCAAGGAGCAGGTGGCACACCTGTGTCAGCAGCCTGGAGCAGAGCCCCAGGGCTTTATCAAGCTCCGAATTCATGTCCTTTGGCCACAAGACCCTTTCTTATTCAGCAGGAGCTGGAGCCCAACCTCTGCAAGAAACTTCTGATGAGCCCACGCAAGGCTCGCTGCATGTTCCTGGCCTGCCTTCAGGCTGCCTCCCGGGACTCGGAGTGACTCCTCATTGAATCCAGCTGGGGATGGAATTCAGCTGGAAATGGCGGCACTCAGATACCACAGTGATGAGTGTGGTGTAACAATGCGATTCTGAATTTTGAGTGAAAACTTCAGTGTATTTGGATAGCAAGCAGTTCCAATTTTGATAAGCCACTTCCAAGAGCCGTGTAGCATCCCTCCGAGATACTGAGAGTCAAGGTCTGAGGGAGCCATGTTTGAGGGAGCATGATTGCAATTTATTAATGAACAGCCAACCAGCAGGACAGGTACATGATTGCAATTAGATGCCTGCTTTGCACAAGCAGTGAGGAGATAAATTTCCAGATCTTTGGACAACTCAGAGAATCACGATTACTCTGTTTCTGGCATTAATTGAGGTTCTAAATATGGTAGAAATGACTTTGGATGTGACATAGCAATTGTGGTCAGTGTGCAATAGCCAACGCTTGGCCTCGCTGTCAACCAGACAAATCAAACCAAACCCAGGTCAAGTGCTTTTGGCTTCCAAGGATCACTTAAGTGCTGCGGAAAGCATTGTTAGCACTGGGCAGCTGGAAGCATCAGCTGCTTGTGGTCCCTAAAGTCCCTCTGGTACTCATTATAAAGGTAGGGAGGATAAGCTAGTGCATTCCAGGTTATTAGATTTGTCTACTCAGTTTTCCTTGCTGTTTTGGCTGCACCAGGACACCCATCTTAATGTTCTTGTAGGGTAATAAACAGCTGCTGTGTTTCGACGTTGAGGTGATGGCATTCTGTGGTGGATAAGATGAATCATGGTTCTTTTGAGCTGAAAGGTACTGTATGAATGTAATGTTTTGGTTTCTCTTTTTTTCCTGCATGGCTCTGGAACTGGGCTTTGTATTATATAATGTGACTGAAAGTTTAAAGCTGACCACTTGGAGCAACACACATTTAGCACATCTCCCAGTGAGGCTTGCACTTAGCTGTGGAAAAGGGCTCCAACCCTTTGAGTCACTGTATTTGTTTTTCTGTTGTTCTGTGGCATGGAAATCCCCAGGTTACTATGGCTGCTATGGAGAAAGACTTTTCATTTTTCTGTCCCAAGTCTTTAATTATAAATTTATTTTCCCAACTGGGTTAATTGCAAGAAAGGTTTGTTGTGTTTGTGGGTTTGGTTTTTTTTTTTTTGTGTGTTTGTTTTTCACTATGTACAAGTAATGATCTTATCTAAGCCTTATAGTTTGGTACTTAAGTCTGAGTGTGGGATAGACTAAAATGGCAACTATTATTGGACAAAAATAAGATAACTAGTGAACAATGGAAAAGAAAAGGGGGTGAAGTCTGTTTTGAGTGTACCAAAAGCAGAATCTGTGTGTATAGAGAGTTGGAGGAAGCCAAGGTAAGGGATTCCTGCTCTCCTTGTCCTCTTGCACCAGTTGCAAAACTTTTTAATCTGTGATAGAGATGGAAATATTGGTTTGTCAGTTTTCCTAAACCTGGAAATGGCTGCCCAGAAGGTGACTTAAGATGTGATGAACAACTAGGGGGAGTAACTAGGCAATCTTCAAGGAGCAGATGCTAGAGGAGATGCCTCTCCATGGAAAGAGCTGTGCCTTTTAGTAAGCAGATGATTAGCTATCCAGGCTGCATATCCAAGGAAAAATGGGAATGATGCCAAGCGTTATCTCTGAGAAACATTTTTCTCAGGATGTGTGTGTGAGACACAGAGTTGCAAGTGACCTCCACCCACAGGTAACATGCCTGTGTTGAAAGGGTTTGGCCACCTTGGCATGGACATGTGCCTAAGCTCTGCTCACACCTGTACATGCCAGGAGCTTGGAAGTGCCTTCAAAGTGCTTTAAAAAAACCCAGGAAAAAATAGTATATGAGGGTAGTTTGGTTTTAGCTTCACACCATACCACAAGCTGATGCAACCAACATGCTTTGTCAGTTTTCATCTGCACACACTGTTTCAGTGGGCTGAGGACTGACTGTTGTATGCAGACACTGCTCAGAGGGGCAATTTCTTCTTATCCCCATGAGCTAGTAGCTGGCTTTTCCCTGGACTGTGAGGGTTTACATTCCTTGTTCGTTATTGTAAAATTATTATTATTGTCTGTATAATGTATGTTTGTTTAGAAAATGTCCTGACGTTTATGCCATTTTTATCTTTAAAACATGCCACTCTCAAATTGATATAAATTCCAGAAAGCAACACTTGCTATCATTGCATGCCGCTAAATCATTGAAGTGGTGAAAAAAGCACAAATAATCAGACCTGTATACTGATGAGCTTTTAATTTATTTTTTTTTTTTATAATGTACTATTGGTGTTAATTTCTGTGTGCCTGTAATGTTTGTGTTCACGGTAATCCAACAATAGAACTTTGTTTTTGTTCTGTGTGTAAATTAAAAACATCTGTTCTCTTTATATGAAAAGTTGTTTTTTAAAAGAAGCTGGTCTGATCTAACTAAATACCAATGCTGTGTCCACAATGAGTTACTATTAATATTTGGGAAAGGCAACCATCCAAAGCAAGTGTAATGTCAAATCACTGGCGGGAGTGCATATTTATTGCTCGAAGTGACAGATAAAAATGCAGAGGTTACAAAAACAAAATTCTTGTGGATGACTAATGATGCATATATATGGCCTCAATGCCCCATCACCACATTTACAATTGGCAGGGTGTTCTCCACTGCCTCCTGCTCCCCAGGATTAATGGGCAAGAGACTGGTAGCTTGGCATCCTCTCTGGGGGAGCGAAGCTGCTCCCTCCTTTCCTCCAGCAGACCCTGCATGGAGTGACCTTCAGGTCACGCTGGAATCTGATCTATCTCTTTAATTTGTCTGAATTTTACCCCACCTTGCTCTGGTATTTGACTGCATGGGTTTATTTTCCGCTGAAAGCCTGTGACTTTTTTCTGTGCAGGTGAGGAGGTGGAGCACCCACTGTGTGTTCCTGTAGAGCCAGCACGGTGGTGGTCTTCTCAGTTGTCTGTAAAGTCCTGGTATAAAGGAATTGGCAGTCCAAGAGAGGAGTTTGTCATCTTTCTCTTGAGGAGCAGTCCTGCATTCAGCATCAGTCTTGCTGAAGTAACTAGAGGTCTTTACATAGAAAAAAATTATATAATTTGTCATGAGCACTGGTTGCAAAACTGAGGTCTGAGAGGTTCAGCACTTCTCTGTCCGGGTGGCTATGTTGTTTTGTCACTATCATACTCGAGCACCTCAGAGATGAAGAAAATGTCCTCACAGACAAACATCTTGTGAAGGACATAAATCTAATTAACATTTTAAAAATAAACGCCTGATTCAAAAAGACATCTCTATTGAGTGAAGCAGTTAAGCGTTTGCTTAAATGTATTTTATTTCAGTAAGATTTACATGCAAGAAAACCAAGAAAACCCTCTCTACACCCTGGTCACACAGAACCCAGACCTGCTTCTCCTCTTCCTGCTACCTCCAGTGTCCTGTGCCAAGGGTACCCAGCCTTTCACTGGGTATGAACATGAACATGAATGAACATCAAAAAGAGCCCGGCCACGTTAAAGCATATCACGCTGTTGATATGCTTACTGCAGTCAGTGCCACAACAGATATTGACTGGTTCTCAGCATAGTTTTCCAATTCCCTCTTAAGATGTTCCACCTAATGTGTCCTTCCCCTCTTCCGTTCTCCTGCAGAGGAGCCCTCTGCTCCTTGCTCTCCCATATGCTTTTCCCTGACCGCCCTTGGTACCAATCCTGGCTGCCTCCAGGATCCAGCTGAGGGCAGAACTTGCTGAGTCACATTTTCACCACAAAAAGCTCATGTGCTTCCTGAGAGTCGCGCAGTTATAGGCACAGCTTGGCCGGAGAAGAGCAGACAGCTCTCACCCTGAAGCTCATCCAGGAATGCTGGCAAGAAGTTGCTTTTTATTTCCTATCTTAGGTTACCACAACATGGGTTAGGACTACAAAAGCTCGAAATCCCTGGCAAGCTAACAGTGTACATCTGTCTAAGATGACGGCCAGCATGGACAGCTGTGGGCTTCAGCCCATGACCAGTGTGAAGCACTTTGCTCCTTGCTGGGCAGCTGTCATTAACAGTGATCTGTGAGGTTTCTTCCTGATTCTGCTTGGTGGTTTGCACTGCTGCTCTCTTCTCTGGTGAGATCTCCAGGCTCTCCTGTTCAGTTGCAAGGGTGATCTGCTGCTCGGCCTCACCAGATCACTGTATCATCATTTTGCTGTCAGAGGGGCACGTGCTGTTTCATCAGCCTGATGTCCTGCAGCCCCTCTCAGCCCCTTGACCAGGGGCTGGCCTAGGGACAACTGCATTGTTTCATCTGTAAAATGGGACCAGCACTTGCTTCCTGGGATGGTGACGAGGGATCAGCAGTGAATGTTTGCAGGGTGACTTGAGGGGACCTGTAACTCATCACCAGGCTCTGTCTACCCATGATCTGTTTGGGAAGAGGATCTGTGGAGCCACTGCCCCATATTACTGGCAGTTTATGTGGCCTTTCTGAAGCCAGGAACTGGTGAATTAAATAGTTGTTGCACTAGAAGAATTGGGTCTTTGTGTTTCATGGGACCTGTCAGACTTCCTCTCAGTAGGACCTGATTCTTGTGGCCCACACAAGGGGGGAGAGCAAGGGCTAAAGCAAGGTGTGAAGCTGTTACTCTTAACAGTAAATACTTGTCCATAACTTTGAGGGCCCTTTGCCCCATCTTTGCTCTCCTGGCAGTGGCTGGGACCCTTGGGCAGAGCATCAGTGCCCCAGCAGCAGTGCTACCCCTCAGCTGGCTGGGGTGGCCAGTCTGGGGTCAGACTCCTGCAAGCCCCCTGCCCGTGCACCAACCATGCTGCTGGATCAGACCCTGAGCAGATGCTGCTCTCCAGCCCCTTCCCAAACACTTTCACACTTCCCTGGCCCACCGCAGACAGCATCACAGGTCTTTGCCCTCCAGCGGTGCTTTCCTTCGCTCCGTGGGTGCTTTTTTTGCCTGTCCCCATTAGGTGTCTCCCTTTTCCTCCTTATGAACATCTGGAGCTGTGTGGGTCCCGGCCAGCATCACCCCTCATACCTGGGCTGAGCTGGGGCGCCCAGCAGGACACTGGGCTTGGGGTCCCCCTGTTCCTTCAGGGCTGAATTTTTGGATCAGGCCACACTACTGAAAAACAATCTAGGTTTTAGGTGGTAGAAAGGAACACCTTTACAGAGGTTTGGTTTACTCTGGTTTTTTTTTTGTTTTTTTTTTTGGGGGGGGTGGGGAGGGGTGTGTGTGTGTGAATATATGTTTTATTTATTTATTAATTCTGGGCCTGGGCTCCTGTTGTTGGCAGTGCTGTTAGTTCAGCTGTCACACTTGCAATTTTGCCCCAAATGCAGCTGTATCTATAATCTTTGGGATAGGTTGACTTATTTAAACAACATGTAGCATCTGGTCTCTGTGGCTTGGGTGACTTACCGGAGGTCACACAGCAGAGACTTGGAAACAGCCCAACTCTCCTGCCTCTGATCTTTGTGCTCAAACTTTTTCAACTGCTTCCTCCACCACAGATCAACAATAATGTCCTCAGGCAAGAGAGGTAACATAGCTGTAGCCAAGCTGGGGAGATGTGGAATGCAAGGTGGCTAAAAATCTGGCTGGACCACAGGGCTTGGAGGGGAGTAGTTGATGAGCTGAGGTCTGGCTGGTGTTCAGTGCTGTGTGGTGTTCCTCAGCTGCTGGTACTGGTGTGGATAGGCTTCAACACCTCCACCAATGCCCCAGGCTACGGGATACCAGGCACCTCAGTGGATGATGGAAAGCTGGGGGGAGCACTGAGTGTGCTGGAGATTTGGCTGCCATTCAGAGAGATGTAACAAGCTGAAGAAATGGACCTACAGGGACATCAGGAAGCTCAACAAAGAGGAATGGAAAATCCTGCATCTGGGATGAAGTATTCCCATGCATCAGTACTGGCAGGGCACTGACTGCTAGGAAGCAGCTTTGCAGAGAAGGACCCAGGTATCCTAGTGGACAGTGAATATCCACTGTGGGCCCCTGTGACAATGAGGCAACTGTGCACTGAGGTTATATCAGCCAAAGAGTAGCCAGCAAATTGAGAGAAATGATCAATCATTTCTGTTTGTTGCTTTCTGTACGTACCCAGTTTTGGCCCCTGGGTACAAAAATGACACAGACAAACTCAAATGAGTTCAACCAAGGCCACTGAGATGGTTTAGACCTGGAGCACATGGAGGAGAGGCTGAGACATCTGGATTTGCTCAGCCTGAGGAAGAGGAGCAGAGGGGATATCTTGCTCTTGTGTCCACTGCCTAAAGGAGGGTGGCAAAGAAGCTAGAACTGGGCTCTTAGATGTTCATGACAGAAGTACAGGAGACAATAGTCACAATCTGCAGCAGGGGAAATCCTGACAAAGTATAAGGAAAAAAGTCACAATCAGTGGCTAACCACTGGCGTAATTGCCCAGAGAGGGTGGGCAATCTTCATCCCTGAGGATACTCAGAACATGACTGAACAAAGCTCTGAGCAATCTGATCTAACTTTGAAGCTCTGAGCACAAGTTTCGACCAGATGACTTCCAGAAGTGTCTTCCAACCAAATTTACTCCATGACTCTACAATAGCTGGATACCTTTGCTGTAATTCCTGCTGTATTCCCCAAAGAACTGACCAGAATCCTTTGTCAGTGTTGTTTTTACAGGCACACCTTTCATGTACCAATAGAGAGAGAGAAAAAAAAGAAGGGTGGAAAAATTGAAGCAAAACTATGTGAAAGAGCTGCACAAAAACTCCAGTGTCTCAAAGCTGCTGGTTGCTTCTAGTGTTGGCATGGGAGGAAGCATAAAGTGGATTAAGAGCAAGGACAAACAATCTAAGGCATTCTGCTTGCAGTCTCCTGTCACCATCCTGCTTCCCAACATGATGGTGATCCAAGTTGTGCAGAGTCTTGGATGAGGCTCCAAGCGCTGAATCACTTTGTCTCTTCTCCCTTCCCTATAATGATCACACACAGAAAATAGGCATGACTGGGAGAGACTTGGGCCAGTTTATAAAAAGAAAGTCACTTTTCAACACAACCCTCCACGGAGAAGGATTGTTTGGTTTTGTCATTTAGCAAACACCAAGAAGGCCTGATGAGAAACATACTTGTCAAGCTGAATTTCCTTCCTCAGGCTTGAGGAAGGTGGGTTGAGGGAACTCTCCTTGCTGCAAAAAGGTGGTGGTAGTCTTGAGATGGGGTCTGTCCCTGGTGGCTTTCCTTCCCCGTGGCCCCCTGTCATGTGTCAGTACCAGATGCTGCAAACAAGTTACAAACCTATCTTCTCTGCTGACAGAAAGGTGTATCAACAAAGTCATTTCCATTGGCATGAAAACTTTTGTATTAGAAGAATATTAAGGCTGCAAAGTAAAACTCTTATCGTGATGTAGTATTAACTCTACTATCTCATTAGCATGGATAAGGATATGCCCAGCTGGCGTTGGCTCCTGTGCACATGGGAAATGACACTGGGCTAGATCACTTCGGTGACACAGCAGATGGTTAGGCAATGGGGCCTTTGGTGGAGAGTCTTTGGGCACAGCTCTGTTGGTATTTTAAACTGTGCCAGGGCACGGGTCACTTGCATGCTTCTGCCACAGGCAAACTTGTGCATGTCACAGTCCCCAGGTACAGTCTGAGAGTTGGTACAGGCAAGTAGGAGGCCTGCAGTGAGATCTATGAGTGTGTAATGGTGTGGATACAACCAGAAAACCTTAAGGAAAACCTTAAGTTTCCCAGTGTCAATGCATTCCTCTGATTGGCTTCTAGCCCTATCTGTCCCTGTGCATTAGATCTCATCATCAGTCTTGATCACATTTTTCTTGCCTTTCTCTTCCTTCTCACCAGCTTGTATCAGCCCTTCGTGCTCCCATTCCACAGTGTGTCCCTGCCCAATGCATTCCACATTGATCCCACTTTCCCTCTGATCCCCATCTTTGTCCCATCCCATCTCTTGGATGCTGTTTAGATCATTCCTTTGACTTGCAGGCTTTCCCTGTATTTCTCAGCCACGATCTTGCTTCACCTCTTGACACTCTCACAGCTCCTGTAGTGTCTGACCTCATTTTGCTTTAGTTTTTACCACTGATTCCAGACTGAACTAGCAGGCAGATCCCTGTTGTTACAGAAAAGCTGTTTTCCTCAGGCTGCAGGCTGCTGAACACTTCAATATGTCCTTAAGTCTGTCCCCCCCAGTGTGTTTAAGCATGTTTTCCTGTTGCCCCAAGCAAGGAGGGTGCCTGCTGCTGAGTGAGGCAGGACTGCTGAGTGAGCTGAGGCTCCTGAGCAATGTGGAACTGCTCAGAGCCTGGGCAGGACTGATGTGAAATCACAGATGGAAACAGCAATCTGTCAGCAGTGTTTTTCCTGTTGTTGTGGCCCAGAGTTGTGCTGCTGAAAGGTCAGAAGTGACATCTGTGAAGAGATCAGTAAACAGAGGTCAAGGGGATTATTCAGTTTATGTAATCTAAGTAGTAAAACACAGGAAAAAAAGGGGTCAGGCTTTACAAGATGAGTCTCATCTATGCTCAGGGGTAACCCTCCCTAGATATTGGTGATGTGGCACAACCTGGGGAAAATGTGTCCGTGCCTGAAGCTGGAATTAACACCAGCTCAGTCAAGGTTG
The DNA here is from genome assembly GCF_036169615.1 of Heliangelus exortis. Classification (NCBI taxonomy): domain Eukaryota; kingdom Metazoa; phylum Chordata; class Aves; order Apodiformes; family Trochilidae; genus Heliangelus; species Heliangelus exortis. The sequence goes on along the minus strand of NC_092424.1, from coordinate 104,432,195 downwards.
CCCTTAGTATCCAAGATCTGCATCAAAACTCTTTCAGCTATGTTAGTCAGATTTTGAGACCCTGATGATCATAGTTTCATTCTTTGGACCTCTGGAATTGGCCTTTTGTTGTTGGAGGTTTTTTTTCTTGCTCTTGCACAATTTGCCCATCACTCTCCAAAACAAAACAAAAAACCTAAACCTAACCAAACCCACCAGAACCCACATAAAACAAAAATTCAATGTAATTTTTCAAGAAGTTTGAGGAGATTTTCTCTGCTGGATTGAGCCCCTGTGAGGCTGCAGCAGCTCAGCTCCCTTGGCAAGGGAGAAATCAGTATAATTGCTGGCTGTGGTCCCCTCTAACTCTGGGGTTGGGCAGCTTCAAGCAATGACAGATGGTTGGCATCTCCATGGTGAGAAAGAACAGTTTCAAGCAGTAATTACAACCATTTCTCACTCCTCTCACCTAGAGGAAATGTACAGTTACAGCCTCCTGCCTTGCTCCCTTCAAAGCCTTTAGCTTTTGCTTAGGTATCAACATTGTGAAGATCTGCTCATTATACACATGCCAAATAATCCCATTTTAACAAATCAGGCCCATTGACTCCAGGAGGGCTGCTCTTGTGCTTCAACTTATATGTGTTTACATGCAGTGCTTGACCAGGCTTTACCTTAGGTTGCCACCATGGAGATTGATGAGAAAACTGTTCAGAGGGTAAAAAAAATAATGAAGCATATGTCTAGCAGGATTTCATTCCAGGCTTAAATTATATAAACACTCTTATAATAAGCATCTTTGGCAAAATCCATAACCCAGCTGTGCCACTTTTTTTGCAGTATGTTGATTCCTGGATCCATCCTGCCAAGCTGTAGGAAATTTACTGAAGTATCTAAGTTCAGTGCCTCCTCAGGTCTCACTCCCAGAGAAGTCACCAGGTAGAGTCCAGCTCCTCCAGACACTGCATCTGAGTTTAGGTCAGCTCCATTACGGAAGTGGAGATGAATCCTCTCTTACTTCTGGGACCATACTGGGAATTTCTAGTGACTGTCTCCAAAAGTAACTTCTTTCTGATTTCCCTAAAGCTGGGGGAAGAAGGGGATGCCCTCAAGTCTTAATGTCTAAGAAGCATCTATAAGGTTATTGCTAAAGCCCAGAAGCACCTATAAGGTTACTGCTAAAGCCCATGCACCCAAAACTCCCCCTGACCCTGAGCTGTGTGTTCAAGGTCACTGAGATGGTTCTTCTCCTGCTGCAGCTCCTTGCATGGGTCCTGAACCAGAGCCATGGGCTGGAGTGGGGGTGTGGGGGACTGCAGCCGTCTGTCCTCTGTGCCCAGAGCTGTGAGATCAGAGTCTGAGCATCCACATTCTGCTCGCGGATGATTTTGCTCTGCGCACACAAACCAGATTATTTCCAGTGAAGAATCATGTATCACACAGCAAGTTAAAAAGGCAAAAGTCTTGCCCTTCAGGAATTAATTTCTGGCTGTGGAAAATAACAGATAACATGTATCCACAACAAAAAAAGTAGAAAACCACCTCAAGAGTTAAATCTGATGAATACAGGATACTGCACGAACTGTAAGTCAAGATATTCAGTACATTCATTGAAATGTCTCTCACGCAGCATTTTAAAAGACATTAACATTTTTTAAAGTAATCTGTTCCCAGCTATTCTGTATTAATAACTATTTACATAATAAGATATTGTAAAAGATATATACATAACGTACTTCTTTGAAGATATGCACTGGATAACTTGGAATAAATCCTACCTCATTTAATACAGATTTTCTGAGACTTGTAGAAAAATGAGAGTCCTGAAAAACCTGGAAAGAATTCAAATCTGATGAAAACCAAAAATATTATATATGATTAAATTTTCCAACCAGCTTTAATGAATACACCAATATTTAAAACAGAACAAAACATAATAGTGAGGTAGGTCAACATTTTTCAGGGGTTCTAATAATTTTTCAGAACATGAATACTGCATATTTATATCCAATTATCTTTTTTCTTCTTTCTTCTAAAAACGGCTGTAAAGTGATTGAAAAGGCAAAACAGTACTGGAACATGGAACAGCTAAATCCCCTTAAGTATCAAGTGGAAATGAACAAGGAATTAAAAACCAAAACTAAACGCAGCACGAAAAAAACAATTTTGTAGCAGGGAAGTGAAAAGCTAAAAATAAAAACATTTTTAAAGTGAGATAGACATTTCATTATTAAGATCAACAATGCTTTTAAGTCCATAAGTCCATGTAAAATATTCCAAAATCCTCCCTTTTAAAAATCCTGACTTTTTTAGCAGTTCAACATATGACCACATTTTCAGCATGTAGAATTCAGTCCTTCACTTGGTAAACGCAAATTTTTAGGTTTCAGTACCCGAGGTTCTGGAAATATTTCATTATCTATTTCAGAGCACCCTTTATTGACTGTCACTCATGCTTTTAACATTTAAACAAAGTTGAAATAGGGAAATTAAAGCAAAACAGAAAAGATAATGAAACATGAATCTGTTCAGCTGTGGCACAGGCTGTCTGTTAGAGGAGATTCGAACACTAATCTCATTGTTGATTTACATCAGATTCCTTTAACTTTTGTCTGAGTCTTTACTGAAGCTGTTCAAACCAGTTTGTAAATGCAGATTGAAGGAGCAATTTATACCATTATCTTGACAGGCAGCTCAATCAGGGTAATTCATTGAAAATATCTATTTAAAACTCATCATAGAGGCAGAGCATTTAATGCTTTCCTTTTTCAAACAAGTGAGGATCATTTACTAAGGAAATGGGAAATTGAAACACTTTTTTTTTTTTCTTAATTTTATTTTCTGGAAAACAGATGTACTTAGGGTCTCCTTAGCTTGCTCCGTGTTGATGTGGTATCGCATGATGCTTTCCAAGCTATGAATGAGCCTTTTTAAGGAACCTATAAAAATTACTTGCAAATTGTAAAGTTCACATTTTGAATAAATGTTTACCAAGTTATAGTGAGAGACATAGTGTCCAGAGAAAAACAGAAATTTCTTATGTCTTTATGTCTTATGTATTTATGTCTTATGCCTTTCTTATCAGTTTAACATGCAGTTAAGTAGATGAACAATTCCATTAAATCAAATGCCCCATCACTGCAATGATGCTCGGATGTCTACACCAGGAAATTTTCCAGCTATTAATAAGTAAGATGTTCACTTTCAGAAACCTGTTTTCCCACATGCTTCAAACTGAAGTCCTGTATAGGAGTGCAGATTAACTGAACTGGCCGTTACCTACCCAATTCAGAGACACATTTTTCCTTTTGGATTTACTGCTCAGGAAGCCCTATCTATAGTTCTTAGTCAGATGGATGTTATAATCATCTCGCAACATCAGCAAGAGCTATCAGGCTTTAAACCTCTTACAGCTTGGCAAGATCCCTAAACCTGGTGCAAACTGCACCTTTTGCAGGGGTGCAGCTTTTGCCAGCCTTTGAAGGCTGCTCTTGAGTCAAAATCCAAGGGGCTGGCTGTGAGATGCAGGAAGGATTTTTATGAAAGATAATAGTGAAAATCAGAGAGCTTCTAAAAGAGACTTCTGTATATTGGTATAAAAGGAGAACCCTGATTGTTTACAAAGACTTGAGTGACTAAGGGGACATAAGTCTTCATTATAGAAAGTACCCACAAGTTTTGCTGACAAGAGGCCTAAAAAGGAGTTAATTTCAATAATTACCTTGTGTTGTTATTTCAATAAAAAACCTAAGGTGAATAAACTGTTCTTTTTTTTTTTTTTTTTTTTTTTTTTTTTTTTTTTTTTTTTTTTTTTCTTTTTTTTTCTTTTTTTTTTTTTTTCCCCCCCTAGTATCACAGAAGCACCCAGTGTTCTAAGACTCCTGATCTCTGGTTCTATACTGCTACCACTGGGAAGGCTTCTTATTTTCTTCTGAACTTACTAACATACGTATATCTTGTAATAAGTAGATATCTATAATATTTTATAAAATAATAAGGAAGAAAAAAAGCATGCTATTCTGAAACTGCAATTATGGTTAAAACATCTATCTTTTTGGTATGCATGTAAAAACAGTGGACAGGTTAATGAAAAAAGTGAAGGCACATGGAAATTATTTTGAGAGCAGTTATTTTCATAACTGCATAGACAACTAGATAGATGGCAGTCAGAAGGATTTGGGGGGCAAGAGGTTTTCCTTGTGTCCACTGGGACACTCAGGTCCAGCAAGTTTTCCTTGAGGAGTAGAAAACACCTCTACTCTGTATATGTTTGAAGCATATAAGGGCAGTTTAAATCTTTCAATTTAAAGGTTTACTATTCAGCACAGAATGAAAATAATATGTTTTCCAAAGAGTGAGATACAATGAAAGAATTTGCACAGCAGCACTGGAGAATAAATACACGCGTTTCAGGCTGATAAGCATCGGGGTACAAACTGAATATGAAGATAATTTGTATTTGTTTTTCTTTGGCTATTATGAACTTTGATGATTTTCATCCTAATTTAATAGCACAATAAATCATTTTTATGAATGTCATGCTCTTTAAATGCTTCCCTGTTAAAATGTGAGCTAATTGTCCTTGGTCTTGGAATAAAACTTCAGGGCAAATAGAACACTGTTCTGAATAACCCAAGCCTCTTTAAGTTCAACAAAACTGCAGAAAAGCGCAAATGTCGGAACGGGTCCTTGCTGGAAATTATAGAAATGAAAAATATTTCAGTGTGTTAGTTGTTGCTGTTGGGTAAAGGGCTGTGGCTGAAGAGATTCTAGTGTTAAGACTTAACCTCTGACCACCTCTGCCTTTTCTGACTGCAGCAATGCCCAATGCCCACAGCCCAGGTACCAGGCAAGCCTGTACACCACCTTGAACATGGTGATGCTGCCCTCTCCCATTCTCAGTGCTTTATGTAGATAAACAGCTTTGCTTTTCAAAAACTCGTATGCCTGCTCCTTGGGAATGACACCAAAGAATACCTTATAAATGAAGTATGCTTCCCATTAGGGATTACAGCATCATTTGATCAAAGTCCACTGGAAATAGTTCTTGGCAGCAAAGACATTCTCTGTAACTCTTCACTCTCTTGAGTCTGATTGGCAAAGTTGGGAAAAGCAAAGCTGACTTGAGGGCTGGAGGAGAAAAGGACACAATAGAGGTTTCGTTGTTTTTGTTGTCTTTCTGCTTGTTTTAAGGAATGACTGTGAGAAATTGGTTTTTGGATGCAAAGAAAACACTGGAAATGGGCTTATTCATCTATGGAGTTGATCGTACCCTACATGCTGGCTCATCTTGTAAAAAGTAATGCAATGCAGGCATCGTTTAAAATTAAACAAATTTTTGGCAACTCTGGTGAAATATATTGTCATCGGCTGTAGAGCACCGACACACTTGATAGAGTTAAAGAATGCTTGGAAGACTTCAAGCTCTCTCTGTTTTGCATTTAATGAAATCTGGGCAATCAAAATGTCTACCTGGCAGCTCACAAGAGATACTTCATGTTCATTATTTTGTAGTTAAGCTATCTATCTGCCCCGATGTGCAAGGCTACAAATTTGTATGCATTTTTAGTCTATTTCCATTGTAAATTATGCATAAATTATATACAGACATTTAGGCACCTCAGAGGGTTTTTTTAATCTCTATTTTGGTATTAGGGATAGATGTTGGTGAGTTTTGTACATTGGTTCCTCTCTTGAGAAGATCAGAGCTTGCAGCTGGGAGAGAAATACATCACTCCACTGCCTCTTCTTCCCATTCTATGGGCTATAAATCGTAACATTTAAGAAGATGAAATAGTGGTGCAGTACTATTATTTATGGCTTTGGTTTGAATACTGCAGACCATCTGACAAAAGTAAATTGATCCTGACAAAACCTCGATGAGTTACTATGCAGCTAAACTTGTCCTCCATAGAGATGGCAAAACATTGATGATATGATTTATAAAATCCTCCATACCTCATAGTACTCCCTCCCCAAATACATCATCAGCGCAGACCTAGCTAAATAGGTCTGAGTCTATTTTCATGTTGCACATAAATCTGCAAAGCCTTTAAGATGAAAGGAAGAGAGCAGGTTTTTCTTTTCTGCTGTATTGTGCCTACTATTTCAGTGGCTGCAAGAAAAACAGGGACCACTTCACTGACTGCACTGGACTTTGTCTTGATCCTAGGTGATGGTGTCTAACTGGTTCAGACAAGGATGCACTTGGTTTCACAAGTCAATGGAGAAGATGAAGTTCTGTTTCCAGCTTCTTCCTCTTGAAAAGCGCCTCAATGTTAGAGTATGGGCCATTCTTTTTTGGTTTGTTTTTTTTTTTTTATTATTTTTTTATTTTAAAGTTGTAAAAATATAGCTGCTACAAGCACTGTAGACAATGGAGTGCTTTCCTGCTGAAGTAGGTTCTAGCAGAGCAGAGAGGTCTTCAGGTCTCTCTCACCCCTTTTCTCTCCAGACACACATGTTCCAGTTCATTTTACTTTTATTTCCTTTTTGTGGGTGTAATGTGCAGATTATGCAGCTGTCTTTTTGGTTATTAAATGGATTTTTATAGTTTAAATATATCTCATGCCTAATGGTCCCAACATGTTTATGACAGGTTATGTCATTGGTTCTCTTGCTAGGGAAACTAACAAAGCTTCTCCGTTAGCTTAGGAGGCCTGGGAATTTTGTGCATCCTGTTCTTGTTGCTGTATGTCAGTGCTGGGCAGATTGCCATTGCACCTCTGTGCACTGGTTAAGAGCATGTGAGTATGTCTCCCTCTAATATGTGGCTCCAACAACAACCTGGTCATTCCCCAAAGCCAACGAAGGCAGTCTTGCCAATTCTTGTGATTTTATTGTGAGTCCCTTGACATTTGGTGTATGCCTTGAAAAACACAGCTCCTGGAGTTAAGATGAATGCATAAGAACCTCGGCTTTCATTTGAAAACTAACAGAAAATAACATATTCTGAGCCTTCCTGTTGTGAAAGTGTTTGGAAGTGGTTAAAACCCAAGAAAGTAAACGCAATCGACCCCAAATGTATTATTAAAATAATATCTCATGGTGTGATTTTTAAAGACAAGCTCATAAGTATGGGAACCTCTCTAGCTTCTGGATAGCTCAAGCTGGCAATGTGAGAGATGCTGTTCCTGTTCAAGTGCTGTGCTTTTGATGCTAAAATTCCCATGCTTGATTCACAGTGACAATCAGAGTGCTGAGCTGTGCATGGCTCGGGGTTTGTCTCATCTGCAGCCAGCAGCCTGTGGAACTGAAACCCAGGTATGCTGCACGTGGTCAAGGACAGCTCTGCTGCAGTTCATTCACTTGAAAGAAAGGTCAGACCTGTGCAGGTGCTACACAGATTCCTCCCTGATTTCATCTGGTTCAGAGAGACCTCAGCTCCTTTGGCCTCAGCTCCAGAAGCTTCAGAGCCATGTCAGTGCAGCAATGCTGTCTGGTTAATGCATCCTGCTTTTCAGCATCCTGGTTAGTTCAGGCACTCTGCTGCACTGAGGCAGCTTCCAGGCAGAAGATGGGTTGCATCTGACCAGCTTGAACTCTGGGGTAGAGCACATTGGCCTGAGTGCACTGCTGTAAGTAGAGTTATCTTAACAGTGCTTGGGGAATTGATTCTTCATGGGAAATTTCCAAAACGAGGCCTTTTTGTGACTGAAGTTGAAGACTATGCTTCTGCCACTCTGTAGCCACAAGCATTTGACAGCTGATGGGTTCATCCATGGGCAGAAATGGAGCATCCCAGAGCATCACATCTCTTTCATCAGGAATTGGCACTTGTAGCAACTTCAGCACTGGCTTGGTGATACTGCTTCAGTTCTTGATATTCTTAATCTCGTGGCCTTTTTCCATTCTTTTCCTTCCTGGGTTGAGCCAACACCTGTGGTCCCATATGGGCAAAATTGGCAGCACCAGGGAATGGATAACAAGCTCTGCACTATATTTTTCCAACTGTGTCATCTGGCTTACAGGAGAACTCTGGCTTAGCTGTACTGCCAGTACTGGAATGACTCTGGAGCTGTCTCCTAGTCAAATGGTTGTAGAACTGGCTGGCTTGCTTTGTTTTCCTGGACAGTATAGTGTCTTTTTTTTTTTTTTTTCTTTTTCATAATATGTATGTATTTTATTCCCTTTGCACTGTGAGAAATGTAGTCCATATGAAACATCTGACATTAAGGCCTTGTTTTAAATTCCTTCTGTGGTCTGTGTGCTAGGTCTATTAGATAAAGGAAAGCCTCTTTCCAGTGGCTGTGTATGTTCTTCTTGTAGCTGGCAAGGGAATTCTAGGGACTACCTGTGTCTCTGCTTGCAAATATCCAAATCTGAGCTTTGAGAATGAGAGTAGATTTCCTCACTTACAAACCCCAGCTGTGGTTAATGACTGTAATGGAGATGAAGCAGCACATTTTCTTGTGAACGTTAACAACTCCTGTGCACATTGTCCACATTTTGCAACCACATTTTCAAACCACTACATGTTTTTCAGAGGACAGCTGCTCGAGAGAAACCTCTCTTGCTACCAACTGCTGGCACTTTGTTGCAAAGGTCTGCATTCAATTTAAAATGTAGAAATACAACAGAACTGGAGGCCCAGAATTACAAAAATCATCAACCAAATAAACCAACTAGCTCTTATTGATCTTAGTTTTCCCCTAAATGGTACTGGACTTCAGCATTCCTTGGGATGAAGGGAATGAGAAGCTCATTTTTGAGTACTTGCCATAGTGCATATGTCAGTATCTGCCACTGACTTTCACTCATTGCAGCCATCTGTAACCCTCCTGAACGAAATCATGTGCAGCATCATGTTTAATGTTCCTGAAAGAAAAGGGAACGTGTAATAATTATTTTAAAATAAACACCAAAGGGACAAGTACTGTGTTCTTTGGCTTAATTCATACATGGATGAAATCATTTTTCTGAACAGGACTGCCAATGTCTTGTTTCAAAGTCTGAGCCTTGGAGGAGACCTGCAATCACTGAATGAAGTGTCGGCCATCCCTTCCTCCTCCCACTCTGCTCCCTGCCCCAAGGCAGCTCAGTGAGCCCCAAAACAGCCACCACAATGGCCATGGATGGGAGGCACGGGTCATCTGCACAGGATGAAAACAGAGCATGGGCAATAAAGGTGAAAAAGCACCTGGCTGTCCTCACCCTGGCTGCAGACTTTGCTTCCATTTTGACCTGGAGCAAAAGCAGGTGCATGGGTCTCCCACTGCTGGGAAATGTTCCCTTGTTGGCTCAGTGGCTCCAAGAACTTACAGGCAATCAGTCTTTTTCCCAGAAAATGTGTGGGTCCTCCCATGGCACCCATCTAGGGGGGGCTGCAGTTCCTCCCTCCCTCCCTCCCTCCCTCCCTCCCTCCCTCCCTCCCTCCCTCCCTCCCTCCCTCCCTTCCTTCCTTCCTTCCTTCCTTCCTTCCTTCCTTCCTTCCTTCCTTCCTTCCTTCCTTCCTTCCTTCCTTCCTTCCTTCCTTCCTTCCTTCCTTCCTTCCTTCCTTCCTTCCTTCCTTCCTTCCTTCCTTCCTTCCTTCCTTCCTTCCTTCCTTCCTTCCTTCCTTCCTTCCTTCCTTCCTTCCTTCCTTCCTTCCTTCCTTCCTTCCTTCCTTCCTTCCTTCCTTCCTTCCTTCCTTCCTTCCTTCCTTCCTTCCTTCCTTCCTTCCTTCCTTCCTTCCTTCCTTCCTTCCTTCCTTTCTTCCTTCCACTGTGAGTCTTCCTGTGGCTGTGATGCTGAGCACATGAAGCTGCTGGGATGCTCACGGGTTATTCACGGCCACTTGAGGTCTAGCATGGTGAAGTCCAGAATAATATGTAATTACATATATATATTTTAAATGTGTTTTTTTTTTTTTTTTTTAAAGCTGATAGCCACAGGAAGAATTGGTGTTTGTGAGTGTGATCATGTGCAGTGGCAGGTGTCCAGAGGTGATGCTTCCTGCAATATCTTGTCCAGCCCTTTGTTCCTGTGCTTCCAGTATCAGGGACAGAGGACTAGGGACTTGGCAAGGGCATTTACCACCTCTTGGCAGTCACTGTCCAGTTTAATATTTAATTACCTCCGAGGCCAATATCAAGATATTACCAATACCCTCAGAGTTGCGTCAGCCTGTATCAGAAATCAGAGTGAAAACCCAAACTTTGCTTTGGCTTTGGTTCTGAGGAAAATTTTTAAACTTTAATATAATTTAGATGAGACCCTGTAACTGACTCGTGGGGTGTTTTTTCTTTCCAAATCATTATCTGATTTCTCTGAAATGGTGGCCATCTTGCCAAATGGTACATTCTCTGTTTATTTATTGCATATAGATAACCTACAAAACCAGCTCCCATGAAAGAGACCCATGTAGGACTCCATAATTCCCCACATAGCAATAAATAAAAGAAATGGGTTTCATCTTGTCTGAGTGCATCAGCCTGACAAGCTCCTATTAATTAACACCATTGTCTTAGTGCTGAACCTGAGCAATTCATGCCAGGGAATGCTGCACCAGCACCAGGAACATCCATGGACAGTCTATCCTGTGCTGGTAGACATCACAGAGTTAGAATAGAAATGTTTCAAAGGCTTGCAGACCTCGCAGCATGAAGATGCTAATCCAGTGAGCAACATCCTGAACAGATGTCTGGTCTGTAATTGCTTGCTTGCATGTTAACACTAGCAGGTGATGAGCTGAGCACCAGGCTGAGCGTGCATGGGTGTGTGTGGGTGTGCAGGAGGGGTGTGGGTGGGAAAGAGGATGATTTTCTTGATGCTCACATTTTGATGTATAGTAGCACCTGATGAAACACATCATTTCCCCTGAACAGGGACCTGATCAAACACAACAGGTTGAGCTCTCTCTACCTTGTCTTACCCATGTTAGTCGGTGGCTAGGGAGGAAATTGTTACTCTCCAGCCCCAGTGAAATGAGTCATGAAAGAAGCCAAGATGCTGGCTAGAAATCCTGTGTGAGTTTGATACAATGTTCACTATGTCTTGGAAGAGCTATTTTAAGAAGAATTTGGCCAGAATCCTTGACTTTTGATTATTCGTTTTTCCTTCTCCTTGCATTTTACTGTTTCCCTGTAGCATGTTCTAAACGTTGTGCCTTGATTTATATCTGTAAATAAATCTCCATATTTATGAAGATGTAATGTCCCTGGGGTCCAGGAGGCCCCAGCCATTCCATGTAGCTGAAAGAGACGTTACCTAAGTGGACCATGAATCAGAAGTGGGGCAGACAGGGAGAACTATTTTTACCAACCCGCTTGACTTGCAAGGAGGTTTGCCCAAAAGGCACGTGGGGGCAGCCAGTTGGGGGGACTGGGAAGGTGCTAGGAATTATACCCTGGGGTATTGTTTCTGAGTGTTACAAGGTGCTTGTTTGGGCTCTGCTTGATTATGGAACAAGAGGAGGAAGCAGGAGAGACAGCGGGAGAACTTTTTGTGTGGGCATCCTTGACAGAGGGAGAAAGGTAGAAAATGGTGGCAACTGATAAAGTGAGTGAGTTACTTTTTGTTGCTGGCTTGCCAGTAGAAACCTGATAGTAATGTGTAAGAGTTATGTGTAAGAGTTCAAGTTAGGTGGGTGAAATTTCCAAGCAGGTTTCCTCTGAAAAGCATCTCCTTGTAGGCATCACTTCCATTCCTCTGCTGCCCTTCTGATGCCATGAAAAACAGCCTAGAGTAATGATCCCACTTCTGGCTAAAGTCCACAGTAACATGACCTTTTCAGTCCCCGTGTCTGGGTGGGAAGTTAATAGAAGATTTCTGCTCCTCTTGGGAGGAAAATCCACCTTATTCTGAGCAGGTTCTGGCTGTAGAGGTGTGGTGTGATCTGCAGTAACCCCAGGTTGTAGAGGTGTGGTGTGATCTGCAGTAACCCCAGGTTGTGAGGAGTGTGAGTATCTGCCACCTGACCCTTTTCTCTGTTTATGGCCTTTTTTGGTAGGGTAGAAACCTTGTCCTAATATGAGTATAGTTAGCATTGCCTTCAATGGGAGATTTCACAGACTAGGGATCAAAAGTCTTTTCTTGGGTACTTGTTATTTTTTTGAGCTTTATTTTTTAGGAATTCATTTTACTCATTTATCTTGATAATACTCTGCTAACTTTTCTCAGTGAACTGCAGATTAAGAATTGCTTCATGTACTTCTAGAGCTAGTTTTCAGAACCTGCTGCTCTTTTTACGGTTATGAACTATAGTTAGAAAAGTAAATGTCTTGGAAATGCCATCTTCTCACTTAAAATATCTGCTCTGGGTAGGTTTTGAATCTAAGTTATTACTGTTGTTATCTACTAAAGATAATGTGCTTAATTTAATGAAATAAAAAATGCTCTACTAGAATGTTTTGTTTGAATTTTTTTTTTTTTTTCCCACCTCTCTGCTTCCCTGTGCCATCTGAGGACACAGGATGCTGTGGAAGACACAATCAGCTGTTGCCATGAAACAAGCAGCGTAACATTAAAAAAGTTAATGTTTTTTAAATCATTTTTGCCCCAAAAAAGGAAACACTTTTGCAAAATGGGGAAAAACGCTGGCATAGGTAGGAGGCTGACTGAATTCCTCAGCTTGTCACTTCAACAGATTATCAGCCTAGTAATGATGACAAAGCCTTGTGACTGGTAGTGAGGTAAGTGGCAGAAAGTAGCCAATAGAGTTATCAACTCCCTTGAGGAGTTTGGAGAGTGACAAAGAAGAAAAATTTTTCATCTTGCACATAGACCAAATACGATATGTAATCACAGAAAAAAAGAGCACACAACCAGCCAGTCTTTCTCAGCTGTCTAATTATAGCTGCAGCAAACTGAATAGCCAGCAACATGCACTCCTCATTAAATCAGCTGTGCACAGATATCACTGCTAAGGTCTAGAGTGAGGGCTTGGACAGAAGTCATGCAGGGAAAAAATAATCTGAGGAGAGAAACCACTCTGTGGGCCCCCATCTATGGGGACTGAGGAGCTGAAATGCTAATATCAGCAGGACTTGCCTTTTTTTTTTAGCAATTCAGTTTGTGAGTCATCCAGAGATGCTAAGAATGATTATTCAGCTACTCTCTCTGGTATGTTTGAAGTACTTTCCTGCTGAAAACTTTCCTTCACACCTTTTTATACCTGTGTTTTCCCCTGGTTTGGCCTCTTCTAAGCTCTTTTGTTTACTGTTAGTAAATGGGGCTGCCATTCATTTCAAAATACATGAATAAACTTTCCAGGTGTTTAATACTAAAGAATGATGGTTGCATGTGGGCAGCTACCATCAGAGTAACAGGACTGAAAACAGCAGGTAAATACATGATAAAACTGGTTAAAAATGGGAGGTGTCCCAGTGGCCATGTTAGCAGGAGGACTCAGAGGCTTCTGGAAAACACTCTGATATCCAGGGTACAGACATTGCTGATAACTACTTTTGAAACATATGAACAGTACATTTGCTTCTGCTTCATTCCATGTGTGTGTTCTCTCTTAGGATTCTCCTGTGGAGAAAATCCCTCCCTGAACTCTTTCTGCAATCATCTGTCTTCTGCTTCACTTCTGATCATCTGCAAACCAGACCCTCAAGCAATATTAATGGTTTGTTACGGTAGCAATAGCTGAATGATATGGGAATAGATCAGATCAGCATTTTTCCCCCTGAAACAGTTCTCTAGGGAATCATGAGTTCAAAAAGCATTGAAAGCTTCTGCAGAGAAAAAAACACCCCACGTTCTCCTTGGGCTTGGAGATGTTTAAAATCATCTGAAAAAATCCCCTGAATTTTTCTACAGTAAATGAGTAACGAGTAAATGGGTTTTCTAAAGCAAATGAGCTTGCAGACAGCTGAGAGCTCTGGCTGAGTGGAGGGGAGGTGGCAGCATGGGAAGACTCTGCCAAGTGGAGAAGGGGAATGAATTCCTCTCTGCTCCTGCCTCTCACACCTCCACCTCCCTCCTGGCTCTGCTGGTCAACAGTGAGGAAGGGAGGGAAGGGATCCATCTGCTGTCATATTTCCTTTTTCATTAGGAAACTGCCAGCCACTTAAAGACTCAAACACATTCAGTTTTAAATTAGGGGATTCTAAACATCCTAAATACGTATCTCTGAGGGGTAATGCACACAGACCTGGCACTCAGAGAGAGGGGGCATCCACAGGATGGGTCTAGAAAGGCATAAATTCACAAAATGCAAGACATACTACTCATTATTTGCTTCTGTTTATCCTCAAAGTACAGTGTGAAGGTGTTTAAGGGCTGAATACAATCTTAACTGTGCACCGAGGCTGACAGAGTTAGACCACGACTGTGTTTGGCAGTGTTTCCATATCCTGCAATTCAGCATGGAATATGTAATCATCTGACAGAGGGTTCAGTGTGTTTAGTTGTATAACTGCTAGAACAGATAAAGGATCAGCCAGGCAAACAGTGAAATATGAAAATGGTTCTCGTAAAAACATCCCAGCGTTGGGGCGTGCAGCTGCCAAGAGTAGTCCGTGGTGACATGAATGGACATAGCATTTAACTGCTCTCCAAGAGGAGAGAGGATTACAAGGAGGTGGGGAAAGGAGAGGAAGCCAGAGCAACCCTGCCAACAATAGCAGGTTGCAATACTTAATCTCAGTGCTTGTGCCAATGAGCTTCGAAGCTGCTGTTGTTTTTATGAGGAAAAATGCAGAAAAGACTAATCTGTGTATTTATGTCTGTCTGGAAATGTTATAAGTGCCGTGTGGTCATTCTGATTCCAGAACCAATGGGGTCAGTATTCCCAGGATGGGGAGACTTGAACAGGGTGCCAGAACTCAGCGGCTACACATGGGTCCAAAAGCAGAGAGAGTAAGTAAATGAAGGGATTCAGTAAAGTGGGAGACAAAACAGGAACTCTACGCACATTTCAAAATAACAGAATTTTCTGGGGCTGTTTCAGCTCAATGATACACATTGTATGCCCTTGAGAAGTTCTAGAGCATCATCTTCAGTCCTTTCATAACAAGCTTCTCTATTATGCAATTAATTTGCTCATTTGTTTTCTGGTATGACTGTAACTGATAGTGTTATTTTGCTACAGCTCGTGTCAGGTATGTTAGAGCAGGCAACCAGTGTGCCATAAGCTTCAATGAACACACAGAACTATTGCAATGAAGGGGCACTGATTGCATGAACTTAATTCCATGCCAATATTTTCCTGTGTTTGCCAGTATAATGTTATTATAGCATAGGGGACTGAGGCTTATTATCTCCTCTTCTTTCTGTTCTCAGTTGTAACAGAGCATTTCTTGAAAAAGTGTAATGGGTTTTTAATGCTGGCTGCTGAGGTTTGATCTTTGGTCCTGTCGTTCTTTTGACAGTGGCAGCAGAAGCTGTAGATTCAGGGCTGACTGTGGGCTCTGGGGTTTTGGTGCAGATCACAGACACAGCTCACAGGTTGTCAATCTGTGTTGGCATGCAGGAGGCTAAGGTGACAGATACCTGTGTCCTGTTCCTGTTTCTTCTCTACACCTGGTGCCACGGGGGAGTGGGTGCTTTGGTGTCAGGTTGTGCCACTGGCAGCAGAGCAAGAGGGAAGAAGTTTTTCCGCTGTCTGTTTGAAAGATCTGCAGAAGAAGTGGATTTGTATTCACTGGGATGTGCATCCCCTCCGGGGGGGGGGTGTGGAGGAATAACCTAGATGATTTGCTACTACTTCATACTACTCTTTGGTTACACAAAACCATAATACACCGATCTGTCTTTCCTGCCATGGTAGTCTCCATGCTGTCTAAGGGTCTGTTTGATAGCATGTCTCTGGTGGTTTGTAAAGTTTTGCTTTAATCCAGCTAAGGCTTAGCTCTGTTGGACTGGTAAAAGACAGTGACACGTAGGAGTAAGGCTTCTTTGGCTTTCTCTGTTGGGTAGGACAGATATTTGGCAGTTTAGTTTCCCAGGGACCTAGGGATTAAAGTGAACCTTGAGTTTCTTTCTTACTTAACAGTCTTCATCACTCCAAACTTGGGATTTTTCTTCAATATAAACTACAAACTACTGCAGGGAAGAAACATTTTCCAGATGACACTGCTCCATAAATGATGTTTTAGGATGTTAGTTATCTGTGATGGGAGTTGCGTATCTTCACAATACTAATGGAATCTCTTTTGACAATGAGATGTTATTTTAGAGAGAAATGAAACATGTGTGGACAAGTAAGAAGGTGAAAATTAGCATAATCCTTGTCTAAAATATATTTATCTGACCTTCAAGGCGCATCTGTAAAAGTTTTGATGTTTTAATGGCTCTATATCTGTTAATGTTCTTACAGTTTTTTAAGGCATGGAAAGAGAATTTCCACAATAATAGTATTATATTTTGATATTCACTCAAGTTTGTGACCTTCCAGATCAAAATCTGGCTGTTTAAGCTTTGCCTTACACGGCAAAAACAAGATTTTGGAAAAGTCCAGTTTCAGCTCAGGTAGAAGACCAAAACACTTTCTTTGGATATGGAGTAGGTAAGAAGGAAAATGAACATTCAGCAGTGTAGGTGCCTCAAATAGAAATCCCCCCGTTTTGCTGTAATTTGCCTTGATATTTCTGTGGGGGCCAATTTTTCCTCACGTTATCCAGGATCATATCTCTCAAAGATATAGGACAGAAAGGAGAAAGTGTTGCTCAGATTAAAAAAGAACAGATCAAGCAACAAATAAATAAACTTTATGCTGGTGTAGTCAGATGCTGGGCCTGCATACCTAAAGCTGAAATATCATATGAAGTTTATCAGAGGGGCTGGAATGCTCATGCTAGTGTTCTTGCCAAATTTCTCCTGGGCAAATTACCATCCATCTTACTAAATACTCTTGGCAGTTTCTCCTGGAGAAAGAAAAAAGGTTTGCCGTGTGCTGAGGCTCTGGTCTGGGCTAGTGCCCTGTCTCTGTGCACAGTCCCTGTCTGACAAGGGCAACATTGACATGTTCTTTGGGTGAGTTGACCACCAGGTTGATAACCTGGGACAGATCAGAGAATGGATTACAGAGACAGTTGAAGATTCTGTGGTGAAGTGGACCTTAGCAGATGAAAATCTTCATCTCTGTTCTAAGCACCTGCATGCTGCTACTGCAACAGCTCCAGCCCTCCCCTGATATTTTCCTTAGAGATTGCATTTCACTACCAGTATGGATGGGTGAAATGACTCTTGCAAGCATGTAGAACAAAAGAGTTGTATGAGTGCCATAGCACACGGAAGAAATGTGAGTCATAAATCATCCTTAACATCTTCTGGAAAAGGTGTCTGTGCCCTAGCAGTTGTAGGTTACTTTGTCAGAGCACAACACCCACGACTGGTGCAATTTGGTACATTTGGGGCACAAGTCCATAAAGACTGAGGCTGCTAATGGCTCCTTTAACAGGCATGTCAGGTTTTGGCTTAATGAATTTGTTAATATCAAGCATCTTTCTTCCTCCAAACAATGGTATTGGTAATTCACAAGCTGTTATTCTTGGAGCCCCACTTTAACAAAAGCCAGCCTCTCTGTCTGAATGTTGCTGCTTTCACATTTTATTGCAGAAATTACACAAAAATATTTGGCTTGTCTAACGAGGGCTTGACAATATAGTATATATTGCTGAAAATATGTCATCACATTATTCCTAAAAAAATAAACTTTTGTGGTTTTTTTCTTCATCCATTGGCATTTTGCTAGTTCAAACTGGGGAATACGGGATGTCTATGTAACTTGTCTAATAATGCAAAACAAATTATATGGGTGTAATGCTGGTGTTATCAGGGCTACAGAGATGGTTCTTTTGCACTTACACTTGTTTTCATTCCTCTCTAAATCTATAGGCTTAGACTGCTGTTGACATCTGTGGTTGCAGAGGCCTTAGGCACACAGGGTTTGACCTCCCTGAATTTCCTTATTAATCCATGTGGTAGATCATGCCATTTGTTTTGCAGGAGGCCTCTAAGGCCAGAAAAGCTTATTGTGGTTATCTAATCTGCCCTGTTTCATTATGGAGGTCACTGAATAGCCCCCACAGGATTTCCTGCAGCTGGGAGAGAGAGTACTTGAAGAAAGTTTTCCATCCTGATCGGAGGTGGCTGAAGGCTTTTTGGCAGTGTAGGCAGTATTTCTTTTCAGGGCAGCAGCAGACTGGGTTGTGAGCAGAGAAGGGCTGGAAGGGGCCAGGGGATTTCAGGAGATGGGTATGAGGATGCTGAGACGGGTCAGGAGGACTCCAGCAGGCACATATGAGATCAGTGAGAGTCAAACAGGCTTGAGAGCAATCACGGGACACCTTTAAAAAGATATGGAGGTGATTACTGTTATTTTTGTCAGGTTTATGATTCAGGAGGAGCTCACAAGATCAGGTGGTTTGAGGTAGAAGCTTTTCAGGTAGGAGATGAAGAAAGGTTGTGGTTTCCAGAGAAGTGACGAAACTTCTGGGTGGTGTCTGCGTAGGGGACAGGAGGGATTTTGAGCCATGAGCAGTGTAAGGGGACTGTCATTTGAGGCAGGGATTGCTCTGCTTACCTTTTTTTACACCATCCAGCCCCTTCTCCTATGAGCTTTCCTTCCCACTCCATCTGTGCCCCATCACTAGTCCCAGTCCTTCCCTTGGGGCAGAATCAGGGCATTACCTCAGCATCCAGCTGTGGCTCAGAGGGACATCCCCTCTTTTTCTGGCACTGCATGAGGAGGCAGCTTGTGGATCCCCCCTTCCCACTGCTTAGGGCTCAGCCCTGGTCGCTTGCTGTTGTGACTGGGCTCTGATCTGAAATAGGAGCCACAAAAATGGTGGAAGGTCCATCAAGGCTCTTGGTAAGTCACTTCAGTGAGTGTTGTGAAAAATTTACACTGCTGTAGTAGTTTCTATCTACTTACAGTAAGAAGCGTGGGAGAAAAAGAAATGGAGCAGAAGAAAAGTACAAATTTTGGCAAGGCTGGTCGACTGCTGGAAAAATGGATGGCAAAGAGGGCTTTTCTCTAGACACAAGGTTAGAAACACAGGGCAGAAGAAAAGAGAAAAAGCTGACATGAATTGGATTAGGCAGCTAACGAAGGATTAAAGCAATATATTATATTGCTACTGTGGAGGAAAGCAAATACCTTCCTCCCAGAGATGAGAGATGAGGAAAGAAGTGGATATTTGTTCAGTGTAGAGTGTAAAAAGCTCATAGTAGTCATGTCAGAAAACAGTATCATTGGTACTCTAAGGAGAAGGGTGTGGATGAGCTAAGGCTTTCAAACCCAGACTGAAGATTTATAAATTGTTCTTGTTAAAAGAAAGAAGAATTTTGCTTTGATAAACAGAATTTGCCAAATATCATATCTTTTTCATCCAGTTTGGTATTCCTGCCCTGACACTGGCCCAGACCTGGTTTTCCAGAGGAAGCTGCTGTGCTTTGTGTCACAGACATGGTAGGTAGCTCAGTCTTGTGGAGAAGAGTCAGGCCACACACAGGGACACCTACATCCAATTTTCTTTTCTGACAGCTTCTAGTACAGTCACTGACTGTGTGCTCTCTTCCTTTTCACTAGCCATGCTGCTTAACATATGACTGGAAGCAAAGTTAGTGCATTGAGGCTTTCTGAGGACCATTCATTTCATGACAGAATAAGGGGGCAAGAAGAGACCATAACTGTAGACAATATTATTGCTTGTTGAATGCTGGACTGACCAAGCCAAAGCAAAGCATTATAACCTAAGAAGTATAAGAAAATAAATTAGGAAGCTCCTGTGACTGCTTACCTGGTTTATTGCATGCAGAGAAATACAGAGATGTCATTTTCTATGTGGAAATGAAAATCAAAACGGTGCTTTTTTGAGAGCTGATCCAGGACATGGGAGAATATTTGCACAGCTCCATCTATCAGGAAAACTGCTGCTGGCTGCAGTGTGTTTCCATCTGTGACTGAAGGAAAGGATGCTATGGAGAAATCAGGGGGTCCCAGGTGAGCAGTAGGGGTCTGGCCAGATGTTTGGGGTGTGGTGGGGCCAGTTCACATCTGGATGCACTAGGTGGCAGGGTCTGCCTGTGGCAGTGGGGATGGTGTGTGCTCATGGGACAGAGCAGCAGGTGGAGAGCATATTTACCCAGAGATGCCAAAAACGAGTCCAAAAGATCTCTATCTAAAGATGGTTTGCAATTCATTATTGAATGCAAAACAGCCTGCTCTGGCATTGCTCACTCATGAGCAAGAGACTAACACTGAGTGGATAGAAAAGCAAAAAGGGGAGTTCTGCTATCAAAATGTCTGTGAGCCTTGTCTTCAGGTAGAAAGAGAACTTCATGGGAAACAGCTTGGTGACCTCTTCCTCTACCCTTTTGATATTCAATAAATTTAAAACTGAATTGCTTGTTAAGCCTTGGGCAGACAGATTTGTTTGCTCTCAAATCCTGCACTTGGCCTGACAGAAATAACATTTGACTCCTGCTTGGAAACTTTGCTCAAGAGCAGCAAACTTGTCTTACTCTTTTCCATAGGAGCCTCTGGTCTATTGGTCTTGGTGCACATAATTAATTTTGTCTGTCATCATCTGATCCCTCTTCCACATCACTCGCTTCTTACACCACTGAAACTACAGCCACTGTTTAAATTCTTCTGATCTACAAATTACTGAGAGAAAATATAAGATCCATGCTGACCAAACACTGTGTTTGATTTGATATACTTGTACAGACAAAAAAAACCCAAAAAACCCCACAGCTAGGAAATATAAACCTGTGGATATTTTGCCAGGTAGGTAAAGGAGGAAAGTAAAGCTGCCCTATGCCTCACATTCCTCTTCTTGTAACCGAAAAGGGAACTTTCAGAGGGCCATGGCTCAGTGGGAGTTGCCCAGCCTATATTTGAGGGTCACAGAAAGGGGCTATCAAAGAGAGGGACCTCATCTTCCCCAGATGATGAGCCAGCTGTGGTGTTTGATTTTGGTGAGGAATGGGGTGGGGGCTGAATTCCTGATTGTCCTCCCAAGGTGCAGTGAGAGCTGGGAGTTGCTGCTCCCCCTGAATCCTGAGTCCCTGCACAGCAGCTCCAGAGTGCACCAAAGGCCTGGCAGGATGAACATCAGGTCCCTGAAGGCTGAGTCCTTCCAGTACAGTGAACTTTTACTGCCTGGAGTCCATAAAAATGTCTCCATAAAAACTGGCATAAAATTTGAGCAGCTTTCCAAAGTAAGGGCAAAGCAAATCACCTGGAGCTGAAGAGCTGCATTTCAGCTGTGTGTGACCACTTGTGCATTAACTCCACACCTCTGGCTTTTCTCCTGCTTCACTAAATTCTCCTTCCTTTGGCAATTATCTGTTCTTTCCTCTGTGCTTACCCCACTTAGTCATGCCTCCTTTTATTAGCTGATTCAGCTTCCTCCAACTTCTTTTACCCAGGTTTTTTAATCCCAGCTTTCCTCTGGTGCTTACCACGGCACCAGCATCCTTTGCCAGACATAATGCTCTCTTCATTACCAACTCCTGACATTCATCTTGCTTCCTTCCAGCAGATGAACCTGGAAGAGGCCTAGGCAAGATCAGGAATGGCAATCCAAGTGCACCAGCAAAACACACAAAACTAACTCAAAGGAATCAGTAAACGGTTTTGCCACCAAATGCTGGCTCCAGGAACAAGAGAGCACTGGTGATCATGGGAGACAGAATGTTTTTGGCAGCACAGGGGAATGAGATCTAGCAGGGCTTTCCAGGTGCTTGCAACATACAGCTTTATTTCCAGGGGCTCTGTGAGAAGAAGACATTGAGGAGGGAACGTGAGCAGCCCAGGGGGATACAAATCTGTCTACAAGGGGACAAGCATGTCCTATGTTTACACTAAACAATCTACCAAGTTCAAGGAGCAGTCTGCTGCCCCAAGGGTAGCCTGAGCTGGTATCCAAATACAGCAGGTGGACTTTCCTCTTGTAAATGCTTATTTGTTTCCAGCTATGGTTCCACCAGACACCAGTCAGCCTCGACCATGCTGAGTTCACTCAGCAAGTACCTCAACTCAATCACTTGTTTTTGGTTTGTCTGAAAAAAAAAAAAAAAGAGAGAGCAAGAAAAAGAAATCCCAGGAAAAGTGAACATTTCTGAGAATGATGGTTGTTTGCTGTTTCACTTCAGTTTTATATGAACTATTTGGGTTGGCTACAGTGGAGCTGCCAGGTGGCTAAACATGCCGAGTGAGTGTGGTCAGTGCTTGGGACACGCACTCTGCTCAAGGCATCCAAAAAATTAGTTCTGACCTTCATTTAGTCTGCCAATCACTGCAGGCTGCCCTTACATCACATTTTTCACTAGCCAGTAACAGATTCATAGAAATTAAGGATGGAAAAGACCCGTTAGGTCCCACAGTCCATTTCCTCCTCCTTCCTCCTCTCCACCCTGTGAAGGTCAGCCCAGGGCTGTTCCCTACAGTGTATTTTCTACTGCTTTGTCCAGTCTTATTTGAAATGACTTAAGTGGTGGAGCTGCCAGCAGTTCCCTCTGGGATCCTATTTCGCAGTCTAATGGGCTTCATTGTTAATTTTTTCCTGATTTTCAGCCTAAAATATCCCTTTGCTAGTTTTGTCCCATTACCCACTTGCACCACCCTCAAGAGTTTCTCTTCTTCCTCCTTGCTAGCACCACTTGCACTCCACACTTTTGAAGAACCAGTTAGCTGGGAAAAAAGTGCAAAAACCAGAATCTTCTTTTTTTATAGGCACTGCAATAAGAAGTGAAAGAGCTGGAAGAGAAAGTGAGCCATGACCAGAGCCAGACACAAAGCTCACATCTCTGAACTTGTGTCATGGCCTTTGTAGATAAAGGCCTGTTCTCAACTCTCCAGTCAAATTTATACAGAGAGTTGAAAATCAGCAAAGAAGAGGGTCTGAGGTTTTGACACTATTCACAGCAATCCCTTGCTGCTTCAGTTTATTGAAGTGGTGGCTGGGAAGAAGGCTCAGTGACTTTTGCTACTCTATCACCTTCTTCCAGAAAGATTTCTCGTTGATGTTTGGACTTGGCAACACGCAGGGTATTTGTTTTGAATAGGATGGAGCAGGTTGCCAGTATATTCTGACTAGATAATGTCTCTAACCAAATTTCTGGATGTAAACAGACACCCTGGTAGACTGACTTCGACTACAAGCTTCACAGCTGTGCCTTGTCTCTAATGATACATTGAACCAAAATTCCAGCTCCAAATGGTCACAGCTGCCAATCACTGCAGGCTGCCCTTACATCACATTTTTCACTAGCCAGTAACAGATTCATAGAAATTAAGGATGGAAAAGACCCGTTAGGACCCAAATGGTCAGATAGGGATTTTGAGCCTTGAGCTTCTGTCTGGTCAAAGAAGAGCTATTTTTAAAATACTCTTCACTAAGTGTTTACAAAATTACTCTGACCTTTTCAGAACAGGTCTTGTTGCCTGGGAGACCTTTTCATAGATGCTTACTGTGTCATGTTCAATAGTAAATCTGTGATGACACAGTCCTACCTTTATCATAGCTCTTGTATAAGTGTTCTTTGAAGCAATCTGGAGTGGCATGAGCCCAACCTGCAAAGGTCCCTTGAGGACTGGGCCCTCAGAAACTGCAGATGGAAGAGACCTACAGGATTAGCTCATCCTGTTCATTCCCCCGCCAATACAACTCTGTTCCCCACGGTACATTTTCCAGTGCTGTGTCCAGACTGATCTTATTTTTAAATGATTAATATGATAGGGCTTCCTCCAGTTCCATTGATGACTGGATGGTTGCCAGAACATTAATTCCCCCCCCTTTACTTTGACTTTGTGTCTTTGGATTCATCCAGAATTTTGAGCTCTGCAGTTTGTACTGAGCATTATTGGCAGTATAGTGAGTAGCTGTAGAGAAAACTTTAAGGACTTTATCCTGGTTTCTTGAGGCAAACAAATCCCTGATAGAAGCCAAGATGAGTGTTGTTTCAGAGAGATTGGGATATCAGTGAAAGTTGCTTGTGAAGGACAGATGTGGGTTGCTTTGAAAATTCTTTGAAAATTTTTCAAAACATTTTTCACATGAAGAATGGTCAGACACTGGAATAGGCTGTCCAGGGAGATGGTTGAGTCACCATCCCTGGTTATGTTTAGGGGTTGTTTAGATGTGGTGTTGGGGGATATGGTTTACGGGAGAACTTTGTGGAGTTGGGATGATGGTTGGACTCGATCCCAAGGGACTTTTCCAACCTGAAAGATTCTGTGATTCTAGGAAAACACATATCCAAGCCTTTGTGCTGACATCAGTGGTAATGCTGATGCTCATAACCTCATGGCTGTTGACTAGGATTGCTTTCTTCTCTGAATTCACACTGATGGTCAGGGTTCCAGGGCAGGATTCTGGGCCTATAGACAGACAGTAGTGACCAAGGAGTATGGAAAGGATGGAGCTGACCAGGTGCATAGCTGCAAGTGTGGCTTCTTGGTTTGCCATCCCATGACCTAAACCCCTCTATTATTGCCACACACTGTTCACCCTCCCATGCCAGTTGTCACTGTCCCACACATTGTTTGGAGTCTTTGGAGTCCTACCAGATTTTCTGAGGTCTTCAGTTCTCGTATGTAGGCTTCCCCAAAAGGACAAAAGCTCAGGAAGCATCACTCACTGCAGCCCAGGGGAGTGCTGAAACAAGTAGCAAGACTGCCCCTATGACAGTGCCAAGGTTTCACCCTTCATCCTTTTTCCTTCTTTCAGAAACCCTTTCTCTGCTTCCTTCCCAAAACTTCTTTTCAGTTTTAGGGAAGCTTCATTTTGTGGGTGGTATATGGGGTCTACCTTTATCAAATGATGCATGTATAGCTGCAGATAAGCATTGATTTGGGCCAGACCTATTTCCTCTGGGCCAATTAGAGATTTATTTTAAATCAGAAGAGATCATATATCATTGAATAACAAGCTACTCTTGTATGATTAATTTCAGAAAAATATCTCAGTTTCCACCAGCATTATTATTTACTTTTACCTAGAGTAGTGTCAAAATCTAATTTCTTCTTCTTTCTGCTGGCCAGCTGCAATAGTCTTATCTAATGAGATCTAACAGCACTTTATCTTCCAATATATTCTCTCAGAGATTCCGCATGTGATTCACATTCTTCTTCCCTGTGGGTTTGTCTTGGAGCCTGGAATGATCACTCTTTGACTGGCACTGACTTTTTTCCTGTGGGAAGAAAAAGTGGGATCCAGACTGGTTTGGGGGGAGGGATGTTCAAGTGATTTCTAGTAGGTGACAGTTGTATGCACTACACGTGACTTATGTGCTTTTTTTTTCAGTTTTTCTTGCAGAGATAAATGTGTGCCCTTAAGATAAGGGGCTGCTGTGCTAGAAATTCTTGCTCCTCTTCAGTTAAAAAGCTTCTGTTATGTAGAGGACAAGGTCATGAGGCAACCTGTATGGTTTAGCAGGAGTAAAATTATGATTATAAACACTCTGGTCTGGAAATATGCTGTGCTGTCACCAGATAACCTGCAGAATAGAAATTTTATTCATTCGATGGTGACTGAAATGAAAGACTGACCACAGAGTAAATAATGGGAATTCTGACACAAATTGGTTGAAGCAAGAAAATTAGAAATCAAAGTTGGAAACTGGTATGGAGGTTCTTTCCATGCTTCAGGTGACTCTACATACTTTTGACCTGCAGTATATTTCCTGACAACCTGAATGCATTTGAAGTCAGTGGTTGCAAGGGTGTCCTCTGGTTGGAGCCAAGTGGTGTGGTCATCCACATGGAGTGGGATACAACTTCAAATCATCTTCCTGCTCCCCAGGAAACACACTGCTCCAGATGAGATCTGCACACTTAGATTATTTAGCTTGTCCAGTTGTAGGAACAAATCACACTTACTTTATTTTTTTTTGTTTCTTAGATCAAGCTAAAGTCCAAATATCAATCACCACTGCAGACAGACAGATTAAAATGTAATCCAGTGTCATAGCTACAGAATACAAACTAGAGATTAACTTTATTTTGTTTTAAGTATCCTACACAGTTCAAATTTAATAAGCTTCAGGGTAAAGTGAAGGAATAATGTTATTTAACTGGCATGTCACTGATTGAAGTGAATGTGGTTTTCGTGTTTATAGCACCACCAATACTGTAGATATGGTGGTTGATAATTTTCTGTCAAAATTGTTTTTTGGGTAAAAGTTGACAGAACAATTTATTTTGGTGAAAAGAAATAATCATTCTTGTGAAAAATGTCCCCCTGAAAAATAACATTTTTTTTCATTTTTTGTGAAATGTTAGAAT
The DNA here is from genome assembly GCF_036169615.1 of Heliangelus exortis. Classification (NCBI taxonomy): domain Eukaryota; kingdom Metazoa; phylum Chordata; class Aves; order Apodiformes; family Trochilidae; genus Heliangelus; species Heliangelus exortis. The sequence continues at coordinate 104,406,052 of NC_092424.1, read as the reverse complement.
TTTCTGTGGTTAGAAAGGAAAATTCCACATAGCTTCAGCATGAGGTATTTTATAGATAGGGGAGAAATAATCCTGCCTCAAAGGAAATATAATATAAACTGACAAAGATATAAGAAATTTGGATCAGTAATTCTGAAGTTACAAATGTTTAAATTCAGCAGCTTTTCATGAGCTTATTAGAACCTCTCTGTGATGTGTTTTTAATGCCTCAATTTGAGATTGCCCATCTGAGAACATCTCATTCCAATCACACAGTCCTTTTCCATAGTGTTTAAAGTCAGTAGAGAACATGAGATCATCTCGCTCGACAGCTTTATGTATAACTCAGTTAACCCCTTTTTGAGCCCAGAAATCATGATTGGCCAAATCACAGATAACAGTGAGGAGTCTAAACTTTTTTTTTCAGGCAGCTCACCTTTTTCATGTGTGGTTTCTTCTGTTGTTATATCTCTCTAGGCATTAAAATTATTAAATATTTAAATGAAAAATTGTTCTGTTTTGGATATTTGTGGTAATACCTTTGTGTATTCTGGTAGATTCAAAAGGTCATTTTGAAACCCATGACTTTATTCTCAAAAGGTTGTGGTATACTATAATGAAATTACCAAAACTTGAATCATAGAATCATAGAATCATAGAATGATTTGGGTTGGAAGGGACCTTAAAGATTAATGGTTGTTAATGCTATATTGATGGCCCCTGCAGTACAATTCTTCAGTCTCTGCCTGTGTTTCTTGGGGATGGGAGGAGTGGGGAAAAGGGCAGTGCAATCTTCTTTAAGAATGTCAGAACTATATTCAGTGTTCTTTGGCCTCATCAAAGATGCAGGAAATATATAATCTGAGAAAACAATGCTTTTACAGGTTTCTCAGGGCTGCAGCACCATTTTTTGTCACAGCTTGATGCTACGCCTGGCCCATTCTGACTTTAAAATCCAACTCAGAACCTCTGCTTTCCAAAGACCTTCCCGGTCTAATTTTTTTTTTTTTCTTTTTTTCTTTTTTCCCCCCTCTACCTAGGCATATGAATTTATGGAAAGCCTTTTCTTTGAGTAGACTCAGATTACCTAGCAGGTCAGTTCACTCTTGTTGTCTTCTCCTCATTTATGTCTGCTATTCCAGCTGTCTTTACATCATCCATAAAACCCACCAGCAGTAATTTTATATTTTCTTTCACACACTTGGGTATAGTATGTTTTAAGTCTCATGTTTATAGCCATCATTTTGTGACCCTCCTAGAAACAGTCCTACTTAGTGACATTACTTACGGACACTTCGATGTATATCTGTTAGCTAATTCTCAATACATTTTGTATGCAGTTCCTTAGTACAATATTCTGCTGATTTTTATATCAGAATGTTGTGTGGTACCAAGTTAAACACACTATAAAATTTTATTACATCTACACAGTTACACTTATTAAAAAAAAACTTCTTTAGAGAATGAACTGAAGTTTCTTTAAGCAATACTGTTTTCCATAAAGCATTTGATGTTGTCTGGTATTCAATATATTATTCTCTTTTATTTTGTTATCAGTTAAATTCAATATTTACTTTTTATTATTTTGTTTGAGCTTGATGTCAGGATAGTCAGTGTTGTAACTCTGGTAGGTACAGTTTGCCCCTCAAATGTTTGCACAAGGTGATTATTCATCTGGTGTTTTTAGATTTTCTTGATGTTCTGGGATTTAGCAAAAATAAGCAAGAAGTTAACAGTGATTTCTTTAGGAAAGTCCTTTAAGACTCCTGCGTTATGCAGGATGATGGCTTTAAAATGTGCCTCCTCTGTAGAAATTATGTAATGCCCTCTCGTGGACCCCATTTTCCCCTCTTTAAAATTAAAAATTGTATAATTATACTTAGGTGATTAAACACATCACGGTCAAACAGAAAACATATATTTATTTAATTTTTCTTAGTTTTAATTATTGCTATTATGAACTTTACATTGGTCACTGAGAAATCTCCCTGAATTTTCTTTGATCTCAGGATGTTTAGATTTCTTCTGAGAACTCGTTTTGCCAATGATAGCTTTTTCCTTTTGGAGCTTGTGCCCTTTTTACACATCTTCTGCTTTTTGCAACTGCTAATTTGTATGGTTTGGTTTGTGTTTGATACCTTCTCCCATTTCTTGAATAACACTTCTGAAATTCCAAGGGTTCAGTTTACCCCTGAACTGACTCAAGTTTTCAGACAAGGCTGATCTTATGCTGTCTGCTCATCTAAAAAATTATTGAAGAACTCCTCACTGTCTTTCATATTTTTGTCTACATTTTTCCTATTAGCCTATTTCCCTTATTTTCTTTTCAATATCAGAATATAACTGTTTAGACATACCCAAGTATTTTTGTTATTTGGACTATACTTTGTTTGCCTGTGTGAAATAAATAGAAACTAGTCATGACCTGCATTTTCTGATGAAGTGCTATTTTACTGTTCAGAATTCAGTTCACCTTTATCCATCATAAAAATTTACCACATCCAGATACCTCATGTCTTTGTTTCCCTTTAACAGACAACTGGAATGCCATTCCATTTTTTCCTTTGAAAAGGACTCAACTTCTGCCCTTTTTTCTCAAAAACTTCCTTTGGACTTTGTTCTTTTTTTTGACCCATCAGTGTTTAAGATCCTGCATCTCTGACATACGAAAACTCAGTTGTGAGCTATCAGAGATCTGAGTTAGCTTATTTGTCTGATTTGTCTTACAATATTATCCAGCAATACTTGCATTATGAAATTACTTTCTTCTGGTGTGGTCAATAGAGATTGCAGATCCACAAATTGAAAATTCCCATTTAAGGCAATGTACTCAGTCAACTAGGGAAAGCTAAATTTAAGATGTCCCTGTTAAGCCTGTTGGGTCTTTCTGACTAACAAAGTACAGAAACCTTTATATTCCACAGACCGAGGCAGTGAGATTTATGAATTCACTAAGAAGTGATTCATGGGTTTGAAAAATAAAGTAAGCAAAAACTTCCTATAATTAATTACCGAAGTGCTAAGACTGAGTAGCTGGCTCTCAGAAAGTAAGACATACCAAAGTTCAAAGTGTTGTTGCAAATTCACCCTGCTGCCTGCACATTTGCTTTTTCTATTCTAGCTTCTCTTTACCTGCAAACTTTACTTGCAGCATAATCAGCATATTGAAGATGTGTGACATGTTATATCACCAAGCTAGAGGTGATCTAACAAACAAAAAAACTGAAATGCTCACAGGCTAATGAGATTTAGTGTTCATAGGTTTTGGGGCTAAAAGAGGATGCTGTCCCAGCTTGTCTGACCTGCTGTGTGACAAGGACCATCTAATTCCAGGCAGCAGTTTTGTGGTGTGAGGAACTGGAATTATTTTACACTTAGATAAGTGAATGATACTGTGGCTGCTAAGTTGGTGTTGAACTACTAGAGCACGTCACTTAAACATCCAATCTGCATTTAAAATCTCCAAGCAATGATGAATTTACCACTTCCCTGGGTAATAGGTTCCAATGATTAATTACTCTTTCACTGCAAGGAATTTGTGTCTTATTTTCAGTTTACATTTTTCTACTTTGCACTTAAAACCAATTGATCTTGTTGGGCCTTTCACTGATACAGTTACAGGCTTGCCTCATATCATGCCTCTAAACTTCAGAAGCTTTGAAAGCTCTTCTCTGTTTCTTTGAGAGCCTAAACTGATCAAGCTCTTTACATTGCTTGTTAGAAGATGTGTTTCCCAGAACCTTTCCAGCTTTTGGTCTGCTTTAAAATGCAAATTCCAGAACTGGATACATTGCATAGGGCCCTTACCAAACCATGTGTGGAGGCAGTACTGCTATGTTTAATCCAAAGCATTTCTATTTTTAGCATGTAATTAAAGTGATTTTCCCCCCCATGCATTTTGCTGTCACATCATGATCCCCACAGCAGATTCCTGTGATCCACAGCCCCCCTCCACGGTGTCAATCTTTCTCCTGTGCATACCCCTGGAGTTAACAAAGGTCGTTTTTGTGGCAGAATTCACTACATTACAGCAAAAGTAAATAAAGCCTGTCACCACTTTTGCACTGAGAGTAGGTGCTTACCTTGGAGCTGAGCTGGGTGGGTAAATATACACTGTCTTTAAAATACTGTGAATGGCCAACTGGATCGCATCCACGCCAGTGCGTCAGAAAGAATCTTAACAGTCTATTGTTTCATTTGTGCCTCTGTCTTTAATGGTTGCCCAATACTAAGAAGAAAAACCAATTATCAAAGGCAGCTTTTAGGAGTAACTTTACGTATGTGTTGCAATTACGGTGTGAAAGACCACTGGCTAAATAGTGGCAGACAGTGACTTAAAGGGTCTGATTACTGAGGAACTAGCTGCCAGAATCACATCTAAGAAAGAAGTGTGTGGGGAAAAAAACCTTTCAGACTGAACTGCTTATTTGTCAATCCACAATTACTGATATTGGCAAACTGCTGTGCACAGCAGTTGGTCCTCAGATGGACGTGGGTGTGTGGGCTGGTATCCCCCTGTGTCAGAGCTGGGGATGTGGGACTGGTGGGAGGCACAGCCCAGCGCTGTCACCTGAGCGCCTTCATCTCATCCAACTCTGGAGCAGTGGAGGGGGGGTGCTGCATCTTCACACAGCCTGCTCTCAGGGTGGAAAGGCTCACTGAGAGCTCTGCATGGCATCTGATGGTGTGGTGGGACAGAGACCAGGAGCTGGCAGTGTTTTCAGCAGTCCCGTGTACTTCCTGCATTCCCACCCCATCTGGATCTGCACCACACCTGTGTCATTCCTAACAGAGGTGCTACAGGGCATTCTGCTTAAGCCTGGGGACATGTATACCCAACACAGTTTAGAGCATTTGCAAAACTGTTTTCAGTATTGTCTGGCTGCCTGCAGAGTCTGAAACTTGTCCCTGACATTCTGTCCCTGAGTATTTAATCCATTGCCTATTTTTCTATGAAAATGTAACTCTGACGAACTGTATAGTTTGCCCCCTTTTTCATTTTGGCATAGTCTGTCCTAGTACCACTTGGCATCTTAGATTGAAATGTACAATGATTTTTGCCTTGTTGAGTTTTTCACTCTGGCTTTGCTGTGAGCTTGGAGAGTCTAGGATGTCACAGCAGACCAACTGAAGTCACCACCACAACATCTCTGGGTTTGCTTCAGATTCTTGAAATCACTTCAAAGTTACTGTTTTTAGTGCACCTTGAAGTGCACCCCCCAGCCTCTTGGTCTTCACATTCCCCCCCTCTTCTCTCATGTTTTGTTTTATTATGGCCTCTGCTTTCTTCCTGATTTGCTGCAATCACCTCTCCCTTCAGAGAGATTCTGTGCTCTGCACCTCAGGGACCCTCACTGATATCCTTGTTGGTGCTTCTTTTTCTCTTATCCTCAGGCATTGCCATCAAATGTGGTGATGGCAGCAGTGGGGTGGTGGCCTGGGAGAGAGTCAGGGTGGCCTCAGGGGGGCTGAGGCCATGCAGTTCATGTTGAATCCCTTCTGTGAAACTGCCAGCATGGTCCCTGGTCTGTTCCAACCAAGGCAGAGGTTGGTGGGGGGAAGCTGAAGCCCTGGTTTATTTCAGCGGTACAGAGGGAGCCCCATGTCTGCTCTCAGCTCGTGCCGAACCAGCCGGGAACCGCGGCTTTGCTGAGGCGCTCGCTTGTGTCTGCCTTGGCTGACGAATCCCTCACGCAGAGCTGTGGCATCTTTACTCCCTGTTTTAATCCTGCTACTTGTCAGTGGATACATGAGTCAGTACATTGTCTGCTGCATCCCGCCGCTCTCATCTGGGGCCCAGTCTCAGGCTCTGATCTGCAGCCTCTGCCGAAAAAGACTCTGTGCTGTTTCCTTTTTCGTTGTGCCTGCCTCTGGACTGAGGGAGATTTCAGATGTTTCACTCGGTGCCTCTTTAGCTTTCCAGTGTGTTTCCCAGGTTGGCTCCTAGTGAAGGATCAGGGCAGTTCTAACTCACCTGGGAGGTTGAGGGAGATGTCCTATAGAGCGGGCACCTCCTCTCTTCAGAACCTCACCTGGGGCTGACCAGGAGTTGAGCTTTCACAAGAGCCTTGTGCTGATGGAGAGTGAGCTACCAAAGATGTGTCCCTGCTCCCTGCAGCCTTCACCCCAGACCAACAGCTGCAAGTCCCTGTGATGGGCCAGAGCTGCTCTGAAAGCAGCACAACCCTACTGTTAGTCCCAAAAAGTACTAGACCAGAAAAATCAGTTGGGCATCCACACAGTGGTTTTTTTTTTTTTAATCTAAGAAAAACTTCAGGAAAAAGGGTTTGGGTTTTTTTTCTTTTTTTTCACTTGGACACCGAGAGTGAAGATCAAGTATGGAAAATCAGACTCAAGCATTTTGGTTTTAAGACCTGGAGTGTAACTTTAACAAGATAACCAACCACTGGAATGCCAGCAGAACTGGGTAGGTAGCTTAGTCCTTTTAGAAACGTGACTCCTGATTTTTTATTTGCCACAAAATTTCTATGCCACTGTTTGCAGTATGAAGCAGTATTGCCAGATAATTTGACTAATTTAACTTCTAGGACAGCACTTGTTCTTCATGTTCCATTGCCATTTTTATTTTGAGTATCTCATTCCACTTGGAATCATTGTGATATTGTCATTTTATGATGTATGCTGTGTTTTGGATGGTGCTGCAATTTTTTTTTTCTGTCTTCCTTTACAACCAGCAGATTAGATCCGGAAAACACACTTTATATTCTGATAACAGAAGGAGGAGTGAAATCCTGGTCGAAATGAAGTCAGTGGCAAAAATCCCATTGACTTCAGTGGGGATAGTATTTCACCCCATCTTGTGTTGCCTAAAAAAGGAGAAGAGACCTGATCCAAAGCCTATTGTAGTCAATGGAGAGATTCCCAGCAATTTTAATGGGTCTGTATTTGGTCCAGCATGAGCTTATACAGTCACCTCCAAATTTTACAAGAATATAGCACTTGTGTTCCCTTCTCCAAGTACTAATAAGCTTTCTCTGAGTTAGATAAATTTCTACACATTTCTTCTCCTGAAGTATTTGGGTGTACTAAGATGTTCTTAATGTTTTTACCTTTTTTTTTTTCTTTTTCTCCAGTGTTTCTTTTCAGACACTGTTTTGCCTTGTGGTGATCCTAAATCATCACTAAACAAATCAACCCTGACCAACAACCAGGATATGTAAGTTTGGATTTATAGATTCCAGTTCCATGAACTTTGATTTAATAAACTTACCCCTCTTTATAGCAGAAAAGCACAAAACATGGGGGGGTTTGTGAACTTGAAACCTGGTTCTGATTCTGACCTACATTTAAAAGCTAAATTTGAGTCTGATAAAGTTTTAAAAACACTGGTAATGTGAAAAAGATGCTTCACTGTTCACTTTGTATTTTTAACCTTCTTTCCTAATAAAACTGTAAACAGTTTTATATTATTGCAGTGAATTCTTCTCTAATTTACTCCAGTGTAAACCCAGAGGAATGTTTCTGAGGGCAGCAGAGCCGTTCTGCATTCACATGAGGGTGAGGGACAGCAGGTTCTGCCACCCTGCTCCCCTTTCCTTTTCTCCCTCTCACTGTTTACATTTGATAACCCTGGGCAAAAAGTGTTGTTAAGTGATCCCCAGGTTCCACTGGTGGTCGGCTGTCTCCATCATTCAGCATCTCTGTGGTTGTGAGGATTTAAGTGCCTGTGAGATAACCAGAACAACCGAGCCTAAAAAAAAGCCTCTCTGGTGTATTCTGTTTACCCTCCTCAAAAATCACAAAAGATGACTATTTATTTTCCTTTTTGCATTGGAAGGAAAACAAAACCTCAAACATTTCATGAAAAGCTTTTTGTGGGTAGTAAAAGCTGTCTTTTCCTCATGTGTCAGGGTCCAAATAGAATCTCTCACTTATTTTTTGGGAAGGCAGATGGACAGTCTCTGTCCACCTCCCTCGCACACACACGGGCAGAGAGTATTTGCTTTGGATTTCAGAAGTGTTAACTTCAAAACTCCCTTTTAAATGTGAAGAAATTTTACAAATAATGTTTTGGTTCACTTAAGAAATTAGCTTTAATTTAACATGTCTGAAGATTTGAAAGGAACGCTGGGTTTTTAATTAAATGTCTCAAACTGGTTTGTTTTCTTGCATAATGAAATTAATTTCTGTGGAGTTCTGCTGAGTTTTTCTCCAAAGATACAAATGTTCTGTAGAAATTTTTGCCTTTTTTATCAATTTCCCCCTTTCTTTTTCACATTTTTCTTCATAATTTTCCTCACAGTAATCTATAAAAATAATGAGGGTCCAAGAGTTTTGGTTTTTTTCCCCCCTTTGTGTGCCAGTAAAAAGCACAGATCTGTTGTCTTTTGGGAGATATATTCTTGTATGGTTTATTCATCAGTACTCACTCTTACAGTGGGATGCATCAAGCCCATCACCATAGACCTGAAGCTGTATCTGCAAATAGGAATACTCACCTTCAGCTCCTGGGCAGAGAATTAGACATCACCACACTGCCCTGGCTGCTGTGCCTATCATAGGATAAGATAAATAGGTTCTTGGAGGTGGTTTCCTCTCTCTTTGACCCTAAAGGGAACCTAAAGATTAGCTCAGGCTTAGACATCTAAATCTCAGATATGTAAGCTATGGCAGGTGAATCCTACACAAAGTCCTTGGAACTATTATTTGGCTTCCTGGGAGAATCATCTTCTATCTTCCACTCGATGAAATTATTTGGTTTATTTAGTTACTATATGAAAAGCCTGCAAACATAAAACTGCAAACTAAAGATCCTTTGTGCCTTATGTGGCTTCTTTTCAGCACATTCTCTTTACACCTACTTAATAAGCAAATTTTATGTATGGTGGTTGCTTTCTTCTACCTCAGGAAGAGAGATACTGAGATACTTCTGTGAAAAGGTGCAACATGATCCAAAGTCCGAATCTTTGCATTGGTGTTAGTGACTTATGAATTATGAGTAAAAGTGTTTAGTCTTTTTTTTTTATTATTATTAATTTTTTTTTTAACATGTAACTCCAATATTGAATTTTTCCATTATTCAGAAGATACAAGCTGTTATCAAAGGTTAAGAACATTGTGGTTTTAAATTGAAAAGTAGGGCACTTAATTATATTGCAAAAAAATTTTTTTTCCCTTTCTGTAGCTTTGTATGTCTAGCAGTCAATACCTGTTCATTAATAATGCACATCTGTAGGCAACAGGATTACATCAGAAACGAAAGCATTTTTTTCCTTCACAGATTAGATCCTGGTTAGAAACCAATAAACAGAAATAAACCCCACAAAGATATCATTGGGCGGTTTGTCTGTTTCTAATACTGCACAGAAAAAAAAGTTGATAAGTTGTTTTCTATAACCAGAATTATTGTTTTCTTATTTAAAAATCTTTTTAAGGCAAAAATTCCAAAGGCTTAGGCTATATTTACATTTTTATAGCAGCTTTCTGTAGTTAATTTTTGTCATGTTATCAGCACTACCTTCTGTAGTTAATTTGGCTTGTAGAAAGCTGTGATTAATGGGCTTTTGCTATAGCATTAATTTTCAGCCACAACCTCCCCTTGCCCTTTGGTATTATGTTAATTACTGGAAAAGAGCCGTGAAATCGTGTATGGCACAGAACTGGGGCATGGCAAAGAACAACAATCAGAACCAAGGTTCTGACATGTGTCCAGACAGAAGAATGGGAAAGTAGCAGACCTGGACAATGGAACCAAAAATGTAAGGGATTTGAGGGAACAGGCAGTTCTGGTTTATTCTGGACAAGTGTTCCATCTTGCTACTTCCCATTGCCAATGGCAGCTTTTATGAAGAAAATTATTGGGCACTTTGTTACAGTCCTTGGGAGGACACTTTATTGGAAAGCACTGATCTCAGTATATTGATCAGGCTTCTGTAAGAGCTCTTGGTTCTTGATCCAAAAGCAACTGGAGTCATTGCAGTGAGTTAAGCTTTAGATCTGCCCTGTTCTTATGGAGAAGATAATCCTAAAGTGGATTGGACAAGTGAGTTGTTGTATAGAAAAAACAACCTGTAATGTTACTTAATAATCCTGTGAACAAACTGCTAGAATAGCAAACAAAATAATTTAGAGATGAGGATGGAATTATTGTGACTTAAAAGTGACAATGATAACTCTTAGTAGAAAAGAGAAAGGAGCCAAAATTACACTTATCTGAAATATTTTGTTAGGTAAATGCCCAGTTCCTGATCTGAGCTTTAGTCTAAACAAATTAAGTAAATGAACTGTTGCCCTAGTCATGTAAATTTGGCCAGAGCTACGACTGACCTTGGCCACTTAAGGTGGGTCTTGCCAGAATGAATGGAGCTGAGTTTAGAAATGTGAGCCTCAAAGTCACTTCTGAAATGGATGGATGTCTAATGTTTGTGGGTAGGTACTGTTTAAAAGTAAAGCTTCTATGCACTTATATTTCTTATCCTGCAGATGCCAGAGTAGCCCAGGGTATCCTTTCTCTTAAGTTCAGCCTAAGTTCTCTCCAAGGGGACATACTTGTTCCTGTAGCCATGCTCAAAAAATTCCCCATGAGCTGACACAAAAACCCTACAGTTGCCCTGACCAGTTCAAGTAAAGAGTACATAATAAACTGGTGCTCTGCCTATTGCTCCTCATTTATGAGCAATGAGAGCAATCATCCTGGTTGTGGGTTATTGGGGTTTCATGACCTTCTTCAGAGAGGCCATTCTTTGAAAATATCCTGCTCCTCAAGATGCCTGGAAAATGGGAAAAAGAGAAGAACGCCGTACTTGTCCCTGTTTTTGTGGCTTCTCCAAGGGGCAGTAAAAAATGCCAGATTCAGCAAGAAAATATTTAAGAGGGCGAGAAAAAACAGGTGGTATCTCCTGCTCTTCCATGGGATGTTGCAGTCATTGGTACTGAAGTTGCTCACAAGCAGTAGACAAGATGTCACCTTTTTTGACACAAATACCCCACTTACTGGGCTAGAGAATCCCACATGTTTGTCACCATAGGCAGTAGCCCCTGATTATGATATTGCCCCTCTGAGGGGCTTGTGTGTGAATTGAGCTGTAGGGCTCAAATCAGTTGTCTTGTTAGTGTGAGGGGTGATGGTCCCAGGGTGGAAGGAGTGGTGGGGGAGATATGCAGAGGCATCGGGCACTTGGCAAGACTTATGACACCCCTAAGTGACAATGATGGGTTCTTCCACCTCAGCTTCATCAGGAACAAATGGCCTTATGAGATGGTAAAAGACAAATTTCATCAGCAGACAAGGGAAGACAGGAGAATAAAGACAAAAAAGCATATATTACATTGCGAAATACTGGGATGTTGTGCTTTTTCCAATTTAAGTGCTAAACTTTCCTCTCTGAAGCCAAGAAGTATCATTTCAGTCTCTCCCAGTGATGATATAAGATTGCTGCATGACACATCGCTGTTATAAAGCATCAAACCTCCAGCAATATGATAGTTGTTTTTATCACAAAGCTCCCAACTAACAGCACATGCTGCTAATATGAATCTATCTTTCAGCAGCAGATATTTCAGGCACTGTTTGTAACATAATCTCATGATGTTGCCATAATAGAGTATGCTACAATTGCAGATCTTGCTGGAGTGAATTCTTTAGTTGTATTCCTGTAGTTCTTCTTGGCTTCAGTGGGACACGTGCCTCTATACTGTCAATATGCTCATCCTTGCTAATCTTTGTGCAGTTCTAAGTCACTCTTAGACTAAATTTGCAGGCTTGGAGATGCTGGAAAAGCACTTCAGGTAATGGCATGAGCTGGGGGCGCTGCAGAGGAAAGGGCAAGCAGTGTCAGATCCTACCAAGAAATAAAATGGCACAGTAGCACAGCTGTTATACATTCCTTAAGAGAGTATATAACAACACCCTTGGGGTGGGATTAAGGTTCCCAGTGCAGTGATCTGAGGGGAGCCTTCACTAAGCTTGAGGGACTACTTTTGTTAGTGTTGGCTGCAGGGAATGGACAAGAATCATTTATCTCCCTTGGGCAATTAGCCATATCTCTTTGCAGTGTCTATACCAGCAAATTAGCAGTGCCAGAGGTCTTGCCTTGTCCCTGAATGCTGCTGTTTCTGTCATTAAATTGTTTGATTTGTCCTTGGCATGGTTTTGGCTTGGGTTACTGAAAGTCTCTTGTACTATTCCTGGTCCTGGCTCAGGAGCTATTCTGGGCCAGTGACCATCGAAAAGGCAGCCTGGATGTGCCTTCCCTGTTTTAGAGGCCAGGAGAATTTAATAAATACATGTGGCCATGCTATGACTGCATAACCCAGGGCTAGAGAATGGGCCCAGGAGATGGGATGCCCAGTTTAGTGGTAGGGATGTAGTCACTGTGTCTGAGAACCTCCAGCAACCGTGAAGCTCTTGCTATACTCTGATGCAAAGAGCAGATGAAATAAGACCACTGCCAGTCACTGATAACATTTTTTAAAAGGTCAGTTCTTCAAAAATTACACTTTTGCTAAGCAGAGAACAAGGCAGAGAAATTTAGAGGGCAGAAGAACTCAAAGAAAGAGGGACTTAGTATAATAGACAGTTACAATTTTGCAGAGAATTAGAAACAACAGAAAGTCAATGTACAAGACTCTACATGTTTGATAAACTAGATCAGGAAGATCTTCTGAAATTTCAGTTCAATTACAAATTAATATTTTTCCAATATTCACATGAACATGTCTGTAGATGTGTTAATCCATTACTCTTTCCTCACCAGGTATGTGCACTGTCTTCTGCCAGTAACCCCACTAATTTAAATGTTCTAATACCAGGTTGATGGGACACAGTGCTGAACTGGGTACCAGACATGCTTAGGGATCACTCTTATGTTTGTTGTTGCAGCCTATTAAATTGTTAATTCTTTGCCCTGGTCCCGAACCATTTCAGGAATAAAGGTTTTCCTTTCTGCTCCTGCTCTTCAAAGCTGGTAATTCAACTTTATGTTCTGCCACAGACCTGAACAAGAGTGAAAGTTTAATCACTTCCACTCTGTGTCTGCTCCAGTTAAGGGTCTAGCCTGAGCCCATTTGAAAATAAAAAAATGCAACAGAGAACAAAAGAATAACAGTTTTCATTCATTTGTTTGTTTGTGTTTTGTTTTGGTTGGTAGGATGTGTTCTTTTTTTCTTACCATCTTGTGTTGGCTTCACTCTCTAAATGTTAATATCCATTAACTTTGACAGAATCAGCTGGAAAACCAGACACATTTTAACTGGTGGTGCTCAAATATCTGCTATGTGGTATGATTCACTTTGGGGAGGAGAATAGTTTGTTTAAATCACAGACTGGTTTCATAGGACATCCTAGAATCATAGAATGTCAGGTTGGAAGGGACCTCAAGGATCATCTGGTCCAACCCTTCTAATATTATTGTTTATATGAGATGTTTCAGCACTCCATCGAGCAGCGACTTAAAACTTTCCAAAGTAGGGGAATTCACCACCTCCCCTGAGAGACCATTCCAATGTCTGACTGTTCTCACAGTGAAAAATTTTCCTATTGTGTCCAATCGGAATTGGCCAGGAGCAACTTGTTCCCATTGCCCCTTGTCTTGCCCATGGGTTTTCCATCTTTTTTGTAGCTCTCCTTTAAGTACTGGAACATCATAATAAGATCTCTCCTATGCCTTCTCTTCTCAAGGCTGAACACACCCAGTTTTCTCAGTCTCTCCTCATATCACAGATGCTCCAGACCTCTGATCATCCTTGTGGCTCTTCTCTGGTCCTTCTCCAGCTTGTCTGCTTCCTTTTTGTACAGTGGGGACCAAAACCGAACATTCAGGTTTCTGCCTGAAGGATGCCTGTTACAGAGGAAGTTTCACCTGCTAAATCTAAGCAGCCTATTCTTCTGCTAAATGTGTGTTTTTGACATTTTGACCTTGACACATACCCACAAGTGCTGTATAGATGAACTGAGATCTTCTTTATACACTGCTTTGAATTGCTATTGAATTACTATCTTTTTATTTGGAAATTTGATCCTTGAGCACAGACCCAAAAAGAGAGGCACATCTTCTTGGGTGACAACCTAGAAAAACACATATTTCTTCCAGAGAAGAACTGTAAATAGTTTCCACTTCCAAAGATGATCTAAATAAGAATCCAGTTTATGTTACTTTTAAGACATCAATGTATTCAAGTCCTCTTAACACAGTTTTGGTAATTTAGTGTGCTGGATGATTGAAGAGGTAGACATGTTAGGAATCAGAAGTAGCACATTTTTAGTGAACAGGGAATGATTATTCACTCTACCATGAACAGGCGTCTCAAAAGCTTGTGGGATGGCAAGTTCGAAATGAACAGTGCATAGTTAAATTGTGGCACTTATAATCCTGGAAGTTTGTGTCCATTTAAGAAATCAATCAAATGATTTAATGGAAAACAGGTACTCCAAGTCTAACAAAACAAATAAATAATCTCTGGTTTAAGAAAACCCTACACCTCTGATTACTGTCAGCAGGAAAGAAATGCCAAGAGAGGCATCAAGATAGCTTTCCCCTCATATTCCACACTTCCTTAGTCATCCTTATTTATGCAGTTAGTTTGTTGCACTTATCTCTGGACTTTTGGATTGTGGATGTTGGTGGAGGGTAGCTTTTTAAAATGTAATTTGAAGATGAAATTGTATTTTTGAATCTAAAGAACAGAAAAAATATTCTCTGTTAGACATAATGGATGTCTAATAAAAAGTATAAGGCTTTACAATATCTTTATGTTAAAATCCACTATGTTGGCCTGTATATGGAAGGCTTGACATTCAACTAGTTTTGAACTAGTGCATATTGTAAGGTATCATATATATCCCTTACCTTACACAGACATATATGTAGGTACTCATGACTGTAAGCACATGGACATCTATTTTATACTTACACTTTGCATATAAAAAATGGCATAGAAGTGATGTATTAATTGCAAACCTGGGAAGAAAAATAAAAAATACTGCATATCAAAGAAGACACATGACGCTTTCCCCTTTTCATAGGAAGGATCTTTAAAATAAAAATTATCTAGTGTCAATGCCTGTTTTCAATACAATATTGGTTTGTTGAATTTTTTCATCATAGCAAAAGGCTAAGTGAAAATAAGTTGTCCCAATCTCTTTGTCACTTTGTCACTACTTCATTTGACAAACACTTCATTTTTCTTAGTTTCTAGCAGAAATCTACCATCCTACCATCAGTCTGATAATAGGAAATGTGCCTGTTAACATGGCAAGTTATATGTGGAGACAGCATGTGCAATATTAAATGCCAGAACACCAGCACAACCCATCTGCCCAATATGTAAAGTATAATAACACCATTATGAAGTGATGATATGTTTACATACCCTTGTAACAGGATTAAAGTTTTCTTAATTGTCCCCTGCTTGAACCTAATGTAATGTTTTTGGTGTGTCCTATAGAATAATATTGAAAGAATGAACAAATCAGTGGCGGAACCTTCTGAGATTTGCCTAATTACAACTCAAATTGTTCCCATATTGGAAATTACATGCATATAATGCCTTTTGGGGAACAGAATAGAAGAAGCATATGAAGGTCAGCCAACAGTGCATTGCAATTCTGTCTTCATGAACTTCTAAAATGTCTTTTTCATGCAGTGAGACATTAATTTACTAGAAACAGATTTCAGAATAGTTTTATCCAATTTTGGAAGGCTTATTTCTGCAGTCCCCATAAACCTGCTGCAGAAAACACAGTTGCCTTAAATTTGGTTAAATTGCCACTCATAGAAAGTGCTCAGCTAGGTCATGTGAAGGATTAGGATGCTGCTGCTGCTGCATTTCAGGTACATGGTTCATTTTGAAAGATTCTCAAGTCTTCTACCAGATCAACCATATCTTGACCCATGGATCATTCAAAACAGTCCAGTGAAATGCAGGGGAGCCTTGGATGAGTCCAGAAGTACAAGGTTCATCCAGCTGTGTGTGCCCATGACACTGCTGCACATCTATGATAGGTGAACATATAATAGTTTTTATTCCACTCAAGTCTTTTTACAGCACAGCTGCATGTTAACTAAGATGCTGTCCTCTTGCTAGCCTGAAAGTGCTGACCCCACTGAGCCAAACTGCATGTGTGACAGTGGAGAGATGCTTGCAGAATGATGAAGTCTTTAGGGAGTGCCTTACAGATCAGTGAGGGCTTGCTGAGCTATTGATAGTGGCTAATGTTTCAGGAGATGGAAATGACTCTTTGCTTGATTGACTTGATTGCTTCAAGTCAAAAAAATCCCTTGACAATCTGCTTCAAAATGTGTACTGTACAGTTTTAACAGTGGTGTTAGGCAATTATTCCAGGTATTGAAAATTATAAGAGTCACTAAAATATTCTAGCTTCTATGTATTGCTGTAAGAAATATTCTAACACCAGTATCCTAATCAAATCCCAGATTCTTCAGTGCTTACATTGCAAAATGCCTGAGGAATTGTATGTTAGAAACATGCTCTATACCACTTTGCAACCAAAAATTAAACAACACATACAAGTTATAGTTATTTTTTTAAAAAACATAATTATTGCTTCTTTGAGACCCCACCTGCCTCTCATGAGAAACCACCTGGAGTACTGTGTTCAGTTCTGGAGTCCCCAACACAGGAGGGATGTGGAGCTGTTGGAGTGAGTCCAGAGGAGGGCCACAAAGATGATCAGAGGGCTGGAACACCTCTCCCATGAAGACAGGCTGAGAAAGCTGGGGAGCATGGACAAGAAGGCTCTGGGGATAATTTATAGTGGCTTTCCAGTAACACAAGGGGGCCTACAGAAAAGCGGGGGAGGAACCTTTTTTTCAAGGATATGTAGTGATAGGACAAGGGGGAATGGTTTCAAGCTGGAAGTGGGCAGATCTAGATTAGATATTAGGAAGAAATTCTTTCCTGTGAGAAAAGTTGTGGTTTCCCCATTCCTGGAAGTGTTCAAGGCCAGGATGGGGCTTGGAGAAACCTGATCTAGTGAGAGGTTTCCCTCTCCATGAAGGGGAATTGGAACTAGATGATCTGTAAGGTCCTTTCCAACACAAACCATTCTATGATTCCATAATAATTCAGCAGCTCAAAAGATGGGCTGCCTGCTCCAGGTGTAAGACAGGACAAAGCAAGGGAGCGGATATGGTTCATCATGGATGTGGATCAGAAAAACATCTAGGAATATTGTCCAATTATAGAGAGAAGCTGGCAGGAACACCCTCTGGATAGTACAGTTCAGGTACCGTAGCTTAGGTTCTTTTGCTTTAATATCTGAGCATTAGCTTGGTTCATGGGTAGTCTTTTTCCTTTCAAGATCAGTCCTGAAACCCATTGTAACTCTGAAAGAGGAAAAAATGTTATTCAACAGTGGTCCATATCTGTGATTTGTTCTGCTTGCAAGGTACAAATTTTTCTGAAAATTTAACTTTTAATTTAAAGTTAACTGGAAATTTAGGGACTAAGAGACTCCTTGAATGAATAAGAAGGAAAATGAAAGTGTAATTTTGCGGGGTGAACAGCATATTTGTCATCTGATGGGCTGGTACCTGCAAAGCTTGTGACTGCTGGGTACCTGAGGCTTTCACATTTCATTGATACCATATAGAGGGTGGGAGAAACATGAACTGGCACTAGAGCAGAGACTCAAACCTGAAGCCTATGACTACCAAATATTTCTACCTCGTGCTGTTATACAGAAGCAGGGTTTTAACCTTCTTAATTTATTCCAAACCTTTGCAGCCTTACAGAACTTTGGAACGTTGCAAATGTTTAGGTTTTGACTTGCCTTCTAGCCGGACGAGTGGGCAGGGAGTTCGTGCTCCTGCCCGCGGCACAAGTGTGGATAGCATTAGGGGCTGGACTCAGTCCCACAGCAGGATAACTACAGCCAGACTCCCTGGGGTGCTCTGGATGTTTTGTGCTGAACCTGTAGTGCAGTCTGGCTCTCCAGCCAGCATATCTGGGCCCATCACATCAGTGCTTGCAGACATGGAGCGCTGGCGTGGAGTCTCCCGTGTCATTCCTTTCCCTGTTCTTGGCCAGCACAACTTGGGCACGTGTTCATGACACGAACACCTTAATGTGGCTCCAGCTCACAGTGGATGGTTGGGCCCCACTGCTTCTTATCAGCAAAATCAAGATGACTTCTTGCTGCCTCATTGGTTGTACCAGCTTGAGCTTAAGAGTTTGGGTACAGTGTTTGCAGGGCTGGCATCACCATTTCCAACAGGGAAAGCAATGTTCGTAACCAATGCTATTTGTTTCTGGAGATTTTTAGTATATATTCTTGCCCTTGGCAGTTTAGTGGGTGTTATCTCAGATAATCAGCTTTAGTAGCAAAATCAGGCCTCACAGCTCTTTTTGGCTTGGTTCAATGCAAAGGACCATTAACAATTTAATTTTAGTCTGAGCTAGTCACTTAGAAGGGGATTGCCAAGTTTATGTGCATGCTTCTGTGTAATTATAATTACGAAAATTGCTCTTGAGCTTGTGAAATGGTGGAGCCTTCCAGGCTTTTTTAATTAGGAGGCTGTCAAATATGTTCCAATGCACAAATTCATGGCATTTAAAAAAAATAAGTTCTTCTGAGTGTAGGGATCCAAGGTTCTTGCTGTACAATTATATTGTGTTTAAAATAATATTCATGTGAATTATGGTAATTCCAGTTAAGAAACACTGAAAGGATCTTATGAAAAATTGTCACAAGTTGCATTTAATGGATGGTATTACTCATTAAAAAATTTTAAAAGAAACTCCTTTTTTGTCCACAATCACAGTATTGGAGGATGCAATCCTCAGCATAGCATAGGTGGGATTTATGGTTCACATTTAGATGAATGTATGAAAGAGATACTTTAATCTCTACTAGATACAACGACTCCTTAGAGAGGGAACTCTGGAGTACAATAGTTAGGTAGGCTATTGGCTGAGGAAGTTTTAAAGAAAGGATGCCAAGCCTTCACAACATGATCTCTTGAAAGATCTCATTGATCTTTCAAGAAAGAATGGAGATCAAGACAGTACAAAATGTTCATTACCAGTACCAAAATTGTCAGTCCTTTTAAAATATTGAAATCAGGAACAAACTTGATCCAAAGAAGAATAGCTAGTGGGGTTTAACAGCTGGAGTTATTCTAGCAGGTTGGTGGGAGAATTGTGGTAGCCCTTTAAGGTCACAAAGCCTGTAAATGGAAGTAGCTTATTTAGAGGTGTAAAATACATCTTTTCATAGTTACAGGCTAATTTCAATATATGGTTTTCCCTAATGCATTATGCAGGAAGAAGAGCCATCTTCCTTTCTCTCTGATTAAATCTGCCTCTACAGCTACATGAAAAGTACAGAAAATAAAAGTAAATGGTAAAAAGATTGAATGTGGTGAGGTGAAGTTCTGAAAGATGGAAGACTAGAGGGAAACCAGAACTGTGCAGTCTTGAATGCCTGTGAATCTACAAGCTAATTAACAAAGGCCAGGACTGTGCACTAATGTATGTTAGTTACAGCCCCCTGAATTCAGCCAAAGCAACACCTGTCTTTAATATATAGAAAGAATAATTGTCATAAGGGACTTGAGTCCAGGATGCAATGATGGAAGCTCCACTTCATGCAGAAGGTAGTAAAGCTCCTAAAAGTGATGGATGGTAGGTGATGGTTTTCTAATGCAAAACATACTGGGTTTGACAATGAGTAATTTTATGCTGGATCTTATTCTGATGGATGTAGATGAACTAAATGCTGTGCAGCAGCCTTTAGTGGCTACGGGTCTGATGAGCATCATCAGATTGCAAGTAATATGTAACTTATACTTAATATATTAAAAGAGACCAGTCCCAACAACTAGTGCATTTGTGGAAGTTAAGGAGAAGTGATGAATACATTTTGTGGAAGTTAGGAAGAAGCGATGAATAAATTTGCCTCAGAGGAAAACTGGAGATGGAGAAATATGACTGAAAGCAGGGAGTTCCTCAGCAAGAGTTTATTGTTTGGCTAGTAACTCTTGATTCCACATTCGGAGGATGTAATTTGCTAAAATAAATTCTGGTCCAGGGGAGAAAGAAGGCTATAGTCATCCCCAAATTTCTGACATACAGGGGAAAAAAAAGAGAGAAAGCTGGAAACAACCCATATAAAGTAGAAAGTATGAAATCTGTCTAATTACTAAGAGAAATTAAACCTATGGAAATTAAACCATAGAAAAATCTCTGGTGAGAGGATAGGGCTAAGGATACAAGGAACAGAAGAAACCTTCAGCAAGAGAGAGCCTTAATGCTAGAGAAGCCAGAAAAAACTGACAGTGATGAAGTAAAAAAGACAGAAGTAATAAGGATTTCTCATCACCATTTGGAAATATATACTGTGACATGCTTTATCACCTTCCTAGCTCATCAGTATGAAAGGAAAACAATAGAGACCTGCTAGGGATAAACATTTTTATATCATCTGTGTTGGCTCACTTGAATCTAAGAATCCTGAAAGTTGGCTGAGGACATCTCTGTTTCGCAGATGTTCATTTTTTTAATAAGTCCTGAAATCTTGGAGAACCTCCAGAATGGAGGAAGAACTGCAATATTGTGCCAGCAGTCAAACAGCTGAAGTGAGCTGATCCAGACTGTTGTAGGCTGGTTTAACTGGCATCACCTTCCAGGCAAATAATGGGCAGTCTAGTACAGGATTCAGTTGATAAGAAATTAATTTTCAAAGAAATGTAAGCAAATTTCGAAGAAATAAGGTTTAGGGAAGCAAGCTGGGGTTTACTTTTTGAAATGATTGATTTTGGTAGCAGCACAAGACAGTGTTTGTTCCAGCCTTTTCATATTCACCAAGTGTTCTTCTGACTAAAGGATCAGCACTACTTTATACTGACAAGGTGAACTCTGAGTCTGCTATGATCCACCTGACAACATCTTAAAAGACTTGTCAGTGGGTATCTACATTAAATAGAAATGCTTTCAACAAAGCTCCAGAATGGTGGCTTCTGGCTTCAAAGCCACGTAAAATTTCCCTCAGTGCTGTGGAAAGAAGTGTGGATCCACCACTGCCAGCATTTGTGAAAGACAAAAATACTGTCAGAATGATCTCTTATGATTACACAGGGTAATCCAGATGATTTAGCCCAATAAAAAATAATTTGTTTAACTGAGCCAGAGATAGGAAGATATTTTTTCTCTTTGTTCTGTACTGCTTAGTACCAGCATGTTGTTTCTGAAAAGAAAGATAATGAGTTGTAGATTTAGGAAAAAAAAAACCATTCCAAGCCAAAAGAAAGCTGGACTGAAAGACTTTTGGTGACAGATTAGAAGTAAAAGAGCAGTTTATTTTATTAAAAAAAAAAAAAAAAAAAGTTCAAGTGGGATGGGAACATTTAGCAATATGTATTTTATTGGAAAATGCTGCTTTGTGGAATCAAAGCTCTGTTAATTTTTCTTTCACTTGACTGATGTTTTCTTTTGGCAGAATCTTCAGAAAGGTATTTTGAAGATGTTAATATAATTCATACTAACATTTTTAAACCATAATGACCATCTTTATAATTCAAAATGGCTCATTGTTCTGAAATGTAAGCTAATTCTAGTAATAGGCAGTTGTAAAAACAGAACAAGGTATATTCTGTGCATCTAAGAATCCAAAAGTCCAAAGAATTATGAAACTCTTACTGTTCACAGAATCTTGCTTGAGAGCATTTTTAACATCTTAAATGGGAAAGGTAGCTCTTCTGAAAAAAAATTATAAATAAAAATCTTGTTGTTTTATTCTATAAGACAAAAATTACTTGATTATAGAATAAGAATAATTTCCAACTAGAACAGAATGATAGGATAGAAGGAGATAAAAATCTGAACTTTTGTACAATGCATTACTTTGATATTGAATAGAATAATTTATGTGACTAACATTTAGTTTCAGTTTTGAGTCAGTATCTTTGAAGGAGAGTAATCCGTTGTTTTCCTTGGTAGACAATTTCCATTATCATTGACTTGTGCTTTTAGTAAGAAGCACTTTTCTTCTACTTTGAAAACATCTTCTTCTTGCATCCAACTCTTGCCCTTTCTTGTGAAATTATTGTGTTAAAGTAGCCCTTTAAAACATGCTGTTTTCTTCACCAAATACATTTTTATGCACTGTAGTCAAGTTGCCCCTTCTAGCATGCAACCCAAAGAGGAACCTAACTAGCCACACAGCCCAAAGAGGCAGTGAAAATTGAAATGAAGATATTATGGCTAACTCAAAGACCCAAGTCCAGGTTTTACATAAAGAGAAATGTTATTTGAAACCTGGTGCTTCGGATGCCTTATGTTGCATGTCTTAAAAATACAGATTAATAGAAAATAAATCAATGTAGACAGCCCTCCAGGAGTCATCTTGTACTGTGACTCAGGGCAGAATCCACTAAGCTTATGTCATTCCTGCCAGATGCTTACCTATCCCACTCTTAAAATCCTCCAGAGATCCTGAGCTTCCCTAGAAAATCTATTTTGTTGCTTTGTTATCCTTACTGTTAGGGAGTTTTCTATAATATCTGATGTGAGTCAATCTCACTGCAGTTAAAGCCCATTACTGTTCATTCTCAAAGACAAGGAGATTATTGCTGATCTCTTTGCCTGAGACTTTAAATATCTTAAGTTGGTAATTTCCTCAAACTTCCTTGTACTAAAAGATGATGGTTCTGGCAATTATCTGTTGTGGGTGATGGCTCTTTAACCTCTGCTCAGTCCTCTTTGTTTCAGCAGTCTTGCCTTTCTTCAGAATGCTCCAAGCTAGCACACTAGCTAGAGTATTACTAAACCTGAACCGAGTATTGTTTAGATTTTAAATATATTCCTATTGATACTTGACCTTTCAGAAGGTGTCCAATCAGATAGGGACAACTGTTCCTAAAACCAGAGAGTGTGATTTCTTTGAAATGTTCCTTTGCCTCTGGTGGAGTACATTTAACCTCTCACATATCGCATATATTACCAGAGTACATGCCCTTAGAGTTGTGAGATGGCATAAAATGTAGCTCAGACCTGACAGCCCAGCTTTTCTTGGTTGTTGAAGTCTGATGAGATAGTAACCTTGTTTTGTTGAAACATATTTTTCACATTTGAAAATGTCTGTCACAGTTTGGAGCATCTCACTAGATTACATCACAGTGGCATGCAACACACAGGAAATCTGAAAAATATGCTGCATTAAACTGCCCTTAAGGAAACTGTGGTATTCAAAATAGAATATGTTTTAAATCTTGCTTGTTTGTACAACTGGCTTATGCTACGTAAGCCACAGTGAAACTTGAGGGTTGGGTGTAGCAACCAAGTGTCCCAGTGTTTTGGGGGGAAGTTCACTAACATTGCTATTCACTGTTCTGTGGTAAAGGAAGCTGGAGAAGTCGGTGTTTTAACCTGAGATAAGTTATTTGCCAGCTGTATTTGTGCCTGATTGATAATGGATCAGGGATACAAAAGAATGAGACTTTTATCATCTGAACTCAACTCAATTTAGTGAGACTTTATTGACACCAGAACTTCTCTAAGACCTGCCAAGGAATGTTAATCGCTGTGCTATCTATCAAGAGGAAAGGAATATCTCAGAATAAAAAGACCCCTTTATTCGACTGCAGATAAATATAAATGTAGATAAAACCAATGTACTTCGTTATATTCATCAGGGACTGCACCCTTTCTGAGATGTTACTCACTGTTGCCAAGCAGTTGATTTACTTGTCATAATTTCATCACGTAGCCTTTCTTACAAAATACTGAGAAGACACTGCAAATCCCACTTGACTCCAGACTTCAGCAGTATAGAGCTGTGTTCCTTTTGTCACCCTCTATCCATTTATCCTCAAGGGAAATAAATAGGTGCCTTTCCCTGGCACTGTCTCTCCCTACCCTCTGCTCCTTCTCCACTGCTCTCACCTACACCCTCTTTCCATTTCCATAATGTGAATGTGGTCAGAAGATGCTTTTGGCTGGACTGCAATATATCACATTTCTTGGAGGGGAGGGCAGCCTCTCCCACAGTGACAGCCTGAAGCTGTTCTGTTTCAGGGCCCTAAATTATTATAATGTGAACAGCAAAAGTAAAAATAACACACAAACAAAAATAGCCAAAACCCAGAAAGGTTAATATTTTGTATTCTTTACTTTTGGAACTAGCACACTGAGCAGGTTGGGTTAGTTTCAATCGTTTTTTGTTTCTCATTCTTTAGAAAAGAAGTGGACTGTGGCCAGCTTTTCCTATCATAGCCCATCTGTGTTATGTGCTAGGGAGACAAAAGAAAAGATTAAAGATGTTACTGTGTAAAATGCTTTATATTTTCAGGGTGGGAATAGAGGAGTTGGGGAAGATAGAAAATTATTTCCAGTTGAAGATTGTGCTTAAAAATTATTATAATCTTTTGTTGGTTCAGTTGTCTGGGGATTTTGAGATGAATGATGCCACAAATTGCTGATCAGATGTGTCAGAATTAATTTCTGCTTTCCACATTTTTTTATTTTTATTTTTTTAATAAAGCTTGGTCTGGTTGAACTTTGGGCTTCTTTCCTTTGGAAATAAATTTAAAAATGGTTTGACGTGAAGGTGTATGTATGGAAAAATGGAGAATAAATGCTAGCATAGTACTAAATCTCTATGTACTAGAAAATAAAATTCCACTCATCAAAGGAGAAGCCTGACCATGTCAATCCATCATTTTCCCAAATGCTCCAGAGTTTTTAAATGCAAATTAACTGTCCAAAGGCATACTAAAAAGGTATTATTCAAGTTCATTGTCAAATAATCAAGTGTTTAGAAATTGCTCACCCATGCAATGTGAATTAAAATCTCATGTGTTTATGATACAGTCACTAATTTAATGGTCCAGGATGCTTAGCTTCAGTGGGACCTTTGCCACTTTTAGGAAGGGGGAATGAATATTACTGACTTAGGGAAGAATTATTCCTTTTCATATGGCTCCGTTTCTATTCAAACCACAAAGTCAGCATTTTTAATTTTCTCATGGTATTTTCTGGCCCGTGCATAACTTTAAAATGTGGGGCTTCATATGTCCAAACTTCCTCCTACGCCTTTCAGGTACAGGCCAGCATTATCATAAAAGCTTTGAGGCACAGAGATAAAACTTTCTATGTTGAAATTCAGGTGTCAAATTTGAGATAACCTGAATCTGACTTATTCTAAAGTTCTGCCTTGTTATGAAGACTCATTCTTCATAACTCATTCAATGAAGACTACACTAACAGGAACTGACCAGGTAAAGCTTGGAATATGTGGCTTTCCTCCTATAACAGACACAGGGCTAAAAGGTTCTACAGGTTGGCTAAAAATCTAAGAATGCTCCTACTGGTGATGACAAAGGTCCTCCTGACCCTGGTTCTTGTATCCAGGAACTATGAGAAGGCTAAAATGTTCATGAAAGATGGAGACTTCGGAGATGGTTGCATTAAATGTAGTACAAATTTTTGGTCAGTATGCTGCAAATACAGGCTGTGTTCTGAATCTCATTTTTTGACCATTTCTGTTTCTTTGAGTGGGCAAAATCACACACACCCAAACCAGGACACAAAGCTTTATTCAATGCCAGATTTCAAATTTCTTAAATGAAAGAAGAAATAATTGCTTTATTGAAACAGAGTTGCCAGATACTTTTTCCCCATTTTAATTTTCCAGAGTTGCTAACTGTGTTAGTCAAAAGTCAAAGGAAGTTTATGATGAGCACCTATTACATAGAACAAGCAATCAAAACTTTTATATTGTGGTTGTGAGCCACTGAACAGAGACTTAACATGGGAAAGATAAGGCAAATTTGTTAATAGACAGTGTAACCAGCCATTCAACTCCTCAAGGTCTAATCCAGAGCTGACTGACAATGCATGCCCCTCCTTTGAGGTTGCTTGGTGTTTATTATTATTTTAGTTTGAAAAAGTCTGTGACTTCACCATTTCTGTAAATCCTAAGAAGAATATATTTGCCTGATCATCCATGTAATTACAGCACTTTACTTAAATGGAAAAGTCTCACCCATGCTATGCCCTGAAGAAAATGGAGCCACAAACAGGCTGGAGTAAATCAGTGGCTGAGTCAAGGTAAGAATTTATATCATGTTCCCCAGCTGTCACCCTTTTTGACAGAAACCACAGAAATCATACAAAGTCAGGGCTTGGAAGGGACCTTGAAAGATCATCTAGTCCAACCCCCCTGCCAGAGCAGGGTCACCTACAGCAGGTAAAGGTTTTTCCTTGCAAAGTACCTCCTCCAGCAGTATCAAATCTGTCAAGGTTTTATGTTCACATCTGTATTCTGAAACACCTCTCTGGGAATATACATGGACTGTATATATGGCCATATATGGTATGGCTTGGGGTTTTATTTCTAGTTGCAAATTGCTGGCTGGTTTTGTCATATGAAACACTAAGTTACATTGGTTCTCCTGACCTGAGACACCACATTTTATGGTGTTACATTATTGGGGATTAATAGGATGTTAAAGAGGGCACTGGGTGTTTTCAATAAGCAGTTAAGCCAGAGGCTCTGAAACTCATGATATGTGGTCTGTGATATATAAGGAATACTGGTTTTGAGGTTTTGAAAAACTTGAGGAGTCTTTCTAGACAGTTCCTGCTGGGTTAGCTGAAAAGTAACAAGTAAATTATTTCATATGAATTTAAACATCAATATTGTAGCTAGGCCTGCAAGAAAATTTTGCAGGACATGGAGAAACTGAAGGATTGATTCAGTCTGATAAAAGAAGAATCACAGAGAAGAAAAAGGAAGAGAAACTTTACTGAAACTCGTGTATTT
This sequence comes from Heliangelus exortis, assembly GCF_036169615.1. Taxonomy (NCBI): domain Eukaryota; kingdom Metazoa; phylum Chordata; class Aves; order Apodiformes; family Trochilidae; genus Heliangelus; species Heliangelus exortis. Next base: position 104,379,330 of record NC_092424.1, on the reverse strand, counting down.
CAGCATGTGTTCATAATCAGCAAGGATTGAATTACAGGTGCCACTGGAACTACTCAAAAGCTTAAAGTGATGCTTAAATGTTTGATAGTGTAGGGCATTCTGTACAAGACCAGAAGTTAGGCTAATACAGAAAAAAATGAGATTGGACAAGTGAATTTTGAGTGTGATGGGCAGGGGTTTCAGAGTGCAATACAAGATAAGAACGTTATGAGTGGTAATTGACAATGACTTACAGTAATGTTTCTCATGTAGTAAAAAATGGGTTTGTTTCTAAGTGCTATGTTTTGCTTCTACACTTAAAATATTTGAGACTACATTTTACTTAGCAAGATAATCTTAATAGATTTTAATATATTTTCCTGATTTTAGTGAGAAAGCTCCCTTCATAATTGTCTTAATTACATCTCACTATAAATAATGGGGACAATTACTATCACTGGCAGCATTTCCATTTAAAATATCTCAGATTTAGTATCAGTTTTCTCTGAAATTCTAGCTATTCCAAAAGTAAATATCCTTATTTCCAAGGTCCTCCATCTTCATTTACACTCTTTTAACAGAACACTTTTAATAATAGCTTCAGTACAGTTGAAAAATCAATTTCCTGAGCCTCAGAAATGCTGAGATGGAAAATTAGTCCTTCCTTTAGGGTTTCAAAAGAGCTCAACCATTGGTCTTCTGTATAATTTAAACATGATGGGTTCAGTTTTAATGTCAGGAGCTTGCAAACATCGATCTTCTATCAGTGACCATGGAGCCCGACAGCATCTGTTTCAGCTATCGTGATGTGAAACTCCCGAGAGATACAGCACAAGACTTCTAGTTGAGCAGACAATCTTCTATTTAAGATGGAAGAACACACCCTTCAGCTGTTGCAGCTTTGCAGATTCCCCTTTTCCTGAAGCTTCAACTCTTCCTTTGGTTTTCTCTAGCAGCAGTGTTCTTGTACACATTTCCATGCCCAGAAGAGGTTGTCTTTCAATTTCTGCCTTGAGCTGGGAGTGTGGCAAAGCTAAAAGTACTTTCTCTGGTATAGGTTTTAGGAGGCACAGCATTTCTGGTTTTATCTACAGGAGGTGGAGAAATGAATCGGGTACTTTTCTCTGGCACTAAGTTCAGCTGGGGTCATACAGCTTGTGTGCATACATTTAAAATTGCTGACCTTCCCTCAGAACAGACTGGATACATTCAAACTTCCTGTGAGGAATGGTTCTTGGCTATGCTAATCCCTGCACCCCACCAGTGTGTTGCTTGGGAGAATCTTAGCTGATGCGAGCCAAAAATTTTCCAAGGACCACTGGCAATGCTTAGCAGTATTTAAAAATATCTGCCAGTCCTCTGGTCCATTCACTGGCCTTCCTGAGTTTCTTGATGTAGGTATTGCCTGTGGCTTGGCTTTCATTGTGAAATCAGGGCATTAAGCACTGTCCTTATAAGTCTAGGGAGGCAACACTGTCCCTGCCACGCAGCTGGTGGAAGGAGGTGGCAGGGGGACTCAGTACCCTTCTTCACATGGGCCCTCTGATGGCCTCTGCTCTCAGTCAGGTGTGCTTCATCTTTTACTGCATGGACCTGTCTAAAGAGAATGAGGATGCACAGCTCCGTAGGCTTCATGTACACAGGTGAAAAGTCAAGCTCTGCAGTACCTAACTTTAGCTGCCTGAATTTTAAGCCCATTAGCCACCACTCCTGGATGTGAATGGATTCCTAAGACTGAAGTTTCCTCTGAAGATCTCCTTTAAAGGAGTGTATCTCATATTGAGCTGACAATAATGCAACTCTGCAAATCTTAGAATAGAAGTTTGTTCATCTTCCTTATTGGGTGTGGGCTGCTGGCTGGAGAGGAGCCCTTTTTGGTGCTGGGTTACCATGCAGCATAATGGCCTTTATGAATTTCAGTGGTATGTACTGTAATAACATTAATCACGATGAACTAATTTGGCACTAATAGGAATGTCATATGTACTTGTATAAGAATATTCACTGTAGTTCATCATTAATTAACTGGGCTATTATTTTAAAGTGTTACCAGACATGGTATGTAAAAATGGTTTACTTTGCAATCTCCTAGTGCTGAAATCATGTAGGCTTTTTTGCTATGGTTTATGTCAGAGAAAATCACAACAGAAAGAGTAAGGAATCCAAGACTAAGATAATACATTTCAGCTGTATAACCTTTGGAAATATAAAAATGTAGGACTTGCCATACAGGCAAAGTGCTGTGAAAGTGGTGGCCTATCTAGCCTGGTATCCTGTTTCTCAATATGTCTTGTGCCAGATACTTAAGATACAAAAAAGAAAGAAAACAAATGGAGAATTATAATCTGAAATCCAGAATTTTGGTACATCCTACTATAAACTTTTTTGTTGTAAGTACAAAACTTAATTGGTAGTTTTCTGTAAGGGTCACTCATTATTAGTTGAACATCCATATAAACAATATCAGCTGTTTCTTCATTATCCATTAGTTTGCCAACATACTTAAAGAATTCTGGAGAAATCACTTTTGATTTAGGTAGAGGGGAAATAAAAAAATAGGCCAGGAAGAAACTCCTGGCTCCTGATGTCTGGTCCCCTAGTAGTCTATCCAACCTTTCTTAAGTGGATAAACCTTCATCCTAGTTTTCTTGCTACTGGAAGACAGTTGCAGGGCCCCAGTGTAGTTACAAACCTTATTCAACTTGGCAAATGTAATGTCTTTTCTGCCAATTATTTGTTGTACTAACAATGACTTCCAGGTTAAATAGTACTTATTCCTCTCTGCATTTACTCTTTTGATATATTTATGGAGCAGGCCATTCTCAAACTTTATTTGCTAAACAACAAACCAAGTCTTTTAATGTTCTCTCATAAGGAAAGTTCTTCTTTTCCTCTTAAAGTCCTGATGACTCCCTTTATCTCTCTTATACAATTGTAAGCTACCTGTCAAGAACTAAAACTGGGTTTTTTGGTCAGTAGAATTGCAGGCAGTATAGTTAAATGTAGTCCTGATGCTTTTGACAATGGTGTGTTTTTTTCCCTTTCTTTGCATGAAATGCCTCTCCTTCTACATCCTAGGCCTTTAATATTGCCATTTAACAATTATTGCAGATCATTTTCATCTTAACAATTTCCAGTGGTAAGCCTACAGTTTCAAGAAAGGGATATTGTTAACACAACTCCATTAACAGTCATACCAATGGTTTCAAGTTGTTTCTAGGGACTAGAAACTCTAATCTAGAGTCTACAAAGCTTTTGTAAAGAGGATGAAGAGAAACTGCAGCCTCCCAGGCTTATTCAGAACCCCAGTTTAGACAGTTAACCTGAGCATCCAAGAGCACCACCCTTACCCAGGTGTGACTTAAACTTATTACTGCTAAATTTCTTCTTTTTTCTGCCACTCCTCAGAATCACCTGGTAGGGAAAGTTGCCTTGGTGAAATCCTCAGCTCTGTCACCTGTAATTCTATGATAGCTTTCAGGTAGTTACTGAATTGGAAAGAAAATAGGTCTCTAGAGGTATGCTTGAGGATGCTCATTGGAAGAATAAGAGTGACAGCTCACTTCCTACTTTTGCCAGTTATAATCACAGAATCATAGAATTTTCAGATTTGGAAGGGACCTTTAAGGTCATCCATCTAGTTCCAACCCCTCTGCCATGGGCAGGGACACCTCCCACCAGATCAGGTTGCTCAAAGCCTTTTCCACTGTGTCCTTAAAAACTTCCAGGGATGGGGCTTCCACCACCTCTCTGGGCAGCCTGTTCCAGTGTCTCATCACCCTCATGGTGAAGCACTTCTTCCTAACTTCCAATCTAAATCTACCCTTCTCTAGTTTGAATCCATTCCCCCTAGTCCACTAATCTTTTGAGTTCTTTTTCATTAATGCTAGTCCATTATCTTTTCAGCTAAAAAACTACCCTCCTAAAAATTACTGCAATGTCTATTATCTCTAGTAATGCTCACTGTGGCTCTTTGTTTAGTGAAATCTTAGTAGATTAGCTCACAAGATTTCCCTTAGCTATAACTTATTTATTTGGTAATCAGAGAGATGAGTTTTGCCTCTAATAACCTGTTTCAGATATATCTACATGCATTTCATTCTGTCCTTCAGCTTCTGTTCCGTGGCTTCACATGTTCTGTTTTCATAATTCATCTTTGTAGAGATGTACAGAATTGAGTAAGAGATACACTTAGTGGTTTTATTTTCCTATTTTTATTAGAGGTTTAACCAGCTTCAACTCTGGTGCTGAAATCTGTCTCCCTGATCTTTATAGTTTCCAGGAACACACTGGCACAACTGCCTTCCATTAAGTACCAAAGCCTTGAAAAGTTACGTGATGCTGTGAAATGAACATTCTGACATACTGAACAGATGATTTATTCTAATAAAAAACCTTTTTTTTCTAGCACAGTTTTCACCATTGTGGACTCTTTAATTGGTAAGGGAATTTCAAGAACATAACCTGATCACAGTTACAAACAAAATCCTTTAGAAAAAAAGGATGTCTAATGATGGAGAGAGTAAAGGTGTTTTTAATCTTAAATGCTGTAATTTTTTCAGTATGTACATTGAAATTTATCATTTTTCTAATTTTCTTCTTCACTGATCTAATTGCAAAGCCAGAAGAACAGAGTTTAAATTATTCTTTATTTGAATTAGTAAATTAAAATGATATATATATATGTGTGTGTAGAAAACTCTTTTGGAACAGTAATTTTCTTGCTTTGATAGCTTTCCTGGAATAAAAAGAAAAATAGAGCTCATTTTTTTTCTCATTCCACACTCACTACTGATCCTAAAGAATCAACAAACTTAGGCTAAATGTAAAGCTAAAATTGCTTTGTTAGATTTATGCACTGAGTAAAAGGATTGTTTATCCCTATGAACCAGGTGGTCTTGATATAAGCAAACTCCAGCAAATGAGTATTCTGATAAGTGAAGTGAAGCGAGACACTTCCACAGCCAAGGAGTAATAATTTGAAATGAAGGTGCTTTTTGGTGTGCTCCAAATTTCTCTTCAGGTCAAGGGCAGAATAAGTTCTGTGTCAGGATAGTCATAGCTTGTGGTCACTCCTCATCTATTTGCTGTGTATATCACTAGAGCTTTAATGCAAGCACATCTGCCAGCTTCAGCTAGAACTTACTAGCTGGCTAGTGTTTTCCAAGGGGATCTAAAGGGATCAGTGTCAAAAGTGACAATATGAAAGGGTTATGTGGAAAAGATGAAATTATCTGCTGCAATATCTGGTGATGATAACAGTTGTCTGAACCTGGTTTGGTGCATGCACAACTCAGCTTTCTTGACTCATGCTTTTGTCAGTATCTTCAGAAGTGTCCCCTGTGCAGTTGTTGTCTCCTCTGGAAGAGATGCTAAGCTCCTACTTAACCTCCCTTACTATGCTACTCTGTATTTTTAATTAGTTGATCCTCAGTTGGTTTACTATGAATGGTATCACTGTGATGTAGCTCTGTCCTTGGAGCAATACCACACTGTTAATCTATTCACTATGGTTTATGAAAGAGGTGGGAGGATAGAGGCATGTCGCATGAAATATGTTAAAAAAAGAAAATTCTTTGCTCTTAGTGGTTTTATCTACACATCTATGTGGCTTCATCTATATTGTATCATTACTTTTTCCATGTCCCTTTTCTTTTGATATCAGTGGGAGAAAGAGGCATGGGATAGGGAAAGTGGGTTTTCAGAGGTATATAAATTACACCCAGGAGGAGACGTTTGTCTGACTGGAATAAATGAAACCACAAGATGGTCTCATCACCAAGTGCAGGAATATCCAGCTAGAGCAGAGAATCTGTCTGAAGAAGGTGTCCAGGTCAGATGTGTCATGGTGAAGGTATGGTTTTCTCTATTCAGGTCAGCTGAAGGCATCCCATTGCATATTGACACCTCCTTTATAGTCTATCTAATTACAGACAGCTGGGTAGTTTAGAACCCAGATTTGGTGGCAATGCTAAAAATTTATCTACTGGAAAGTTGCAAGTAATATATCTCACCATTGATTAGCAGAATAACTTCTTGTTGAGCTTGTGTATCTTTTCACAGAGATGAACTTTCCAGACCCCTAATGTTCCTACAGCTTTTTTTCCATACCCGATTTTTAAAAATGTATCTTCTACTTTTTTATCAAAGGTCTTAGGATGGTCTCACCAACACTTCATGAGCTTTTCTTTATGTCCCCCCATTTATATCTCAAAAGATCCCATTGTCTTCCCATTCTTTTATTCCTATTGTCAGGAGAAAAGACACATCCTGTGCCTGAGATGCTTTAATCATATTAAAATAATACAAATGGCAAAATTAAGACCTTCAGCTTGGATTGATTCCATCTAACTTTAGGCACCAGACCAAGTTGCCTAGGGGTTCATACTACTCAGCTCCCTACACAGGCAACGAGAGTGTCTGTCTGCATCTGCTGCTTACAGATGAAAAATAGGCTCCAATTTAGATATCTCGCTTTAATGTTCAAATGGTGCAAGATGAAAATGAAGAAGTCTATAAACCTAGTTTCCATGACAAAGAAACAGCCTCCCAGGCAGAATGTACTAACTTTTTCCTAGAAATTCAGCCACATCTCATTTCTTTACCTTCCCTGTAAACTAATGTGACTCACTAGTATTCACACCACCAAGTCCTTTTGGTGTGAGAGACAAGAGGAGGAAAATGGATTTACAAAAGCGTTTGTGCTGATTGTTAAAAGCTCTTCTATAAAAAGTGAAGATTTCATTTTAAGATTATCTCAGAAACAAAAGGTAGAGTGAGGAGAGGAAACTGCTGAAAGGTATTGGAGTTCTGCAGGAGTACATCATAGGTTTTGGCTATTTGCACCAAACAAAGTCCAACCTGTCACCTAGCAGAATGCAGTAATGAAACCGATAAAATGAAACATGAAAATACAAGAGAAAACGCCAATGTGTTTATCGTTAAATCTCTTTCAGAGCTATAATCCACCCTTGACTTTTCCTTTGTTACATTTTCCCATTGTGGACATAAGCCAGAAAAAACATAGCTGTGCAGGCTGAGAAGGAGGATAACAAATAGTACTTGTGTGTTCTTGGGTGAGATGGATGAGAGGTGACAGGATGGGGCTTCACTTGGAAAAGATCCTACATATGGGAGTCCGACTTTCACACTTGGTGTGAAAGACCTGATTCTACAGTGACATTTCTTTCATGGAAGTTGGCAGAGACTGGAGCTGTTCTGGGTTTTTGCTCCAGTTGTGCAAAACACTTGAAATGACTGTTTTAATATTTATTTGGAAACCGGTTGTGACACCTGTTTCCTTCTAAAATCTCTTGGAGAGAGGAAGGCAGCAGGAAGAGTGTCCTCTAGGTAAGTCTGTGGATTGAGAATCAGCTTTTCTGCTTCTAAGTTTCACATGCTCTAGGCAGGTGTTGTGGGTTACGCTTTTGAGGGTAACATGGTTATTTTGGAGACTCAGCTGGAACTAGGGTTTGAGGGTGCCCATATCACCTGAGATACAGAGTCAAGCCCCCAGATTTCTGCACATGAAGCTTGGTATGTTGTTTGCTTTAGTTTCTTCTCCCATAAAATGAAATTCATGGCACTTCCTTGAGAGAGAACTGAAGAGCTCACACAAACATTTACACTGGCAGAGGACAGATAATCTAAGAATTATGGTATAGCTACACAGATTTCATTATCACATGTCAGCAGTGTGTTGTACTGCATCCACGAAGAATGGTACTTTGTAAAAGATTGACACAAATTTATCCTGAGGGGCTCAGAACCTCTTACAGAGGATTTTCTATTAAAGTGCAACTGGTTTTCTTCCTGAAGATTGTATAAGTCTCAGAGACTATAGCATTTAATTTCTTAGAAACTGTAGTATTTGACAAAGTTATGTAAGGTCCTGAATCTGGGCTTCCCTTGGGTATGACTGTACTAGTAAATCAAACTGTGCCACTGTGCACTGGAACTTGATCATTTATAGTGTCACTTAGAGTGGCCTGTGACAAGTTTTGAGCCCATGTTGAATAACACTGTCCTTTTAATGAGTTAGGACAGCATTATTCCCAGCAGACAACTTGGTTGTAGCCATTGTGATTTGGAGGGCAGGAAATGTGGAAAAGATGGATGTGGAGCATCACATGCCTGTTGGCCCCTGAGCTAGAAAACAGTCCAGGGTATATTTAATGTATAAAATGGTACAGATGTAGCCTGAAGGTCTAAGATCTTGCACGTTGTGCAAGAATCATAAAAAGTCATTGAACATTTTGCCAGGGTAGACTTTTTTTATAACATGTTATTTTATCATCTCTACAGTTTCCTAGACCCTGCTTAAAATATATCTATATTTGTATCTATGTATGTATATGTCTGTCTGTCTATCTATCTAACTCTCTACATCTCTATCTCTGCTTTTTATATATGTATATACACATATGTAAAGTGATCTGTATTTTTTCCTACGTAAAAAATCAGTTTCTGTTCCTTTCCAAACAAAATCTCTCCATCACACAGAACTGTTTGATATGCAAGATGAAGAAAGTGAAACCCATTTTGAGTAGATAAATGCAAAAAATTCTTTGACAATATCAATGAGCTGCTTTTCCAGCCTCTCTAACAAGTGACTCTTGGGTTAGTGTTTTTGTGTGTCATTCCTCTTGCTCCTTTCCCCCAAAGCCCCACCCTGGCAAGACTTCTAGGGACTCAGTTCTTCTTTCATTATGATTCTCCTCAAAAAACTTGATGCAGAATCACTGATGCAAATAGTCCCAAAGGGAGGAGAGATGAGAGGAGACTCACAAACCTGTGGGCATGGTTGTTTCATCCCCCAGCAAGAGTCACAGGGCTGCAGAGCTGTGACAGATTTACAGATGTTTGAATTCAGTGGCAGAGGGATGGTCTGAAATGTAAGCGGTGCATGAATGAAACATCATTGATTGCTACTGATTTTTGGGTGCTTATGTCACCTGTTCTCTCTACCATTTTCTTCTCCTCTTCATCACTACTGTCTTCACATTAATGCTTTTTTTTTCTTCATCCTCTCTTCATTGTGGGAACTTCTATTTTCATAAAATATTTTACAATTTTCATCTTAGCTCAGGCAAGCAGCTTTCCTGTGTATTTCCATATTGAGTTTTGCTGAAGGAAGTGAGTGACACAGCCTGCACACAAGCAGGGCACACGTTGCCTCTCTTTTATGGTTCTGTGGTTACCAACACCAGTTTGTTACACACCCCAGATGACTTGCTTTCACTGGAGTGCTCCCAATTCCCCTGACATGTGTTTGCTTCCAGGAAAGGTCCTTATACAGGGGCTCAGCTCATGCATATTTAATAAAAGGGCTTCCCCTTTTTTCTGTTGTCTCCCCATATTTGTTGAAACATACAGTACTGCTTTCCCTTAATAAAGGAATAGCCTTTCTCCCCAATTCCTTTTCAGCAATAGCCCCACAGTGGGAGTTAAGATTGAAAAGGCAGATTGACCATGCTGCTGTCATGAAGCTGAGCCAAACTTGATGCATGTGTCCCATAAGGCCCAGATGTTTATTCTTCCAAAATAGGTTGATATTGGATTAGATTTTTTAGAGGCTTTTTAAAACCTATTACTAGTAAAGCATTGGTATGACTGGAGCAATACAACAGAAAAAAAAACATCAATCTCTCCAAACTTCAGATGTGTTAGTTTGTGCTCATATCTCTTTTGTTAGCAAATGGAAATGTCCACAAGGAGGTCTATTTTTGCTTTCAACTCTTTGCCTCTTTCTAACTATATGAAGGTGAAAAAATCTGGAACAAGATTATTTACGCAGTAACACCTCAGCCTCATGCCAGTGGAAAAGACATTTCTGTCTCATTTATGGCCTTCCCAGTGCTATGTATGGGGAGGTAATGTGGATGCATCCCACAGTGTGGGGTGTCTGCACTCATCTATGAAATGTGTATATTTGTGTGTATCAAGGTGCACCAGCATGTGAATAATTGAGGTGTTCGAATAGGAAACTATTATTATTATTAATCATTGTAGGGAAAAGCTAACAGCTCGTGTTGAGGGGGAAGCTCAAATAGTTGCATCTTTGTATCATCCTCATTTTAGATTTCATAAGGTCGTTATGAGCCTTTGCTGGTGTATACTACTGCTCCTTAATGTTTTATAATGTGGTACTCGTGAGTGGACAGGTAAGTTTTGGATTTTTAGGATGAGTGACTATAAATGTAAAAGAAATTGCAAAGCTATCCTATGTATCTTATTGTCCCATCATCACAACATTTGACCTTCTTATGAAACTTTCAGGGTTTCAGTGGTTGTTGCTGTCCCTACAACTTGCTGCAAAAGTTACCGGAGTGAGGTTGGAATATCAGCAAATTCTCTACCAGACCAATTTTCCTTGGAAACTGTGTTAAATATCCATATAATCCTTTGGTAGGAGATGGAGAATGAATCTTTTCTTGGCATGGCAGCATACACTTCCAGACCTGCTGGGGTTTTTTTCTCAGTGTTATTGGCAGAGATTTAAAATTATTGTTGTGTAAACTTTTCTCCCCTGTACCCAAAGTTAGATGGTTTAGCTCCATTCACTTGGCTGGCATGAATGGCTCACCTGTTCTTAAATAATCAGTCTGTCTCAGGGTGATTGCCTGAAGCTTATGCTAAAACATAAAACTGAGCAATACAAAATCCTTAGTCACCACCTTCCTCCTTTTATTCAAAACTGGGGACTGGTTTTACCTCGTGCTTACACATATGCCTGTGCTTAGGAGTGCAGATAGTTCTGCTGACTTCACTCAGCTACTCATATGGTTAATGTTATACATGTGCCCAGGAACCTTTCTGATTTGTGGCCTAAGGTCACATCTATTAAAGAGTATAGCAAAACACTAAAACTTCTACTTATCCAAACCCTGTTAATCTAAACTACTTTCATGTCTCTGTTCCATTTGGCCAATCAAGCTTTCAGTAGAGTTGCTCTGTAAAGATAAATACCAAAATGGGTTGAAGTCTGCCCTCGACAAAGTACTTCTGGCTCCCAGTGCCTTTAATGAGAGCCCCGAGTGTGTATCTGAGGTTGGAATTTGGCTCTAATGGAAGGCGGATTTTTCAAATCTTCTGTGAAGTGCTTCACAAAATAAAGGGTTTCAGCTTTTATACCCACACATGATATTATACTTACAGTTACCTTTGGCTGAACGATTCTAGGAATTTCTTGCTGTCACATCCAAAAAAATGACACATTGAATTGCGTATCAGCTGCATATATAAGAAAAGATTGTACTGCAAGACAACATAGGGTTGTCAAGGTTTGTATTGAAAATGCTGCTTGGATTATCCTTAGTGTCTCAACTTCAGTTAAATTTTTTTCTTAGACTGCTTTTTTTTTGGTGTGTGTGTTTCATTTGCTTTTTAGTAACCTTGGGGATAAGAGCGTCTCTAACTTTCTAGATCTGCTCTTGTCTGCTGTGGAAAAAAGGAAAGACAGCCAATCGTTTGAAAAAATATGAGCTTTAGTTTTCTTATCAAGGAATGTTTTTCAGTGACAATGGAAGCTTGATAGATATGGATCACAGAAAAATACATTTAACTCTTGAAATATGAGAAAAGCCACAGTTAAAGGTGTTCATTCTGCTGATAATTTACAAGCAAGGTTTGCTCAGATATGAGGCTACACTGACAAGATACTGACCGTGACAAAATCTTGTGATTCAAAAGCATCTCTGTTCATTCAGTAGCTGAATACTTTTTCAGTAGTCATATTCTGAGATCCACAGGAGCTGAAGAAGTACTAACAGATAGGGCCTCACTCCTCACTCACTGCAAAGCAGCACGCAAGCTGTTTCTTAGAAAATAAATTAAGAGAAATGTCTAGGATAAACGGAGTGAATTCCTCTCTGGACAGATTTATCTCTTCACATGGACTTCAGAGGGGATATTGGTGGCTAGTTTAGACTAGGCACATAACTTTAAAGGGTTTAAAATTAATGGGGTAAATTTCAGCCAAGGTGTTTGGCTGTGTGTGGAAGCTGCTTCCCAGAGCTGAGTGTCTTCAACACCCAAAGGAGGGATACCCAGGTAGTTTTTGCTACTGAAATCAGAGGGAGTTGGGTGCTCCTCTCAGAAGTGCTCAGTCACTCAAAATAACCTTCAAACTGCCCAAGCTGGGGAAATAGGTAGACTTTAGATACCTAAATGTCTGACATTGTTTCAGTCCTTATGCAACTGTTATGTCTGAAACTCTTTCCACTGTTTCTTTGTGTGAGATGCCCACATTCACTCCACTAACCCTCTTACTCTACAGGAAGGTTCTGTAGGATCTGTCCTATAGGACCAGTATCCGCACCAGCCCCTATCTCACCAATAGAGGTCTTGCAGTGTTCACTGTCTGTTTACATACCTTTGAGGGAAGTATGAGGCCACTTTCAGCACTGTTTCTCCTATGCCAGGCATTCTTTGGGGAAGGAGGTTACTATTTTGCAGTTTTGAATGAAGATTCACTCAGGTGTGCCCCTGTCTCCATCTCTTCCCCATGTATGACAAGGTGCACCAAAACATGCTGTTGAATTATCCAATGTCCCTGGATGGAGCTATGCTCCAACACTACATGGATGAGTTATTCTGAATCTCCAGAGGAACCTCATTATTTCTGCTAAAGCTCAGTTCCTAACTTAGCTCTTCCTCAGTCAGGAATTTGCTTTTTATGTCCATTAAGTGTTGGTGTTAAGTGCCCTAAGCGCATAGCTTGGCTACAAGTCTAAAAAGCTTTTGCAAATTGTGCCTAATATTTTCAAGGACTCGGACAAGACTGAGTTAGTAACAATTCTCGTGCTTGATGACTGCCAAGGCTTTTAAAAATGGAAATAAGAACTGTATAAGCTCAGTCTCCTTGTGTTTAAGATGCTCTGCTAATTTCTCAATGAGATAGTATTTCCTTTCTCAGTAGGAGTATGCCTTAATCTCATGCTATGATCTGATTTCTCAGTAAGAATTATTTTTCAGATCTGATTTTCTATGAGTCCAGGGTCTCAGAGGGATTTAAGCTTCTAATTTTCAATGCAAGCTAAGTGTGTAAGTGCTTTTGGTAATCTGGGCAAGAGTCAATGTTTAGCTGGTTTTGTGGCAAGCTCTCATAATGCCATTATTTGGACCACAAATATTCAGAGAGAATATCTGCATGTATTAAAAGATATGATGTGAGAAGCATTTTATTACTGGTAAAAGTTTCCTATATAACACAGGTTTTGGGTTAGAATAAAACGAAACCTAGCAATGTGTATTCATTGCTGACACTTAAAACAGAAATTTGTCCTTTTTCAGTGAAGGTAAAAGTTACTCCTTCTTTTAATGGACAGATTCATCTGACTTTGGAAAGGGATAAGGGATAATTTTATAGATTTATTTTTATCTTCAATACTAGGACAGCCTTCCTCCCCTTCCAAATTCTTCCTGTCATCACAGCAATTCAGTGCTGCTGATTTAGTGAACAGGATTGAGGGAGACAAGCAATCCAGCATGTTGAATTTGAACTCTGACCTTCATTTTTTGCATTGTTGCACAACTTCTTAGTTTTACTAATCGAAAAGCATTTGCTCTCCCCCTCTTTTCTCAAACGAGCAAAAGCAAGAAACGTAGAGGGACATGGTGGTTTGGAAATGAGCAGGGAAAGACACCTGTACATTTCTCTGGTTTGGCTCTGTGTTAAGCATTTCTCGTGGACCTGAAATCTGATATTATTTGCATTGTTCTTCAAATATTGAGATAGGACTAAATTCCTTAAGATTCCTATTATGTTTAAACACTGGAATATATCCAAGCACAGGACTTCTCATATGCTGTCTTCATCAGTACTGAGCTTTCGACATACAATTCGTGATAAATTGAGATGGACAAGACATCAAGTGTGTTTTAGCTCTACAACATCTAAATTCACAGAGACTTCCAGTATGGTTGAGCACATTGTGAAAAGCCACAATGCTCTTGCTAGAACTGTGGTGTGTTTAATGCTTGCTGGTATTCTGTTAGGTCATACAGTGGGAAAAAGTACAAAAATAACAAACTTGTTGGTCCACTAATTGCAGGCTTGTTAAGTGATATTTTATTTCTCTCTTTTTTTTTTTTTTTTTTCTTTTTTTCCCCTCACTCTCCATTGCCCTGATTAATGACTATTCAAAACAAATACAAAGAAGTCTTGTATAAAAAAACAGAAAACTAAAAGGTCTTTTACTGGATTTTCTAATGCAAATTGTGTGTTTGAATATGTAGTTACAGGACTGAAAACACCACTGATTTATCCTATTTGGTTTACTTCCTCAAGGGATATTGACCTCAGAACATCACTGGCTGAGTTGTGACTTTGGTGTGCCCTGAAATTAAAACGTTTCTTCTTCCCCTTATACCTGTAAATTTTGCTTTAATTTTGCTTTATGTCTGAAAAAGTTGTTTCCTATGTTCCTTTAGCTCAAACATTGCCTGTGAAGATAGGACACTTCTCTCCCTTGTGCTTAATGACAGGAACCTGAATGTCAGTGGAAAGTTCCCCATAGACTTTGAGGACTTGTGTACAGACCTAAAGCAGTAGGAATTCTCACAACTCGTGTTTCAGTGGAAGTAAATAATTTTCCTTTTGGTAGTTTATGAGAGAGGGTTTTTGTGAAACCATCTATGTTATCTTTTTGGTTCAGATGTGGTTTTAAGTGCCTTGAGGATTTGGATAGCAAGTACTCAATAAGCAACACATTATTACTTTATATGGGCACCTAATAACCCAGAATTTTGTGTTAGTCTTCTTCATTCATGGACAACTGTATTTCAGAAAGCACCATCCAGGATGCTGAGCCATCAGAGAGCTCCTCATCTTCCAGATGATAGTTTCCTGTGAAGAAAGTATATAAGAAATTATTATTTTGGAGCATTTTGCTTCAGGGTTACCAGGTCAGATTCAGGACTCACTACATCAGGTGAAAGTATTTCCTGCAGTGATTTGACCTTTATGAGTCCTTACAGATGAGACCTCATGAAAGTCTCCTACATTTCAGTTGGAGAACCATCCATACTAAACTTTCTACAGAGAATCTAGGAGTACCACCTCCCACACTGTGCAGACAATTCTGCCACATCCCAACCCTGTGGCCATCCCTGCTTAAGTGCAAAATACCCATTTGATTTCACTGAAATCTTGTAATTTCACAGGTAAAAAAAATCTCAGGTGCTGCTACTTCAAAATAGAAGCTTGTTACTCACTGTAAAACTGAAGTTGTCTACTGCAGAATGGACTCTGTTTTGGATCAAAATTCAAGCCCCTTCAAAATTGTAAAAGGCATTTAATTATGACACTAAAATGAAATAGAGGAATTTAATAAAAAAATGGCTTTGATCAGAGATTGGATTAAACCCTGGTCTGTTTTGTCAAATGTTCTGAAATACAAGAGGAAAGACCTGGAGGTTGATTTCTGCTGTGCAAAGACATTGTTAGTCTTTGAAATGCATGCAGCTGGTACTGTGGAAAGGCATTACACAGTGCAGTTGAAAATAACAATGAGGGAGAGCTCCAGAACCAGCCACTGGTATTGGAAGGACACAAGTGAGAAACCTTCTTCCAGCCATGCTGCTCAAGCATGCTTGCAGTCTAACAAGCCATTTACCCCTTGTAACTTTACCATTCCACGAAAAATGACTCACAGATGAAATTCATCAGCTTGCCATGGAAGGATGCCATTTATGGGCAGAAAATATTTTTTTTCATCTGGGGACAAATTTCCTGTGAGCTTTGCAATTGCAGTTTGCTACTCTGAGGCTGTGACACCCCTGGCTTCTGTAAACTAGTAGGGTTCATTGATCTCATTTCATTAGGTTATTTTCTTGAAAATCTGAAACTGGATTGAAATTTTGTATGTGAAGATACTGAGTCGTGTGCTCACACCTAACTTTAGGCACTTGGGCTTTGTCAGGCATAGCTCATGGTAAGATACAGGCACTCACCTTCCTTAGCTTTAATGCCAGGGACTGTTGGTGGTTTCTGAATGAGTAACTGGTAGCCTGTCCTTTTTCTACATGAATACAGAGATGAGAGCAATGCCTCATACAGTGAACAGAAACCAAATAAACATCAAAAGCTGTATTCTGCTTTAAATCAGGAGCAATATAATTTTAACAGGAAGAGTGGGTCTAATGCACCATCTCTTTTTTATCCATCTAAATGGTGCATTTTTCTGCCTTCACTTTGCCATGGGAATATGCAAGAAGTTTTTATGATTAACTGAAGAATTCTTTAAAGTTTACCTTTCATTAGAACCCCTTTGTCTCTTAATTATTCACTTTAACTAGCTTCTGTCTACTTTTTATATAGTTCCCAGTGCTATTTATATTTTAAAGACCCTTTATTAGGCTTTTTGCTCACAGCATATAAGACTTTATATCCTTGCTTAACTGAACTGGCCTTTGTTGCCCTTTTCTGTTTAGATTATAACCAGGATGAATTTCACTTGTGGTCTCTCCAGCTGTTTTTTAAGTAGTTCCTACTTTTCTGCAGTAGATTTTCTTCACATTAGAAGATTCCAGTCCAAATTCCATAGGGTATTTTGCCTTCCCTTTAAGTCAGCTTTTTTTTTATGTTTCTATTCCACGGGTCCTAGCTCATATGAATCCTACAAATGCAGTGTTATAATTAGAACTATGTGAACACAGCACTTCCATTTCTCAGAGGTTCCTGCAAACATTTGCTTTGGGCTTCATCCATATGAGCTCCCATTCCTTGATATTTTTGACTTTGAATTTCAGATGTGAACAAACCAAACATCACTGAGCTCAAATGCAGCTCCAGTGATTCAATTTTAGGGATCTCTGGAACGAAAAAAAAAAACCCAAATTTTTCTTGGTTTGGGGAAAAATCCACAGTCTGGATTTTTACATCAGCAGTTACCTGCCCATAGAGAATCTTCAAGCCGAGGAAGTCAGTGCTTCGCTTTTATGATATAAACAGCTGACCTGTGTAAGGGCTTCACAGCTTATTTTGTTAGCCTCAAGTGGAGCACCTGGGAGCACCTTCCCGGGCTGTCAGGCTGGCTGAGAGCTCCCCCTCCTGTTTTCATCTCTTTCAGACTGTGGCCTTGGTTGTGACCCCCACATCTGGCCAGCTGGGTTTTCCTAATTTTGTACCTATCTCAGTATGGTTGTTTTCAGCTTAGATTTGAGTTACCTTCCTTTCACAACAATAAACTATTCAACTCTCTTCTTTTTGGATAATTTTCATTTTTATCTCCTGTTAAAGACTGAACTCTCTTTATGAGGGTAACCCAAACTGACTAACACCAAACCATTCAGTCTTTCTTGAAAATGTCTTTCAGGATAGGATGGCAGTTTTAGCATTACAAGAATGTTTTTTTTTCCCATTTGTTTGGCCTAGTTTTTTAAAACATCAACACAACACGAAAGTACTGGGAATGTTTTGGTTTATTTTTTTAAATTTTCATTTTGCGTTTCCTTGTAGAAAGAAAGCAAGAAAAAAAGAAACATCTTCAAGTCAGGGGAATGAAAATGTTTGCACTGAAATCACTAAAATCTGTAAAGGTCTTTCTTTAGAGGCAGCAGTAGTTGTTTTGCTATGGTCCTTCATTTTAATAGCTATATATGCAGTGAAAATTCAATTACAATATGTTAGTAGTGCCTTTTCTGCAACAATTATACTCTGTGAATGAGTGAGGTAGTGTTTTTTAATTTTTTTTTTAGTTTTTTTTTCCCCTGTGAGGTAGCTCAGCTGTAAAGAAAACAAAAATTGCTCATTCAATCCTACAGTTCTCAGTTGCTTATTCTTACCTTGTGGAGAGACCTACAGATGAAATATCAGCTCCTTGCTTCTGAGTTTGGCAATGCCTGTGAGTTACTGCCTAGCCATCCAACCTAGTTTGTGATCACTGTGTCTTGGATCTGTAACTGCTTAAAAATGTTGGAACTGACTTAAAGCTCAGTGTTGGTTTCTTTAGGTAGAGGGTAGCAAAAGAGCAGGAGAGTTTTAATTTATCTAGTGAGTACTGTTGACATTTTTTGTGTTAACAACAGTAGGAAGTTGCTGACAGTTTGTTTTCTTTATTTTTCTTGTTTTACTCAGAATTCTTAGATGGGAACTGAGCTTCTCATGTGGAATGAATGCTAATTGTAAGTCACAACAGAGTAAAAAAAAAAAAAAAAAAAAGGTGGAATTTTCCTTTCCAGACATGGATTTTGCTGGAAACCATAAAAATGAAATAACAAATTACTCAATGGAGATAATAGCATTTTAGAAAGCCACATTAAATTAGAACAGTTGAAAGCAAATTCTTTGCAGCCGCTAATGCCAATTTGCGGACAGAAAGCCAAGAGGCTTCTTAAAGATCTCTCCTTTCATTAAACTTTTTTTTCTTGTTCATCTGCGATCTGCCAGTGTGAATGGGTTGTGCCTCCCTCAAGGGCTGCGGCTGTCTCGTTTGTTCAGCCTCACCAAATCCTGCGTGTGGGTTTCCCACTCGGGGATGTGTCGGTGGGAGCCCACTGGAGGGCAGCCGAGCACCGTCTGTCCCACCCGCTGCGCTCCGCCGCCACCCTCGCCAGAGGCTGCCGATCCCAACCCTTAATAACACTTTTCATTTCCATGTCCGTATTGGACCTGGGGTTCCATAAAGCCAGGCCAGCGCTATGTGTTTTTGCTCTCTCAACTATTACATCGTCTATTTATCCTGTGTGTTTTTGTAGCCCATGATGTAATTTGACAAAATTTCAGCCATGTGCATCACACATGGAAGCCTGAGCGCAGCTGGGTTGTGTAGCACGGCTGAGGTAATGTCAAGAAATTTCATATTATATTTAAAATGACACCTGTAAAAATAATCTTCAATTTGTAATTTAAATACTGTAATACTCAATTATGTGAACTGACAGGAAGTGTCCCAGCGGTTTTGGAAAATAACATTCTTTTATCCATTGAACCTTTGATGCATTTTTGAACGGCCATAATGGAAGCTCAGACCATGACCTTCTGCTTAGAGAGAACAAAGTCAGGGAGGAATAAAATCTTCTCCTACAGCAAGGTAGAGTTCTCTCTCTGCATGTATTTTTGCTTTCTTAGAGTGAAATGTCAGCTGTACATGCTTTATCATTATGCAAGCCAGGGAGAGCTCAAAACTCTAAATTTAGCCTCATTTCTAATTGTGTGCCTTGCTTATGGCAGCACGTGCATGTCATCTGTAAATATATATCCTGCTTTGCTCCTAAAGAGAGACTTCGAAGGTTTCCCTACGGTCTACATCAGTAGCAATCAGATTCTATTAATGTGGGAGTGAGGTTTGTGACTTGGCCATTGAAAAAGCTCAGAAGTCTTCCAGATGCAGGAATCAGTTTTGGAAATCTACTGAGCTGTTTCTTAACTACATCTTTTTTGCTTAATTGAGGGAGGGAGAAGTTGAGGGGCAATGACATGATGTAGGCTCTGTGCAAGTAGAATGTGAATGTGATAGCCCTGGGATTTCTCCCACTGTAAATTACACCTTCTTCCCTAATTTTGTGGCATTTCCCTTATCCAAGAGCTGTTTCTTAAGGCTCTCATGAGCCTTAACACTTCCCAACCCCCAGCTTGTACCTGTCATTGGCTTCTGCAAAATCTAAGAGATTGTCCTTTTCCATCATGTACTTTCCAAACACTAAATGTGACTTCCAGAGAGTTGTGTTTTGTGCCACTTAAATAAACTCTGTTCTTTCCATTCAGCTCTGGTAACCTGATACCGCACAATAAATGCTAATAAGTTTCCTGCAGAGTAGTGCTCTTAAGACAGCTTATTTTTCATCCCTCCTTTCATGTTCTGCCCTTATTGATGACTCAGTCCATACCACAAGTGTTCTTAAAGAAGATAAAATGTAAATAAAAGTGAAAGATGCTGGTCAGATAAGGCACTCAGGAGGACACAGGAAATGCTTCCTAAGGAACATTTTTTTCTGCATCCCAAGTTGCCCCCTTTTAAGTTGCAGTTACTGACTATTAGTCTTTGTAGGCAGTTAGCAACAAAACGTTGCATTAAATAATTAAAACCAGCAAATTAATGCTTTGCTCTTTTGCAAATCAAGCACATATGCCTTTACTGACCACCTTGAAGGCTGAAGATTGCTTTACTTTCTATCATTAAAGGATTTTCCTAGACATATTCTTTGTGCGTGAAATTCACCCATAGCATTGCAGCACGAGAAGGCTTGAATGATGCTTGTGGATATCTGTGTGAGGGGAATCAGGAGTGAGAAGTGTGAGAGAGCATGGGCTGACATGGAGAAACTCTGTCAGTAGAAGCCAATGTGTAGTGACCACCTGCCATGGCTGCTTGCATGAAATGCACCAAGATAGGGCCCCTTTCCCTGTTCAGAGATGGGTTGTCCATTTGCTGATGGCATCTGAGGATCTTGTCCGTATCACAACCCATCTCATTTCCTCCCACATAGCTCCCACTTGCTGCGTTGGACACTGCTCCAGAGGGATGCCTGAATCTGTGAGAGCAGATCCTCAGGAGCATCATCTCCCTGCAGGGGACACTCCAAAGGGGCCACTGTATAGAGCTGGGTGCAGGAGAGGAAAGGTTGCCCTCTGGGGGGGAAAGCAGAGACAGCTGGGGGCTGCAGGAAACTCCAGCCCCTCTGAGAGGTATTTGATGTTGGCTGACTATTGCACAGAGCTGAGTGTGGTAGTGCCATGGGACTGTGCACCTGGGAGGATGCAGAGCTCACAGTAGGCAGTGCCTGCTCTGAAGGGCTCCCCACTCTAATGCTTTAATGCGGAGAACACAGCTGGGTCTTTTTTAATGCACAGCGAGGAAGGGGAGCACATCCCCCTCTGCAGCCTGCTTGCCTCACTTAAAAGACAACAGGAAGGAAGTGCTCTGCTCTTAAAAGTTTGTTTTAGTCTCACGTTTTGAGAGGGCAGGTCACTTCAAAGTGCTACCACAAAATTACCAAATGCCAGCAGCGTGTTAGAAATGCACAAGGGAAATTATTGGTGCCTCTGCCTTGTTTCTGTGATCCAAATGTACGTATTTGCCAATTATTTATTTTTTTTTAAGCAGACACTTTCAGTTGTCTTCCAGTCTTCCAGGTTTCTTACACTGAACATCTTCTTGGGGTAGGAGACCACATGTGCCTGCACCACTCTACTTGTTTCACATGTAAAGGGACCACAGTGTCCATGACAAAACCCAGGGAGGGCAATTGTCAGGTTCCATGTGGTGCGAACGTGTTTTCTGTTGAAGCAGGCTGAATCCAGTGGCTGATATTGTGCAGCTTTCTCCATGGTTATAAGCCATAATGCAGCTCAGGCAGGGACCCTTGATGTGCTATTTCCAGAGTTCATGGCAGAGCAAAATTATTGGTTTCTCCATCTACATATCCCAGACTATAGGCTTCTACCCATATGCTCTATTAGTAACATTTTTTAGACAAAATCTTTAAATCTTCAGCCCATCATAGTCAAGGCAGAGATATCTGCATCTGCAAGGGGCATTTTTTCCCCAGTTATTGATACATAAAGTAGGATAGGTTGGACATGAGAATTTCTCTTATTTTTGAACAAGAAGCTTAGGTTAGATTGCTGACTTATGCAGCACTGAAGGTGGTACAAGCCCTGCATTTAAACTCTGGCTGTCAAGAGTCCCCTTTTTGTGAACATTGAATAATAAATAATAAAACCTCTGAAGGGATAGTCCTGCTAGGTTAATGGAGCATGGTCTCAATCAGAGCCTTAAAAATGCTTCCTTATAGAAACAGTAACTGATCTCAGTGGGGTTGTTCCTGATTTATGCCAGTGTAAGAGAAGGACTGCTTCTCAGGTTTCCTATTGCATTCAAGCTAGCTAATTTTTCTCAGGGCACATTCATACCAATTTGAGGCTGAGTGCTTTACTCATTTGTATGATGTATACATTTATTTTTAACCAGTACTTGTTAAAAATAAACTTTTCATCAGCGAGCAGTCCAGGGTGGACAGATGACTCACATGTACTAGTGGGAATGGGATGAATCAGCACAGTCTCGGGTCGAGCAGCTGTGTCTGGAGAGACTGGACATGCTCCATCTTCCAGCTTGCTGCAGTCTCATCCCCAGCAGGACTGGCTTCCTCTGTCAGCAAACAGCCATGGGGCTCACTGCATTGCAAAGTGCAGAAGGACCTGTGCTAAGCCAGCACTGTATTATTTTCAGCTCTCTTTGGTATCAATGCATGCTTCCCATGGCAAATTGACTTGGTCCAGCAGTGCTGGGTTGCAGCTCAGGTGTCTCAGTGCAATGCCAGCCCAGCCCACCCCTGGGGAATGCAGCTGAAGGTGAGAAGGTTTGGCTCCTGCTGTGTGCTGTGTTTGGTGGTGGGTAGGACATGAGCTGTGCATGAGCTCTGAAACAACACCTGTGTGCTGCCCGAGGCTGCCTGTACCTAACAGCAAGATTGACTTTCCACCTCCCTGCATTTCCCAGGCATTTCCAGGGGACAAAGCACTCCCAAACATGGTGTGGCCATGATCACAGAGTTATTACTGAACTGTTAAAGTTATATTGAGTCTACAGATATATATATTTATTCCATTTTTATAGCCCAAATGTATGTTTTTCAGGTTTTAAAGCTGCAGAACATTTTTTTATATTTGTTATTGAGAGCAGATGTTCCCGGTTCCAATCATATTCTACTAAAGAATGTCAGGGTTGTGAGAGGTCGAATGGTGAATGCCTTTCAATCTCCACTATTATTTTCTCCACTCAATTGCTGTAGCAGGGAGACTACAGTCATTAATAGAGACCTTCAAAATATTCAAATGTATTACAGACCGAAACCTTCCTTGAACTCTTTCAGTTGCCTCCTTCCACTTTTGAAAACATCTCTGCCTATACTGCTGCTTCAGCCTGGGTCTGGAGTTGAGCTTTTGTCCAAGCTTGTCAACTGTGGACACTGAGGAGGTGCTGAACAAGTTTATAGTGTCACCCAACTCAGAAAACAACCCACTGTGGGAAGGTGTGACAAGTCACACAGCTGTGGTACCTCCTGTAGGTGTGCACTGCCTCTGCCTGGACTTTGCCTTGCCTGTATTCACCTCTGCTGTTCCAAAAGCCTTAAATGTGAGGTGACAAAAACAGTTGCACTATGGCTTAAAAAGATGTTTTCTATCTGCAACATGGGGCTGGCAGAGGCCTCCCTAGACTGAAGGGGAAGGACACAGTGCTGGATGGAAAAGGGCACAGGGACAAGGCCTGTGCTAAAGCCCTGCTCAGAAACACAGCCTCAGTTTCCCCTACTGTGCTCAGAAATAGTGCACTGAGGTCTGTCAGAGACCCATTGGAAACAACCATGCTAAAGACCAGGGAAGTCCAATTTTAGAGCTATGACAGGTTCTTCCCTTTCCTTCTGGGGACTTGGAAGGATTATGGAAGAACATGTGATTAATGCCCTCTCTCTGGGAGGAAGAAAACATGATTGTGCATTCTTTCCTAGTCCCGTCCATCATCTTCAGTGATGCTCATGGGGAAGCTTATTCCTTCACATACAACATTTGCAGAACTAATTTCCAAAATAATAGAAGTGGTTTTAAATAAAGCAAACATAATTTTGCAGTTATCTGCAATGCTTTAACATTTATTGATTTTCTCACTCACCCAGGGAAAACTGTTTTTCTCTCTCTCTGCAGCAGCTATTTAATACAACTGTTCCTGTTTTCCTGTGGGACTTTTTCCACTGAAATTGCTCCGTGGACAAGCTGTTGCCATGCTGTGATGCAGGGGTTTAGGAGTGTAAGTGGGAGATTTTAATGAATGCAAGATCTTAGCTACTGCTTCTCACCATTTCTCAGTCAGACCCCTGTGTGGTACAAATGCTAAATGTTCTTTCTGTTGATTTCCTGCGTTCCTAACTGAAACAAAAATCGGGCATGGAACAAAGCTCAAAAACATTTCCAGTTTGGAAAGGAGATATAATTAAATGCAATATCCTGGTACAGGAGGTTTGTTGTGTTCAAGAGTACTAACAGTCCTGAGGACAGGCCTGCCAATTGGCTTTAGTGCCTTGGGCAGTAGGGCAGACCTGTGCACTTTCTCTGCAAATCAGGGATTCTTAGGGGACTGTTAGAGAGCACCACTACGGTGCCAAATCCCAGGCTATTAAATTCAGCACTTGCCACTTCATCCCTTCCTCCAAACATTGAGCTCCCATACTGTGCTGCTCTTGCTGTGCTAGGAGCTCTGACGTAAACATGCTGTGAGCTTACATGGTGCTGACAGGATGGTTAACGTCTTGCTTGGTTAGAAAATGAAATAGCTTGGGAAGGGATCTTAAAAAGAGCTGCCCACCCCTTAGTTTATTCAGAAAGTAAGCACAACCCAGTGAGAAGCAGAGGGGGTCTCTGCATCAGTGTCAGCATCGGCTCACTGCAGTCTGAAGCAGGATAATCATCACTTATAATGTTGGTAGCTGGTTTATTTTTCAGTAAATAAATAAAGACGTGATTGGTCAGTTCAACAACTGACACTAGAAAGCCTTGTGACTGGCAAAACTTCTCCATCTGTCTGAGATAGCACCAAGGCCAGGACCAGGTAGGCCAGCTCCTGCCAGGCACTTTCAGGGATGCTGGAAAATCCCCTAAGGCTGTATTAGTCCCAGAGGTTGAGGGGGGTCATGGCTGCTGAGAGATGGACTCCTGATCCCTTCTGCTGCTGCAAGCATAGAATTGTAGAATGGTTTTGGTTGGAAAAGATCTTTCAGATCAAGTGCAACCATTAACCCAACACTGCCAAGTCCACCACTAAACCATATCCCTTAGCACCACATCTACATGTATTTTAAATACCTACAGGGATAGTAACTCCACCACTTCCCCAGACAGCCTGTTCCAGTGCCTGCAAACTCTTTCAGTAAAGACATTTCTCCCAATATCCAATCTAAACCTTCACTGGCACAACTTGAGGCCATTTTCTTTTGTCCTATAGCTTGTTACTCAGGAGAGGAGCCCAGCACCCACCTCGCTGCATTCTCCTTTCAGGTAGATGTAGTGAGTGAGAAAGTCTCCTCTCAGCCTCCTTTTCTCCAGACTAAACAACCCCCATTCCTTTAGCTGCTCCTCAGAACACTTGTACTCCAGACCTTCACCTGCTTTGTTTCCCTTCTTTGGATGTTCATTACTAGTCCTGCTTGCCACACACCTATAGGGAGAGGGGGATATCTGGGACTAGAAGTCAGCAACCACAACAAGGAGAAGGCTGGGCTGCTTCTAGGTTCCTCCTAGGCAGCAAGGGTTGGTTTGCTTAAATTTAATAAATCTGTATTTTTCATCTCCTTTACACCCAACAGTGGTAGGCGTCTCACTTCACAGAAAAGTGGTGGCCATGGGTATATTACAGCATGGGAAGTGCTCTGATGGTGCAGGATCAGGGACACTGAGCTACTTAGAAATATAGGTTTCAAAAGTCCGTACCCACCTCTCAGGGTAAGTTAATAGGAAAGCTCTCACCAGAAGGCTGCTTTCTTTGATAGATGAAGGACTACCCAGGGAGCAATCTGAGATATACATTAGGCTCTCACACAAATCTAGGGAGTCATTTCAGTTAGAGCAACACTGAAGATTAAATATTATAGCTCACTGAAGGGGCTCTGAGTGGCAGTGAAAAAAGCCAGAATACTGTTACCTAAAATCTCACAGCAAAATATGGAGCAGAGTGTTTAATTAAGCTTTTTCTCTGATGCCTCAGGGAAAGACAACATAGATGTGTTTGCTCTTTCAGCCTCTGGGGAACCTGCAGGACAGTTGTTCCTTGCTTCATTGTGAAGGACACTAAGACATGAAGGATGTCTCCTTTTACTTTAGTTTGTGGGAATGGCTAAAAAGTATTCAAGGTGATGTCAGCAAGCGGCTGGGGCTTCTGCCTTTTCTCAAAGCCATGAGATGTATGTTCAGTCTGGGGTCATTTAAAACGGGGGCACTTGGTTAAGATTTCTTTATTTCTTTATTTTCTTTTTTAATGCCTTGCAGCAGTGGGCTGCATTGTCAGAATGCCTTGAGCAGAAATTGTTTATCAAATTAAATATATGGATTTTTTCCCAAGGCAAAACATCAGCATTTTTGGCACAAAGCTTGGGTCCACTTGAAAAGATCATTCAGTTGCTTCTCAGCTCTATTTTCCGGTAGGATGGGCTTTTTTCCCTGGGCTTACCTGCTTCTGTATGGCATTTGGAGTGTTTTGTGGGAGTGTGAGGGCACCAGGAGCTCTTCAGGATAACAGAGGCTCATTTAGGGGTTTGGCTGGCAGGGAGCAGAAGTGTTGAGGACTCACCTGAAACTCTTATTTTTGAAAATGGTGTTTATGGCTACTACCTTTGTTTTTTTGTCTGGAAAACCAGCAACTCCTCTGTCTTCTTTTGGTGTCATTTTAGTACATATTATTTTGGGTTTTGCTTCCAAACCTATTCAAAAGCTATTTAGAAAAATACCATTTAGAAATAAAAAGCTCAAAAATTTCGACCCATTCACCTCACAAGCTTTTCCCATTTAAAAGGACCAACACTGTAATGGGAAAACTACCCTTGCAGACCTCCAGGATATGCTTTTGAGTCTCATCTGCTTCTGGAAGTCCTTATGAACCTTTGGAGATGCAGCCAGAACTCAAAACTTCTGTCCCAAGATGAGGCTTCTCAGAGCAATGTCCACCCAGAAGTGGTGTCAGGGGAGAACTACAGTGGGATCAGGAGGTCCCTAAATGGGTGCTCTATAATGCATGGGTTCACTTGCAGGCAACCTTACTACCTTACTGACCAGACTTAGTTTCTTTTATTCATTCAGTGTCACAAGTAAGTGTATTGATGGATAGATTCCATTTTTTCCCTCTCTAAAGTAAAAGGCCACTCGCCAGGGTTGCTTACAGCTACTGCTGGCCTCAGCAGGAACCAGCAAGGTGAAAGGTCCTTGTTCCCCCAGAGGACTGACACATTATGATGGCTTCATTTGATTAAAAGGGGATGTTGACCATTAGTTATGACCCAAATTTCTTTTTTTTGGCAATCATTCAAAGTGTTCCCAGATGCCCATAAGGCTGTTGTTACCTGCAAATAAAACATATCTTTATAACAGGGACATTAATGTTAATGAATAATATCAAAATGTGCCATGTGCCTTTCCCAGGCATTTTTTGCATTTTGATGGATTGAATGATGGAAGGGAAACATATGCTTTCCAGATTGAACCCAAAGAGCTCACTAATTCAGAGTCCATGCTCCTTCAAGCTGAAGCCAAGCAGAGAATAAATTGCATAGCATTTGTCATCCACTTGGGATTAATTATTGAGCTTTAGAGGTAAGTAGCTGCACCAGGGAAGGTTACCAGTTTGTTCTTTAACATCTAGCTAGAGTATTGAAGGAACTAGGAGGAGGGAAGTGGCCAAACACAAATAACTTGGATTATTTCTGTCCAGAGTAAACGGCAACAATGAAGGAGGTCAAATGTTCAGCTCACAAAATAGTAGAAATGCATGCACTTTTGTTGATGATTAGTTCAATTGTATGAGGCATGGGTACTCCCTTCAGGTTAACATTAAAGAGCATTGACAGAGAAACAGGAAAAGTCTTTGGGTTTTTTATAGTTAGTGCCATAGTTGACCTGGAGCTGGTACTGGCTTGGAAAAAATGAGTTTTGTTCCCAAAAGGACTCCTGTCAGCCTTGAGCTTTGGACTTGTAAGAAAGGAATCTTCAGTCTGTCAGACAGGACAGGGTTAGGACACTGGTCCCCAGGGTCCCGCTTGATTATGTGATGATGTTTAAAGGAAATTAGCTGATGACTGTGATAGGGAAAGAGCTGGATCTGAGCTTGAAAATTAGTCAGTTTTTTGTTTTATTAAACACACATCTTAGCAGGAAGTTGAAAAGATGAGGTCAAGAGATGAAGGTTGTGCTGGGGGTGACAGTGAAAGGGTGATGGATTAAAATATAGTCTTATTTAGCTATTTTTGAGACGAAATGAAAAATGAGCACTTGAAAAATGAGTTAATTAATCATCATGTCTTAACTACTCAAAGAGCATTTCCAGTGATCTGAAAGGTAGCTTTTCATATTTGCTGTAGTCACAAGCTGCAGGACATTATCACCCTTTGCCTATTTTTTGTCCTTCAACAATATTACTCTAATAACAGGTGAGGTCAGCTGACACACTGTGAAGGTTATTGAGTTTTCATTCTTTTGTAGCTGTCTCTGCTTTAGCATTTTGGCTTGAAGCAACACTGTGCTTTGGAAGTGATTCCCTGGACTGTCCCATTTGCTGAATGCTATTTCCATCCACAGAGCTGGATTTGTGTGCACAAAGTAGTTTGCTTTTGGAGTAGACTCAATTGGAGCTCTTGCCCCAAGTTTGTACCGAGGGGTTCCCCAAAGGGTAATACAGGGATCCAAACCAGCCACAGGTCCTTCATAGAGCTTCAGACTACATGCTCAGTAGGGAAGTTTGGTCCATGAAGCCAGAATCAACATATTCCCAAGAAAGCCCCTGAACTACATAAAATTCAGATGCAGAGGTCTCAACTGTATCAACTAATTTATGCTTTATGCCATAAATTTAACTCAATGTCCCCCTCTCTTAAGTGCCTGTGACTTGATGCTCTTTGCAGTTACCTTGTGGCTGCCTCTCCAAAGCCAGCTCTGCTGTGCTAATGATGATGAAGCCAAAGAGTCTCATTTTTGTGGTCCCTGCATCAGCTCCTGCTTAGTTTTGGTTTTACCTTGTGATGGCACAAGGTTTGGTGTCTTTTGAAAGCCGAAGGGGAGCAAAGACTTTTGTTCCGCTTGGTGTGTAAGCAACAGTGCAATGTGATGCTTTGCCTGGTGTCTTAGTGTATAATGACACAAGAAATTATTAAACACTGTCAGTCCTTCAGCCAAAGTTCTCACTGGTTGTTTTGACAACTGGTACTGCAAATGTTCTGTCCACCTCTCACTCCAACTTCCACCTCCAAATCAATGTCCATGGACATGTCCTTCTTTCCTTCCTTCCTTCCTTCCTTCCTTCCTTCCTTCCTTCCTTCCTTCCTTCCTTCCTTCCTTCCTTCCTTCCTTCCTTCCTTCCTTCCTTCCTTCCTTCCTTCCTTCCTTCCTTCCTTCCTTCCTTCCTTCCTTCCTTCCTTCCTTCCTTCCTTCCTTCCTTCCTTCCTTCCTTCCTTCCTTCCTTCCTTCCTTCCTTCCTTCCTTCCTTCCTTCCTTCCTTCCTTCCTTCCTTCCTTCCTTCCTTCCTTCCTTCCTTCCTTCCTTCCTTCCTTCCTTCCTTCCTTCCTTCCTTCCTTCCTTCCTTCCTTCCTTCCTTCCTTCCTTCCTTCCTTCCTTCCTTCCTTCCTTCCTTCCTTCCTTCCTTCCTTCCTTCCTTCCTTCCTTCCTTCCTTCCTTCCTTCCTTCCTTCCTTCCTTCCTTCCTTTCCTTCTTTTCCTTCTTTTCCTTCTTTTCCTTCTTTTCCTTCCTTTCTTTTCTTCTTTCCTTCTTTCTTTTTTATTCTTTTTTCCCTTTTTTTTTTTTTTTTTTCCTCCCAGATGCTAGATGTGATTAGTGCTGTTTCAATTTTTTTTCTGCCTCATTTCATGCTGAACATCTCAACAGCTTCAATTGCACTCCCTGAAGGCTCATTGTGAGAATGCAAATTCAGCAGCATTTGCTCTAGGGAGCATGGGTCTTTGGGAAATGTAAAATAAGCACACAGTCATGCTGCCCTGCAAAGAAAACTTCCCAGGCTGGAGCCAGAACTTTAGTTTCAAGCATTGCATTTTTTTTTCCTCTTGGCCAAATTGCAGGTGAACTGAGCCTACCATATCCACAAAAAAAAAAAAAAAAAAAAAAAAAAAAAAAAAGCACAGAAAGCAGACCTATAGAAGCCTGAAAGCTATTATTTTTCTGCATATTTAAAGTTTAAAAAAAGATTCCTTAGAGGAAATTACAGGTGAAGCCAGCAGATGAAAGGCCATATACTGAACTTGGTGAAGCTCTGCTGATGAAAGGATCTACTTGACCCAGTAAAAAAATATGTACAACAAACTCCCTTCCTGTTTTACTCTTGCAATTCTGTCTCCATGTTTAGTTTTCTCTCCCTCAGTAGCACTGCACTTGAAAGCATGAAACTTGTAATCATGTCTTTGTTAAGAGTTCAGTGAAAATAATCAAATAATCTATTTTATTCATCACTTGCCTTCTCCTATGAGCATTTCCTTGTAAATGAGATGAGGTGAACAAGACACTAAACAATAAGCACGGGACACTCATGACAATTTGTCCAGAATTGTGTAATTTGCCTACCCCACTTCCTACAGCATTTTTTCACAAGAAAAAGAATATGGTTGCTACCCGTGCAGATGTGTTCACAATCTGGAGTCTTGCCAAATGCACCATCAGTCTTAGAGAGCTCCATCCAACACATCATTGCTTTGGTTGAGGAGTGTAAATGATCATAGTTCTAGACAGAATCTGTTTTTCTCTCTTTCTACAGATCAAAATGGTTGTCAGTCATTGCTTCTCTCTTCCTTTTTCCCTTTCCCCTTTCCCCTAGTTATTTATCACAACTTGCATATAAACTTCCATAAGCCAAAAGATCTTACTGCATTGCTTGATCTGCAAAGGGATCTGCAGTGTGGCTTCTAAAGAGTAGATGGAAACACTCTCTTTGCCTCTTGTAATAACACATTAGGGAAAAAAAACACATAAATTGATTCCTGATTTCCCAGGGTATAACTTCAGTCTTTATTGCTACTACTTTATGAAAGAGAATAGGGCTGTCTGCAATATTGAATATGGCAAGTCCATTTTCCCTCAAAAAAACACATGGACCATATAACATTTAGCCATCATTCCACAATTATCCAGTGACTGATCCAAACCTGGATGACCAGTTCCTCAGTCACATGCACAGATAAATATCTTAAATTTCTATTGCAAGGAATGCTTTTTTGTTTATTCCAAAGAGTCAGGATGTTGTGTGATTGCATACCAATTTTTAGTGAGCTTTTATGTGTTGTGAACTGTCACTACTGAAATTGTTGACAATTGTTTGTCCCTCATTGTCATTCCCATACCAGAAAAATGTTACTGAAGCAAAAATCAGGAACTTGGTTTTGGCTTTTTTAGGTAGGAAAGATCAAATCTGATAACAAACCGTTTCTTAAAGGAACACTTAGCAGAGAAACTACAGTAGAGGTAAGCTGAAGTCTTGGGAGATATATTTCTAATTATTACAGAGGAAGTTTACACAGTTGTCAGGGAGATACAACCTTGCATCCAATAGCAGGCTTGCAGGTTATTTAATATATTTCATTGTCATTTGGGCCTCAGCAGCAAAGTTAAATCTGGAGGGTTTTAAAAGAGTAAATTTATTATATCACCTTTGCAATAAAATTTGCTCACTCAGCAGAGTTCTACCTGATGATTGGGAGTCTCTGTGCCTGTAGGCTAGGGAACTGCCTGCCATTAAACAAATGAAAGGTGTGGATGCTGCTTATTGAAGGAGGTAAAACTCTATTCCCTCACACACAGAGCTGAGGAGATCTGGAAAACCTTGACATAGTGTCTGTGAGGGAGCTAAAACTTGTTTCCACCTAGTTAAAAATTATTTAATTTACTTATTAATGTATAGCTTATCCATTTATCCAATTATGCCAATACCTGACTTGTCTGGGCTTTTCATGGTGAATCTCCTACGCTGGATTAATGATTTATGTATCCTTAGTTTAAGATATGTACAGTAATGGAGAACTTGTTTTCTAACAGACATTTTCTAATGTTCTCCAAACATGCAAAACAAACCTTGAAAAAATGGCAGTTGCAGCCTTGAGACAGGTCCTCATCATTTTGGGACTGTAGCTGTGCCTTGCTGATACTGCAGACAGGGATTTCCATAGGAAGGAGAAGAGAATGCTCATATGCAGGTCTATGAATTTAGGTATCTTCCAAGGGCGGAGTCAGTCATCACACAGTGTGACCATAGGTAGTACAGCAGGCTTTATAAGCTGAACCACAACATGAATAAAATATGCCACCAAACCCTCACATTGTGTGCACAAAAATAAGTGTTTGTAAGACAGGCAGCTTTTAAGGGCCCAATAGCCTCTGCTCCTGCACCCGGAGAGGTGTCATCAGAGATGCATTTCTGTGCCTGTGCACGGAATTAGAGATGTAAGAGCTCACATCTCCAGGCTGCTCACCCACAGGAAGATTGTGTTCATCAGTGTGAATGTGAGCTTATGGCTTCTGTGGTCACTTTGCATTTGGTTTACAATAGGATTACCCTCAACTCTGGATTCTAAATCGGAAAACTGCCTCTCCTGCTGGCTCAGCCTCATAGGCTCCTCACCTCACCATGATAAGTCTCATCAGTATCAGGTGCTTCAAAGGGAGATGCTGAAAACCCCACAGTACTTATCATGTAACATAGCTTCTTAATCTCAAATAGCTGGAGATTAAACACCAAAAGACACTCTTCTTATTTTTCTTAACTTTCTGAGCATCTGAGCCATATTTCCTGTGACAGGAGATGACAACGGTTCAATGTACTGCAACAAAACCCTCTGCCTTTTCCAGTGATGAGATGGTTATTTTCCTTATTCAACTTGTGCTGTGAACACAAACAATCAAAATCTTGCTTCTGCAGTCTGTCCATACTGTAGTAGAAAATCTCAGCTCTCCTTCCTTAGTTCTAGGTAGGATAAAAGTTACTCTGATAGAGAATTGTGGGTTCCAGATACTTATTCCCTGTCAGTGCTTTGAACAAAAGTTAGCACAGTGCTCTCTCTGTTCTGTAAAGACCTATTTCCTTTCATGGGGAACAATTTTCTGCTCAATTACTTATTTTTATTTACCACTGTTTTAGCTGTTAAGTAACAATAAACTTTTAATACAGTACTTTGGATTTTACAAGGAAAAGTAAGAGTATTCATATTTTTCTTCTCAAGCATAAACAGTCTCAGCACAAAGATGAAAGGAACTGGTACCAGTTTATACCAGGTGCAGTGATTTAATTATTGTCTTTTCCATTTTTTTTTTTTTTTTTTACTATTTGCTGAATCATAACTTGTCTTATTAAAATGGAATGAAGTGGCAGATGTTTTCATGAAATAAGATCGTCACTCCACTTTTAGGTAACAAAGAGCATGTATTTTGGGGCACTGATTTAATAAGTTCTATCTCTCATCTTTCATATGCGGTAGGAACATGACATGTATTTTTGATGGAATTACAACTGTGACCACAGTCTGTGTTTGTATCATGTCACCTAGGAGGTGTAATTGTGGATTGGCAGCCCCGAGTGCTGGATGCAGTAGAAACACACAGCAGAAGAAATGCTCCATGTCTCAGAAAGTTTACAGTCTAGGTGTTGCACAAGAGATGGTAGATAAACAAAAAGGTGGGAGGTTGTGGAAAGCCAGGACAGTGTTGCCAAGTATGATGGGCAACCTGACACCTTGCTCTGATCTTCCAGGGTCAGCCAGGAATTTTTTGGGTGCATTGAATATGTGGGATTGGAAGGATTTGTGAATAAGGAGTCTTTGAAACTGGTCCTGGTGTGGAGTTAAAAAAAGTCCTGTGGGGATGAGTTATACGGCCTTCCTGCAATGTCTGTAGGTTAGAAAGATCTATAGGTATGACGTTTTCTTTTTACAAGTTCTGTCCTTTTTGAAAAACCAAGAACTTTTCACTGCGCAGAGTCAGTTTTTGCTAAGTGAAACTAGAGCTTATATGAGGTATATATTTGTTCTTTTAAATACAGTTTTGAATTCTGATACTTGCATACCAAATGGAACAGCACGGAAACTAGAAATGGAACATAATGTTTGGCAAAGTCTTCACAAAGCTTAGTTTATCCATTAAAATGTGAAACTGTAGTAAAACTTAAATTAAAAAAAATAATCACCATTTCTGCAGTTTTTATTGTTCAACTACTGAAAATTGGCAGTAGTAATTCACTTCTGTCATTTCTTAGCTTTTAACCTCTTGGGTCTTGTTAATGGATTTTGGTTTAAGCAAAAGGAATCAAGATAGATGCTCATTAAGTTGCAAAAGGCACTTCTGTGCAGTGATCCTTACCCAGTTGACTGTCAAAAGGCTAAATAACACTTGATCTTCTTTCTGTACCTCTGTCTTTTGGCCTGAGATGCTTGCTCTCTGAGCAGCTTGTATTTGTTCTCAGTGCAGTTGTTTTGCACAGGATTGATTTTCACCTTGGACCCCAGAACTCTGTCTGTAGGCTGTGTCCCTGCCTGCTGTACTCACAGCTCATGTACAAGTGAAAACCACTGCCCCAGGGCCAGTGAGTAAAACTTCCAAAGGTGCTGCTGAGTTACACATCTGTAAGTCCTCTTTTTAGAAGCACCTCTAGCTCTTCAGAGTTCCTTAGGTAAGCTGTGATCACAATACAGGTTCTCACACCTGCCCTCACTACATCTGAAGCCAGGCAGAGGCAGCAAGGGCATCAGTGGTGTGTGTAGAATGAAGCCCTGGCAGTCAGCAGGGTGTACACACCAGGGTGGGGAAGGTTGTACCCTACAGGGTCGTGGGCCACCAGCATCCTCATGGGCCACCATGCAGACCTCACTGGAAGTGTGATGTGGTCTGTTGTCACTGCTTTGCAATGCATGCAACCAGGATGCTTTAGTGCCTGTGTCACTACAGAGAACATCCCTTGAAGAGATAAGTCACATTCTGACTTATAGACTGATACAGGAAATAAAATCAGATTCCTCTGCTTTAAATATATTCCACAACCTTGCTCCAACCCTTCCTCTTTGACCCTTCATGCTCAAATCATCTGAGTAGCACTCTTTGTTTGTCCTATCATAATGATATTTGTATGTTTTTTTTCTTTCCCCCTCTAAGTTTTTTGCTCATGCAACTGATTATTTCTCACACAAGACAATTCCTGTCAAAAAAGTAAGTGAATCTTTTCTGTTTCCCATGAGCTGCCTATGGATGGCAGGTCCTGGGATCAGGGCTGCACAGGTATGGAGCAATAGGATGGCCCCATGATGTACAGTGGCTGGAGCTCCACCACAAAACCAGTTCTGAGCTCAGAGGTGATTAAGAAATGAGAAGGCCTGTTTCTACATCAGAGTGCCAAATGCAGCTGATGTAAAATGAAAGTAGAAATGAGAAGAAACAAGGCATGTAAGTATGGGAATATAGCTAATTTATTATGGCAGCTCCATAGCTTGGCTCTAATCTCTCATTTGGAAATCAAAACCAGACTGCTGGAACTCACCTGCCAGACTCAATCTGTTTCATAATTACCTGTGGGTTGCTATTTTTGTTTACCTTAATAGCACAGTAAATACTGCTTCTGCCTTTGTTTATGACCTATTTAAGTAATGTGAATATTTTGAAGAAATTCTGTTTTTAATAGTGCCCCAGTGACTACCTTCATTCACCTCCCAAAATAGAAAGCAATGGATCTGGCCTCCAGCACGAACTATATTGGAGGGAAAAGAGAATTTAGTATACTGCCAAGCCTGATGTTTATAATGATCTTCAATTTTTGGTTGCTGCAAGTGATTAGAAAACAGAGTTTTGTTTTTTTTTTTAAAGTACCAAGCCTATTTCTTGGTAAGTAAAGGTCCATCAGTCAGACAGAGTTACTAGAAAAACTTGAAGTCATCATTGCCCCTCTCTTGATAGCTGAGGCTGGGAGAAGGGACAAAAAGCTCATCTCCTCCAAGTCAGTCCTGCAGAAAGGAGCTGTGTGAGGCAGGAGCAAACCCATTTGTACCCCAGTAGAGGTGCCTGGTTTGGGCTCTCTATGTATGTGCTTAACAGTTAGGAGTGACCTCATCTGCTCCCATGAAACACTGTGAATCCCAGGATTACTTTATTACTTGGTGAAGTGAGAAATTCATTCCCTTCTTGGGCTCAGATCTGTGTCTCACAACACTTCAGTGTGTAGGTAGTAAATTAGTAGAGAGAAATATAATGCCTTGCCCAGCACTTGGTTGCACGGGACGTTCGCATTCTCCTGCTTTATTTTTTGAGAACTTTTGAGAGCCAATGTGATTTTCACTGTTAAAGAGGATTTCTCTTGTGACCAAGGAGATCTACAGGATCACACAACTGTCCCAAACCAACCATGAGGCCCTGTGGTAATGTAGTGAAATGAACCCACCTACAGCAGAGGCCAGGGGACTTCTGAGAGATTTGGGCCACAGGAGACTTGAAAATAACGCAGGTCATGGCAGCTAAAAAAAGGAAGCATTTATGTGCAGGGAACATTGTGAAACTTTTCATCATAGCTGCTTTTGTATCTATGTTGGATGAGGTAATTACAAGCTGAGACCAAAACACTTTGCATGTTAAAATAGCTCTTTTCCCTTTGGAAAATCTTACTGAAATGCTACCGTCTGTAAACAAGGTAAAATAAACCAAATTGCAGCTCTGAGAGCCTATTATCTTGGGATTTGGTCACTTCAGGTCATACAAAGATCTGCATTATGTCTTGGTTAAGGTGATTTAACCATCACTACAATATCTAAGTGTCTTCTTTATAGTCTTTATGACTTGTCTGTCTTGGGGGAAGGTGGTCTCAAAACAGATATTTTTCTGAGAGGATCAGAAATCTGGAATGAGTTCTTTCGTCCTATTTAGAAGTTGTATTTTATGAAGATGGACATTTCATGAATTTTACTTTGCAAAGAACTTAGCAGTTGCTGTTTACAAAAATAAGAGGGAACTGAAGAGTCCTCAGTGTTTTGTAATGGGAGGACACTTCTCTGTATAGCCAAATTAAGGATGGGTTTCAGAGTCTGATTTTGAAATCATTCCCTTTACACTTTTGATTATTTTAAATTAATCGTGATTGGAAAGTAGTTAACATCTGATGGTACTTTGATAATGCACAAAAACTTCAGTTTTAGTTCAGTGACTAACTGGTGTATTTTTCTCATAAAGAAACAAAATCACACTTTGAAACTGCAATATCCATCTCTACAAACAGAAGATATTAGGAATTTCCATCATGTTTAAGTGCAATGAAAGATTCCTTAAAGCCAAAGGGAAAACTTTATCGTCTAACATTTTAATGGGTTGTACCAATTTGTGTTTTATGAAATCTGATCATCTTGCTCTATGTTTTTAAGTCGAAGACTTAAAACTTTCAGTTACAGCTATAGCCTTTACAAGATTTTTAAAACTGTGAAGTTAATAAAATTGACTGTATCTTTGCTGATTCCCACAGTCCAATTCAAAGGGGCTGAACTGCAACTGAAAATGGTCTTTGACTCTTTTGCTTCCATCCAAAACAAATTTAAGAATGCCATCCACTTTACAGAGGAGGAGTAGCTGGAAACACGAAATGTAGCACTTGTAGACAACTGGTATTCTTTCTTGAAGTCTTATCTGGCAAGCTATCAAAATTGAATGTTATAAAATGCTATTTTATTTATAAATCCGTTAGAAATTGTGACTTCTAAAATGGAACTGGTAAGAAAAAGAAACAATTAAAATACAAGTTTGTTATTTGCTGCTGTGGAATAATTGACGTCAATAAAATGGGAAGAACTGTAGGGAAATAAATATATTTATGTGAGATCAAAACTCATTAAAAATAAAATCAATTTCCTTCAATCCTAATTATCCTCACTCTGTCTCCTACCTCTGGCAGATTTTCTCAGCGTTGGAATCAGTAACAATAGCTCTTCACTTCTTAAGAAGAGTGATAAATCTGAAATCAACAACTGTTAACATGATTGGTAGGTTGCTGGAAGAAAATGCTTTTTCTGCAGCTTCTTATCCAAGATTCAATCAGGCTTCGAACCAAAGCATTCCAGTCAGGCAGTTCTCATGGAGTTTCAGTAATGAGCAAGATGGGGTGGGTGGGGAAATATTTACCAATGTCTCCAAGGCTCTTAAACTTCATGTTCCTTTGTATACTTGATTTACCAATCTCAATTTTTACATCTGGCATTTTCAGTAGATGGTTTCTTCACCCAGATATAGTCCTTACAACATGCAGCAGGGAAGTAGCAACTCTGCTTTTCCCACTGAATTACTCGTGTCAAGTTGCAGATTGATTAAAGATGAACAAACTCTCCTTAATCTATTCATATTGAGGGGACAGGCTCTGAAAATGTCCAGTCATTCCAGCTCCAATGACTTCAGGCCTTAGGGAGTACAGATATGGACACACAAGCTAGTGACTAAGGGCAAAAATGGATGCTTCAGCTCCCATGGTGTGAAAATTAAACTTGGGTGCATTTCTGGAAGATAAAGTTTGAGTTAACAATAATGGAAAAAAAGTAATGAAAGTTCATAAATCTTTCTACAGCTAACTGGGCATTTACTGTCATTCTGCCTGACTTGACATTGAAATAACTACAATAAAAGAACACTTCCTTTTCATCTAATATTCAGTTGTTCATCCAGATTTGGATACACCCATTTTGACACGTAATTTTCATCTGATATTCTAAGGGAGAAGATGAGACAAAATACCCAAAATACAAAAAGACCAACCCAGATGAGAGATGGTGGCTCCTTTCACAGTGCTGTTTTGTCAGTGTGGTGCTGAGCACCTCCACAGAGCCACACTTCCCTCCTTCTGTTAACAATCAGGACTCAGTGTCTGCTCTAGGCCCTTCACTCATTTTCTGGCCAGGTAATATATGATTATATACCTTCTATGCATGGGTCATAATCTTATAAAATGATGGTTACATATTTTTGTGATGAGGCAGCAAAATTTACACAGAAATATGCATAAAGAAGGACACAGAGTTCCTGGAATATGTCCAGGAGAGAGTAGCTAAAAAGATCAGAGGGCTGGAGCACCTTCCCTGTGAAGAGAGGCTAAAGAAATTGGGGTTGTTCAGCCTGGAGAAAAGAAGGCTCCCAGGTGACCTTATAGCAACCTTCTAATATCTGAAGGGGGCCTTCAAGAAAGCTGGGGTAGAGCTTTTTACATGAGTGTGTAGTGAAAGGACAAGGGGCAATGGTTTAAAACTTCAAGAGGGGAAATGAAGGTCTGACATTAGGAAGAAATTCTTTAAGGGTGGTGAGATGCTGGCACAAGTTGCTCAAGGAAGTTGTGGCTGCCCCATCCCTGGAATGCTCAAAGCCAGGTTGGATGGGACCAACCCTGGTCCAGGGGGAGATATTCCTACACATGCAGAGTTGTTGGAACTACGTGGTTTTTAAGGTCCTTTCCAACCCTAGCCATTCTGTGATTCTGTGTGCAAAGCAACTGCAGTTCCTACATCCCAGAGAGAAAAAAATCAGGTTGTTAAAAAAACGCATTGAATAAAGAGAGGTGAAACCTGTCAGCTTTTACATTTCTTATACATATTCAGGTACCATAGCTCCAAATTCTTCATCTATTTACCTATTGCCATTTAATTTATCTACTTGCACTCTAGGAAGTGTGCTGCTACTGAGAGTTCTGCAAAAGCCATTGCTATTAACCATTAGTTAAAAAAAGGCTGTTGAAAAATCTTCCCGTAAGACTGAAAATTTATGTTGTACATGTCTGTGGCAACAGAAAGTTAATGTTAACTATTTTTTTCTTTTCTTTGGCTAGTAGTGGATGTTCCATTTAAATGCCTGAAGTGTCTAAAGCACAGCATTAAAAGAACAGCTGTTTTATAAAGTATTTAACTTGTGTTCTTACAACTTTGACAAGTATTACATTGAAAATATTTGTTTATAGAAGACTGTAAAATACGAATATTCAAATATATAACAGCTTTTCTTCTAGTAGAAAGGTCAGCCCAGCTGAAAAGTCTTCAGGAAAGACCAACTGATGTATGGGAAACTGATTTATATGTGCTAAGGGGCTGCTAAGTTTGAATATTGATTGCATTAAAATAATGAACCATGGTGTAAAAGGAGAGTAATTCAGTTAAGGAGAGCTGTTTTAGATTTACATGAGAATTAATCTCCAGTATGTGTCTAGAAACCAATGAATAGTGCGTTTGCAACAGTTTCTTACTAATTTTCAGTTCAATGTCTCTGTTTCAAATGCATGAGTTTGCATTTAAAGATGTAAAAAGGGGCCATTAAGTGCATTTTAATTCTGGCATGTGATTGAAGGCCTTGGTGAAGCAGAGGTTTGTTATTTTGTCTTCTTTGCACATATTCTAGTTTATTGTGTTTAAGTCTTGGAGAAATGTTCAACTAACAGGATTTTAGGATAAGAAAAGGCATAGAAAATTTTGTGAAGATTTACTTTTATTTTTTTATCAGAGGAGAAAAGCCTGTATATTTTGAAGGCATGAGCAGCAGGGAGCTCATCTGACAGACAAATCACCTCTTATGCTCAGGAGAAGAGAGGCTGGGACTCCCTGCAGCTTCTCACAGCTCTCAGGGAGCAGAAGACCTGTCAAAGCCCTGGATATTCAGAGCATATGTGGAGATTTCCAGCACACTGCATCAAGGAAGCAAGATTAGCCCTATGTCATTCCTTCCATTTTCCATGGTGAGCTAAGCACTGGTGAGAAAAAGGGGAGCTAAAAGTGATATTGCATTTCAACTCTGGCTTTACAGTCTGTACAAACATTTCATTTAACCTGTATTGTGGCTCTATAAAATAAACAAATCTGTGTTGCAGAAATGTCAGTTAAGTGACTTTTAGTGCTTTTAGTGGGCTTTACATGGGATGCACTGTATTTGTATTGATGTTTCAAAGGTTCTACTTTGCAAAATTCTGAACTGCTCCTTGGAAGAAATTGAAACAAATGCAAAGCATGGCAGCTCCTGGTCAGATTCCCATCCAATTCCAGGATTCCAGATCTGAAAGCTTTCAACATTTTTATGTGTCAAGGCAATTAATATTCCCTCATCAGCTCTTGAAGATGACATATGTAATGTCATCAGCATCAGACATCCTTCTCCTCCTCTCAGTTGCTGCTTTTCTCTTTAACTTTTCCAGCGCAGGCAACAGGCCACTTGCAGAACTCTGTCTGGGATAGTAAAAGCCTTACCTTGTTTAGATGACTTGTTCCCTATTTTTCGTAGCAGGATGAATGGAGAATTTTGGACAGAGCATATCCCTGGCCTTAGGCTGACCCCACCAAGGGACCAGCTGTAAGACTCTCCACTACTGCTGTGAGCAGATTTCAATCCACCACTGAGCATCCCCAGAATTCTGTCTTCACCCCCAGAATTCACGCTCTGGCATAAATAATTTCTGACAGCAATTGTAATGCAAGTGTAATGATGGTGAGAAACGCTGGGCTGACAGATCTGGAGAGCTGCAGCCTGTGAGCCTCCTTCTTCTCTTTCATGAGGACACAAAGCAGGAATTTGATCCCATTCCTATCTGCAACATCTGCATATGCAGACTTCACCCCAAGCTGGAGAGATCTGCTCTGGAGACAGCCAGATAGTTTTCAAGCAGTGTAAATATAGCCTTTGGAGGAAGTTTTCCTGTGTAAGGAAGCCAAGGTTGACTCTTTACAACTGGTTTCCACAGTTCAAACACCAGTTTTCTCTGTTACATAAATTATTTTACTAGAACACTTTAATATCCAGTAATATTTTATTAAGTGAATCATGCAGCTGACAGAAGGTTTTTGTGCTAAAGAAGTATACAGCTGTAAGGTTGCAGGGAATATCAATGGGTGATGTTTTCTGAAGCCCTCCCTTCTGGATTCTTTCTGCTCTCCCTCCATAACTGGTCTGGGGATTTAAGATATGGCCTTGTCAATTCTGAGAAGCACTGAATAAATACTCAATTTCATTTATGGAACAATCTTCTTAATATAGGCCAGAAAGAGAATAGTTTCTTCTGCAAAACACCACGTTTGAGTCCCCATGAGTTTGAGATCTGCAGTAATTCTGAGATCTTTCCTGCTGAATTGTTGCCCAGCCACAAATATTCTCCACTTTGTATCTGCATTTTGGTTCTTCCAAACAGGAATTTATCTCTTCTTACAAAAGTCACTCAAAAGCTAAGTATTTTGTCTATGAAGCTCTCTGGGTTTCATCTCATTGCAGAGGCACAGGCATCTCTAGAGAGCAATTCACCCCAACTGTCCGAGATGTCTGGATTTCACTTGAACTTTTGCAACTTATCTTTCAAGAATTTCATCCTGTTTGGATTATTTTTTTCTCCAAAAATCACACTGAATTCTGAGCTTGTAGCTCAAGATATCGTCAACCCTTTCACTTTGATGTTGTACATGTAGGATACAAAAATCCTATTTATAGTAACTGGTCCCCTTTATTGATAAGCATGCTTAGAGCAGGGTTTCTAAATAACTGTATAAAATCTTATGGGTGTTTTAACTAAACTCTACTTCCTTAGTTCATTTGTAAGAAGTATTGTCTGTGTTAGGACATCCAGCAGGAACTATTTCTGCAATCCCTATATCCAGGAGGCTGGCAGTTGTGTCTGAAAAAGCCATTTGGTGGATATGATATGAGTTCTTTTTGATCCATCTGCAAAGTTTTCCTTTTAATGACTTAGTTATTTCCTCTATACTTTTCAGTTATTTTAAATACTGTCTGAAAATTAGGCTCGGATCTTTTCTATCTACTACTTTTAAAGAATAGTGAGACTGACTTTTCTGAGATTCAAGGTGTCATCCATGAATCCTCAAAAACAATCACAAC
Source organism: Heliangelus exortis (assembly GCF_036169615.1). Lineage (NCBI taxonomy): Eukaryota > Metazoa > Chordata > Aves > Apodiformes > Trochilidae > Heliangelus > Heliangelus exortis. The sequence continues at coordinate 104,336,801 of NC_092424.1, read as the reverse complement.
TTGTTCAGGTTGCTCTAACTTCTCAGTACTGAGCTTGCTGATATTCAATTTCTTTAAACAGATTTTTAATTTAATTTAATTTTAAAATTCTTTAAACAGATTTTTTTCCTTTCTGGAAAAAAAAGCGGGGAACTTACTAATTATATGATTAATGGGGACACAAATTTTTTTGCAAGCAGTGAAGCAACAAGCAGTCTTCTCTCTTCTGTGGAATTTTCTTTTTGGTAAGGGTGAATTCCTGTTTTCTTCTGTTTTCTAATTTGTAACTGGATTTTGCTCTTGTTTCTTGTATCTTATTGATGTAGCTTTTCTGATTTTATCTATGTGCTTTTTGGTCTCATCCTTAATTGCTTTTTTCTAAATTTCAGTTTTTATGTTTATTTTCAAATTTCACGTCTTTAAGGAGTTCCTAATGGAGTTATATCAAGCTTTCACTCTGCTTATGAACCCTCCTTCCTTTTTTAGGTCTTTGTTTTTCTGTTCCTTTTTCCCAAAATATCTTCCAGTTTCTTGAGTTTTAGGGTAACCCATGATCCCTATTGTGCTATTGTCTCTATTAAAGAAAACTCCATGATCTCCAGTCTGGTCTTCTCACTCATAACCTAAGCTAACCTCTCCTTTTCTGCCACCTTTTGCTTTCTGGCGTAACAAATTGTCCACCAAGTATGCTGAAAAGTTACTTCCCAATCCCAACTAAAAGTCAGTCAAATAAAATCACTGATCTCCAACAGAGACGCAGAAGTTTGCCATCAGAAACAGTAATTTTCCTCTTCCTTCTTTCTCAGATTTATCATATTTTGCAGTGTTGACATCCTCCCTTTCTGTTGCCCTTCTGACCAAGAAATACAGGAACCATTCATATCTGTTTCTTGCTTTCTCCTGGATTTCAGACAATATAAATTTGCTTGTTCTTTGTGCACAAAGAAGTTTCCTAAATTCCCTACTCCTCAGCCCCTGAAGCTTCAGATGCTGCAATTTAGCATAATGTATCTTCCTATGTATCTTTGCACCACTTGTTAAGGAGCTTTCTGCAAACAAAAACCCCTTCTGGGTCAAACCTTTATATTATAAATATTTATATTTATAAAGGTCAAAGCTTTATATTTATGTTTATTTATTCTATTTTTATGTTATTTTATTTATATTGATATTATTTATATTGATATTATTTATATTTATATTTATATTATTTATTTTATATTAATTTATATTTATATTTATATTTATTTATATTTATATTATTTATATTCAGTTCACTACATAAGAAAGCACAGAGATGTGGCTTCATGCAGGAAGAAGACAATGCATGCCTCTCTTTTTATAAAGTATAATTTCTATTACTTTGCTTTTTGCTGATCCACATCTTTTGCCTCCTCTATCCCACTGCACATGGTATGTACAAGTGCTAGTAGTTTCTTTACTTTGCTCTGGAGATAGTTGCTTGGTGCCTACAGCACGGATTAGGGCAAATTTGAAACTGAATGCAGAATTTCATAAACAGTACAGAACCGCAAAGATATTTCTATATAAAACCTTTTTTCAGCAATATTAGGGGATGTTCCATTGTTAATTTTCCATCTATAACTTTCATTCTCAGTTCTATCCTTATGTTGATGGAATTATTATTACCAGATAACATCACATGCAACATGGTTAAAAAAACCCAACAAACTCTACTGTGGAAAACTCTATGCTTTGTAAAACCTTTTTTGTATGTTGCTGACAGTAGAGGATGCACAACACTGAACAGTTGTAAAATAAATTAGTCTTATCTACGCATTTCTACGGAAATAAATCAGTCACTAGAGAATCATTCTCTTGGAAACCAGACAGTGAGGGTGAGTAGGGAGGTTTGGGAGTAGGAATAATAAGGCACAGCTACATCTGCACAGCAAGGACCAACAATAGTCTCTCCCAGAGCATTGCATAATACAACAAAAGTCTCCTCCTTAACCTTGTGTCTGTCTTTGTTTGAGTAAAATCCATATTTAGTTCATTGCTCCCAAATACACAAGTGTTAGTTTATGAAAAAAAGAGGTCCAGTTTAGTCCAGCTGACCTCTTTCTTGCTTGGCTTTGCACTCAGCTTTATTTTTTAAAACAAGTTCAGCACATTACAAACAAACTTGTATGTGAAATAAATCTGGACACAAGAAGATAAGGGATGCAGCATGGTCTTTGCTGCCATTTGATCGTCCATTGTGTTTCCCATGCGACCAGACTACAGCTACAATGCCATAATTAAATGAAGAATTATTGAATACCCTCTGCCTCTGCTGGAATACTCCCTCTCTCCTCTCAGCTACTCATGTGAATATTGGTCAGACAATAATGAATATCCATGAAAAACTTTGCCAGCTTTTCTGACATTGGAGGCTGGATTTTATTTTCTGCTGTACTAAACAATTTGTTTGCTGACTATTCATGATTCTCTTGCCCTGTTCCTTGCTCCATCTTTGTGCCTTTTCACAAGCATCCAAAGAGAACAGAAATTGGGGATCTTCTTGAAGTACTGAACCCCTTTTTGCTGTCTGCCATGGTTGTGACTTCCCATCTCTCTTGTTTTCACAGAATTTGCCTACAGGACTGAAGGAGGCTTGAGCTGTCTTGTGTGCTTGTTACAGCAGCTTGGGTAGACCATTATATAGTCAGCTATTCCTCCTGATGCAGAGCAGATGTTAGGGACACCTCATTTCTTAGTTAACTAGGATATTTTTTGTAGGACAACAGGACCAGGCGTGTCACATCCTCTCATCTCGTGCTTTGTGCTGGACCCAGCGCATCTTGTCCAACCTTTCCAAAGGGATTTGTACATACATGCCAGAGGGCAGCAACCCTGCATCATACTGAGCATCTTTGACCTCTACTAAAATCAAATAAAGCCAGGCTGTAAATGAGAAATATATCAAAAGAAAATGAAAGCCCTTTTGTTTTGTTTTACTATGGCTACTATTACCACAGGGAGAGAGAAGGCAAAATTCTTTCAGACTCTCCTGGTATATAAAGTGAATTAATAAACAAGGTAAGTAGACTGACCTGTGGTGAATCTAATGATGACATGTAATGGAAAATTATCAAGCTCCAGAGATTCATTCTGTACAAATTCCTAGCACTAATGGTAGTTTCGAGGTCCAACTGATGTAATATTCTCTGTGTATGTATCCAGAAGGATGTAGGGATATAGGATAAATGTTTATATACAGGATATGACAACCTTTGGGTGGATCATACATTTAAGCCTATGTATTTAAATCCCTTTTCTTGATTTAAGAAGAGATGATTGTTTAGTCTGTGGTATACAGAAGCAGCAGTCCAGATCATTAAAACAGAACAGAGAGAACAAACCCCTGAAAGCCACGAAATTATTGAATGTTGATTTTTTTTTTTGCTATGCCAGGTACAGAAAGTAACGCTTAATTTCTCTTATAGAAAAAAAACATTACAAGTATTTTGTCAAATAATTCCGAGAACCACAAAATTGAGACTACTTCATTTAGCTCTATTTCTATTTGCTTAAAGTTTATTTTAATGAGAAACTTTGCATTTCTAAAAATAAATGAGGTCTTCCCTCCTTCCCCACCCCCCTTTTTTTTTTTTTTTTTTTTTTTTTTTTTTTTCAAGCGTACTTTCTTCTTTCTTTGCCAAATCACATATAACAGCTGCAGACTTTATAACATTATATAAATGTTCAGCCTGGCTATAAAGGATTAAACATAAAATTCCAGTGCACAGAACAACTGGTATAAAGAACAACAAAATTGAATTGACTAAAGGCTGTCCATTTAATCTGCCTTTGTTAATTGAAACCTTTGTCAGGGAACAGAAAGGATCTGTTTTCCTTGCAAGGTGCTGTGGTGATGGTGGTAGTTCTGGAGAAAAAGTACAATGTGAGCAGAATTCTCTCTGGAGATATCTGGCTTGAGAAGAAGACAAAACTATAATTTTACTTTAGCTCATGGCTCCCCCTTAAGTAGGTTGGGAGTTAGGGAATTCTGTAAGAAAAGAAAACCTGGAGAACATTTAGTGTTTTGTTCCAGCTCTGCAGTCCCACTGGACTCAGCTCTGTGCCAACACATAACAGATAAGACAGTGGGAAGAGAGAGCCAAGAATGAATAAGCTCACAGCTTGGGGATCCAGCACTAAAGAAGATACATTTTGCAACACGCACAGCTCTGCCCTTTCTGCATCTATGCTACATTTAACAGCACATGATCTGTTTTCAAGACAGTTTCCTTCTGTAAGAGGTTCTCACAGCCCGGCCCTGGGAGGTGTTAAGTGCCTTCAACTCCCAGTGCTGCCAGCAGAGGCTGAGGACACAGCACCTGGGATGGGGCCCACTGTCCCCTCTGTGCTCTGACCAAGCCTCTCCAGTGACACTGGGACATCTGCAGGACATGGCTTGTGCTTTACACCCAATGTACCTGCTTCTAAATGGTGGTGAGATCTGTTATGGTCACAAACACTTCTGTGTCACACTGCTGACTCCTGCAAATGTCCTTTATCTGTGGATCCAGCGAGTGCCATCTCACTGTGGCTCCCATTAAAATCCACCTGTGGCATTAAAATGCTGGATACTGCTATGAGAAAGACATTATATGTGTCCATCTGGTACAGCAGGGGGGTGATTTGCTGAAGCAGCTGAATAACAATGACATTCACTTGGGATACTTCCTTTATCGCTTTCTGGTCTCCCTTCAGCATCACCACGTTCCTTGTTTCTCCTCTGTCCCTAAGCCCTGTGCTTTGGACTTGAAGTGCTTGAAACCATAAAAGAGTAGAGATGGCATTATTAGTGCCTGCTGTGAAAGTGAAAAGCAGTATATCCATTAGAAGGTCCAAACAGGAAGAGATGCCTCCAAGGGAAAGAAAAGTTTCCAGCACATTCTGGAAGAGTGAAATTTTTGCTGGATAACCAAAAGCTTATTTGCATTTCTTTTAAATAACAGTATGAAACTTTTTTGTCTTCTAGAATGATTTTATTGACAGTACATCTGACTATAACTTTTCTACACGCCTAGTAAAGAGATCCTGCAGCAGGGTGAGGGGCTCTCAGAAAAGACACAGAGAAGAAGGAGTGGAGGGAAGAAGGCACAGGAGGATGCTCCCTGTAGCAGGGAGGAGTGAATGGCTGAGTGAGTGTGTCACCATGTTACAGGCTCCAATTCCATTGCTCAGGTGCTGCCAAAGTGTCAGAGGGGAGGAGGGGTGATGTTAGGCTGAGCCTGGAGGAGTCCTGTTCAAGAGCAGAGTCATGAACCTCCCTGTGCAACCAGTATAGTGGGACTTGTTTGTCTATGGTGAAGTTGTTGCCATCTCTTCTTATTCCTGACTGATTGTGCTGAGCTACACCCTTGTCTGAAATGGTGCTAAACCCTCACCATCCCAGTGATGGTTGGATATGGAGCTGCTCTGTTTTCCTGATCCTTAATTATATCTCCTGTCTGGTGATTTTAGCTAGGATCAGTAGTAAAAGCCATGGAGATTGCATGTCCCTGAATGCCTCCAAGCTTGGACACTGAGCTGGAAGTGGTACAACAAGGAAGGTATAATGATGACTTCCTCAGTAGCCAGTCCTAGCTACGAAGGGTTAGTGCTGTTACCCAAGCACCTGAAAGATGAGAGTTTTTTCAGCTGCTTAATTATTCAGCTTTTCCAAGCTAGTGTTATGTTTCTCTTCTTTGGCTTGCTCCCCGAAGAAAGTCCTGTTTGTCTAAAAATATTGCTTATGAGTGTGGAAGCATTGCTCTTTCTCAAGTATCCAGATGGTGCAGTTTAGGTCATGTCAACCAGATGCAGAGATTCCAGGACTAGGAAAGACCCGAGCAGTGAATCCACATGTTCCACCCCGCTAGCTGAATGGGGACTTAGAAGTGGGAGTCTGGAAGTAGTTTAAAAATGTTCATTTGAGGCTGTGTGAGATACTTAATCTCTCTGCTAGGCCTGCATTTTTGGGGCGCAGTACTGCACACAAGTGGGAGTATGCTGCACCTGAAGCAAAACCAGTCTATGTCTTGTCTGGTTGTGTGTCTCTTCACTATTCACCTGCCCACTTATGAATCTGGAATCACCATGAATAGAATAAGTTGTGTCTACCTACTTCTGCTACTGCCCTTCATTTCCTTGGTTCCAGGATACAGCAAGATCCTGTAGATACGAGAGACTTCTTTAGTGGATAATCTGGTCACTGTTTACAGGTGTTTTTTGGTTTTGTTTTTGTGTTGTTTTGGGGTTCTTTAAGGCTTTTTTTTTTGTTTATTTGCTTGTTTGTTTTGTTTTTTTTCCATCAATCTTTCAGAAATCTTAAGGTCTCTTCTACATCCCACCTTTCCTCTATCTTCTCCTCAGTATTTAGTTGCTTCCTTCTTCTCACGGTCCGTTTTCACCTTTCCTTTCAAATAATCTTCACTCCTTCAGTTTTGATACTAACAATGCAGGTGCTTGCATCCAATATTCTTTTGTAGTTAATGGAAGGATACTGTCATTTTTGCATGTGATTCACCACACCTACTTTTAGCTGCTTGCATTAGGATGGGACTAGTTGTGCCCTACAGCTATGTACATTTGTTCAGGTGAACCCCAACACTGTTGCTTACTTCTACCACTTCTGCCTTCACTGGGACTCTCTATCTCTTGCTACTTAATACTTCATTTCCCTCACGGGAGGGATCTTGTTCTAATTTCACCTGCTCCTCAGATCTTCTTTACAGTATACCCAGAGCCCATTTTTCACTCTTTTCCAGTTTCCTCTGCACTTCACTCTTCATATAACTTCTCTATTAACTTCTGCACCACAAGCTCTTGTCAAAACACTCTTCTGACTACCCTGACTCAGGGGGACTGACTATAGTCCAGAACCCTTCCCTGCTGTCTTCTTCTCTTTAAACACCCCGTTCCTCAAACATCTTTCCTTGGGGAACTCTTGAACATCTGAACTGGTTTTTAAATTCCTTCAGCATTTTGCTGTTGTTGATTGCATCCCATGATATATGCTCCTCCTTGTCCTCCATCACCCTCCTCTTAGTTCTTCCACTTTTATAGCTCATGCTCTCTAGGCTCTTCATTTCTCTTGAAACTCCCCAAATACATTGTCCTCTTTCCTTTCTCCTTTCATGCTGAGACATCATTTAACCCCAGAGAAGTAGCAAAACATTATCATTAGAGCTTTCAAAGTTGTCTCAGTGTTGAAATTCCATGTCCTGTGATTCCACCTGACACCTCTTTTACCTCTCCTTAGTCAAGGGATTGGCTATCACCTCAAGCACTACTTGCTGTCTCAAACTTCACTTCATTGTCACTGATAGCATTTCACATCCTTCTCTACCACTCAGGTCTCTCCTCTGTGCTTCAGCTGAGCATTTCTGCTTCTTTCTCTGCCACATTTTCCAGATCTATTGCCCAGTCTGTGTATTAACAGTGCAGTGTGTTAATGAGATATACCAGCTGTCATGATGAAATGTGTTAGTTAACTGATGATGCAGAAAGCATAATACATGACATGGTGATAGTAGCCAAATGCAGTAAAACATATCCCCAAAAGGTTCTGTGGCACCTATGGAGGGAAACAGCTTTCCCAGTGCTTACTGCACCCAAGAAAAAGGATGAAATTTGTTGGTCAACTTGCATTTGTAAGAGACATTCATAATTTTACAGCATTAGAGACTGCACTATGCTGCTTATATCACAGACTTGGATGTTCACCTATACTGAAGGTGTCACTGAAACAGATCCTGAATCTTAGCTGGAGTTTGGGAGTTCATAATTTTTAGAGGATTTGGCATGTGAACCTGCTGACAACTTTAGCTGTTATTGCTCTTAATCATCCCTCAACAGGACCCACCTGGAACTTCCTGGGGTGACATGCATCACATCTCTCTCTGCTCAAGACTGAAGTTGTGGCAGGCAGTACAGATGTAAGTTACTTAAGCTAATGGCAAAAGAATCCATATTGAACTCAGAGTCTGAATCCTTAAAGGATATAAGTCTAATATAATGTTTCTTCACTGCAAAAAGAAATAATTTATGTTCCAAAATTGATCAGATCCAGGATAAAATTAAATGTGATTAAATGTGGGTGGTTTTTTTCTGTTTTGTTTTGGTTTTGTTTGTTTGTTTGCTTGTTTTTGTTTTTTTAAATTTTGTTTGGTTTGGTTTGGCTTGGCTTGGTTTTCCCTTCCTGTGCTGTTGTATCTCTCCAGAACAGAGATCAATGATACTTTGCTAATTTTAAAAAAGTTGAACAATCTCTTTTGCTGCCATATAGTGACAAAGTGGGCACAGTTCACTAGAACACAGATCTCAGGTCGGTTTTAAATCTAAAAGTGGAAGTGGGAAGAGGAAAAGGGGCTCAAGACCTACAAATAGAGCCCAGAGTATCTACACTCCACCATCCTCTGTGGCCACTAGTTGGACAGTAGCAAGTCCTGTAGCAGCATCAGGTGAAATTTCCAAAACCTCTCAGAACATCAACTAAGTTTAGGTTAAGGTTCCTGATTTAAATAAAGATTCAAGGAACTCTTTATCTCAGCGCTTTTCATCCGCCCTTGAAATAACACTGGTTTTTGTTTTGCTTGAGCAGGAAAAAATTCTTAGCATGAATGTGACTCAGAAGGAAACTTGTTTGTTTTCTACAGTAAATAAAGGATGAATCATTGGTAGCTTACCACATTTATCTCACTGCACATGCGATGTGTTGTGCAGTTAAATTTGATAAGTTTTACTCCCTCAGTGCTTGATTCTGCAGCTCTTGCTTGCACTGGTCCCTGTAGAGAAGCTGTCTGCAGAGAACAAGTCTGACTGAAGTGCCAGGGAGCCAAAATAGTAAGTTCATTCCTATGCTATAGGGCAGGAAAGATGAAGTTTTCCTTCCAATAAGTACAACTTTCAATTAGCAGCACAATCCAATAACTTCTAGAAAGGCCCTGATGGAAATAAAAGTATATTTCAGAAACTTGAAAAAGTTAACATCCTGATGCTCCTCCCGAAGGGAGAGGAGACTGAGAAGCCTACATTTCAGGACTCAGTAATCCAGTTGCAATTAGCTGGTCCCAGTGAGGCTATCTGACCATACTTCAACACATCAGCTGCACTGTAAGCCACCTATCCCTCCTTCTGGGGTCACACCTGTGTCTGTTAACTTTAGATGCTTCATCTTCACTTTAAAAAAGGCTGTTTAAAGTGCTTGTACTTTGATATCCTATAGGGAACACACCTATATTGGTAAAAGATGGACCAGACGACTTCACAGTAGTGAAATGAAATTCAAGACATTCACTAAAATGCAATCTAACCAATGTTTTCCCTTTGTATTTCTTTGATGACAAACAAGGACCAAGCTATTGAAAAAGCAGCTTTGATAATTCTGATACCATATTTACTTAGAAAGGAAACTTCATCAGAAATATCCTTGTAGAGAGGTCAGGATCTGAGTCCATGATGCGGGGTGTTTAACCTAGTTGATGACTTTTGGATTCTGCCATTACTTCAGTAATGAGAGTGATGAAGATGGTGTAGAATAAAATGAGTAGAACATTTTTTTCAAGCAAACTGGTAAATGGAAAAGAGATTTTATACTGTTAAAATAATGATAATAATGAGGATGAAAATCATTGGTATCAGGTTGCTAATCATTTTGCCATATGCAAGAAAACCTTCAATGTTTCTGTATTTGCTTCAAAATGTTTTACCTGGATAAATGTATTTAAAGGTTTAATGTATAAGATTTAGTGCCCTACAAATCTTCACAGCAGCTGACAGCTTCCTTGCTGTTCGAAGAGATGAGCTTGGAAGATGGAAATAAAGGTCTCCTCAGGGAGAGCAGATGGGGTGAGAATGACGAGGGAACAGGATTTATCATGAGATGATTGGAGCTGAGATTTAGAGTGAAAATTACCAAACAAGATAGGGACTTACAGACGTCACTTTTACAAACCAGTACAATCAATAAAGACTTAAAAACCCAATTCCAGCAAGAAAGAAGGAAAACTGATGTCTTTGCTGTAGGAAAGTGCTCTGGAATTTAACTTGCTTTTTACTATACATACAAATGCTGTTTGTTTGGGAGGTGTGTGAAGGGCTGAATGGCAATGCACTGAGAAACCTGAAAAAGTGAGATTGCTACCTCTGTGCCTTTCAGAAAAACTCATTTGAAGAGGAGCTAAAACACAAAACACTCCTCAGACCACTTTCTGATCTTTCCTTAGGGCTGCAATTTGGGCTTAGGGAACATCTCCATGTATGCTAGCGATCAAGTAGTCACAGCTACAGCACTGGTTTCTTTCATGGTTAATCTCCTCCCTTATCCCCAGCTCTAGTCCTACAGTGAAGTCATTATGCTGACATCCCAATAACTTCCATAGCAACAGAGCATGACATCCTAAACACAAGATTAGGTGCTTAAGGAGAGCCTGAATGAAAGAGGAAATCAAGCTGTGAGGGCGAAGCTGTCAGCTGGACACACGCGACACACCTGCCTGCCCCACTCTGCTGAGGGAAGAGCAAAGCCACAGTAGTAAAAGCTGGTGAACTGAGAGCCAAGCTGGTGATTCGGTTTGTGGCACTCCAGGGAGGCCTTGCTGGAGCCCTGTTATCCTTCACCACTGAAAGCAATTTTTGTCTGGCTTCCTTCTGCCAAAGCACTGCATACTTGAGCTGTCTGTGCTGTCCCTCGGTAGTCTTGAGCACTGACAAATACAGCACCATGGCTAAGCAGGACTATAATGCTTCCTGTGCTCAATGCACTTCAGCCAAATTCATGGTTCATTGTAATCCTCACTGTAATCTAAGATGGTCATACAGTAATTTAGACTCTCTTGAACTCACATTCCCTTATGCAGTTAGATTTCCTGAAGATAAAGCCCTGTTGACATGGGAAAGTTTTACTGGTTATAGAGACAAAGTTAAGCTGGCGTAATCACACCCAGAATATCTTTAAGTGTGTGGAGATTCCTTTGGGTGTAAAAGTGACCTTTTCTGTTTAGCCTATACCTCTTCTTGTGCTAAACCAGAAAATTCACACTGATACTGTACTGAAGATGTCCCCCTACTATCTGAGCGTAGACATCTTCCCTGAGTTAGTAAAGCTAGGAGCTCAGATGCTTCAGGAAGTCTCTGGGGCAAATGAGTGCATCTGGAAGGAAACAGAGTTATGACCCTACCCACCATTTCCAAGCTGTTGTATGCTAAATTTATCACCATTGGTTACTACACATTGCATTTTTGCATCAGCTACATAATTAGTTTCTCTAGGTTAATTCAAACATTAAATTAGTGGCATAAAATAATGTAGGCCACCTTTTCTAACTTGAACTAACTAAAAGTTAGTATTAAATTAGTCTTAGCTGGTTCAGGAAGCTCTTTGTAGTCACTTAGAATGATATAATGGTCTGGGTTGAAAAGAACATTGAAGATCACCTAGTTCCAACCACCCTGCCGTGGACAGGAACTACTTCCACTAGACCAGGCTGCCCAAAGTCCCATCCAGCCTGGCTGTGAACACTTCCGGGGAAGGATCATCCACAACTTCTCTGAGCAACCTCTTTCAGTGTTTTCCAACCCTCACACTGAAGAATTTCTTCCTAATATCTAATCTAAAACTCCCCTCTTCCAGCTTGAATTCACTCCCCCTCATCCTTTCAACACATGCCCTTGTGAAAAGTACCTCGCCAGTTTTCCTATAGCCCCTTCAGGTACTGGAAGGGGCTGCAAGGCATCCCCAGAGCCTTCTTTTCTTCACAGGAGAGGTGCTCATACATTCTGATCATCTTTGTGGATCTTCTTTAGACTCTTTCCAACAGTTCCATGTTCATTTTATGTTGCGGGCTCCAGAACTGGACACAGTACTCCAAGTGGGGTCTCATGGGAACAGAGTAGAGGGGGAGAATCACCACACTCAACCTGCTGGTCACACTTCTTTTGATGCTGCCGTGATACAGTTGGCTTTCTGGGCTGCAAGTGCACATTTCCAGCTCATGCTGCGCAGTCCTTCTCTTCTCAACCTTTTATAGCGCTTGCAATTGCTCAATCTTAATGCAGGACCTTGTGCTTTGCCTTGTTGAATTTCATGTGCTTTCTACATGCCCACTTCTCAAACCTGTCAAGGTCCTTCTGGAGGGCCACACTTCCCTCCATCATGTTGACAACACCTCACAGCTTGATGTTGTCAGCAAACTTGGTGAAGGTGCACTCAGTTCTACTGTCCATGTCGCTGACAACAATACGGAACACCTCTGGTGCCAGTAGTGACCCATGAGCAATGCCATTTGTCACTGGAAGTCAAGCCATTGACCACTACTCTTTCAGTGCAGCCATCCAGCCAATTCCTTGTGCACTGAGTAGTCCATCTGTCAAGCCCATGTTGCTCCAATTCAGAGACAAGGATGTCATGCAGGATAGTGTCAAATGCTTTGCACAAATCCAGGTAGATGACATTAGAGTCTCTTCCCTTATCCACAGCAACACTTTCATAGAAGGCCACCAAACCTGTCAGGCATGATTTGAACTTAGTGTTTGATTTCACCAGTCACTTCCTTATTTTCCATGTGCCTTGGCATAATTTCCAGGGGCAATCTGCTCCATGATTTTGTCAGGCACAGAGGTGACACTGACTGACTTGTAGTTCCCTGGGTCTTCTTTTTTCATTTTTGAAAATGAAAAGGGGTTATGTTTCCCCTTGTCCAGGCAGAGGGAACTTCACTGGACTGCTACGATTTCTCCAGTATGATAAATAGTGGCATAACACAGAGAGACCAATATCCCCAGAGGACAGTGCTGCTGCAAGAGTAGATTTTCTTAAGGGGAGCTGAAAGCATATTCTTGACACAAAGGGTTCCTGTCCAGTATTACGTATTTTCACAAGGAGGGAAGGTCAACTACTGAAAGAATAAAACCTGCCAGATTTTAAAAATATGGACAAAAATATGTATTCTCTTCTGGCTGAACTCTTGGAAATCCTTGATATTTTTTTGGCTAAGAACTTTTGAAAGAATATTTTGTTAAAGGCAACTCAAAATTCAGTCTGAAGCAGCTTAGATGGTTACAGTTTAATAATTTTCTGAGCTACTGTTGTGGTGGGGAAATTGCTAGACAAACTTAATGATAGGTGGTACTATTGATGGGTGATAATTTAAATTCTGATAGCTGGGTAGAAGTGATATCCATGGTTTACAGACAGGGATACTCTTATTGTCAGATACAGTTCTAATCCGCTTGGAATCCCTGAGTTTCTGGCCTCTGTCATACCTTGTGATAGTCTTGGTAAATAGTCCAGTGATTAGTGCTGTTTTTGTTGGACTTGGTTTCATGGATTTCTTTCTTTTTCTTGTACTACACAGGCAACTCAGTGGGAGTCTGGAGCTTAGTTACTTTCCCTATCTTGATCAGAAATCCAAGTTAGATCCAGTTAGCCTAACCTAGACACCTAACATGTTTCATTTTATGAAGCTCATGAAGTAGCTCTCCTAAAGTAACTGCACCACTTGCTGTAGTAGCCAACAGAAGAGGACAAGTGACTTTGAAGGTTTCCAGGAGAGAGTCTGTCTAAATGGTCAGACTCTTTCTCTCTGCAGCCTTTCAAAGACACCGTTGTTTCTCCTTATGACTGTTAAGGGAATTTAAGCACTTAACTCAGTGTCACCAGGTGCCTAAAATTTAGGTGTCAAATGAGTGCTTGAAAGAAACCAATACAATTCTCTTTCAGATTTATGCAGTTTTACACTGTATGAATGCATATGTGTGCACATATATATGCATATGTATATCTATATATGCATATATATATCTTCATATCTTTATCCAAGTTTCTTCTTTTGAGTTATTTTTATTTAAAAATGCAAAAAGTTTACATGGAAATTTTACAGGTAACACTGGTTTTGCATTTCTGATTTCCCTTTTGACACAGTTCACAAATGATATGCTCCCCGCAAGCACTACCCTTCTTACTTCTTATTAAGTTTGCTGATCTGGCCTCCCTGTGTCTGGTTTACATTCTTCTTTAGCCATCAGAAATTTACTGCCAAAAGGTAGCACATTTCAAACTGCATGAGTTACAGGAGCAACAGTAGATGATTCATTGGTTGAGCTTTAACTTGAGTGCTCAGCAAGAAAATACCATGCATGGATCTTTGTGGTAAGGGCAGCAGATGCAATTTTTTTCCTTTTGTGTGCAATTACTTTTTGTAAACTGTAGCTTTCAAGTCTGGATTGCACTTTACAGAGGTGTGCTTCCACCATTGTCCATGTATGGCAAAGATGTACTGTAAAATCCATGTTTTATATTTAAACCACCCCTTTCGCCTGCCAGTGAACAGAAGCCAAGAAAAATAGTTGTGAATATTTCATGAAGCCAAATGTTTTGTGCACAACTTTTTCTGAAATTAAACTGCTACCTACTCTGGGTAGCAAATATTAGTTCTAGCCAGCTATGGAAGAAAAACGAACTAGATTTCATCTTTTAAAATCACCACAACATTTTAAATGGTTCCTTCTGTCATTTGGAATGGGAAAAAAACATTTTAACCTAGTGTATATTTATTCCGAAGCACTAAAAAAATCAAAACATATGAAAAAATAAAGAGAAGCTGTTCACAAAATGTAAACATGCAGTATACATTTCACATGTTTTTCTGTTGAGACCGAAAACCTGAATCCCACTGGCTAATTTTGCTAATTAAATATCCCATTACATTCTTCATCTGATAGTGTCAGACTTGTGTATTCTGGCAGGAACCTAAATGTTGAACTCTTCCTAGTGCAAGAAGACATCTCAGACTTCATTCTGGTTTATCCAGGCCCTGGTTATGTGTTTGGTTTTAAAGCACATAAATGGACTCATTGAAACTGATGTGCTGTGAGAGTTACACACTAGACAAATGTCCAAATCTGACTCTGACAGTGGCTCTGTAACTTGACAGAAGTTAATGGTATTGCCGAAGTATAAGTAAGGGCAGAATTTGGCCCTGGTCCCACACGTGTCATAACTTACCATACTGAGCTTAATGTTAATGTTTTTTGTACAGGGAACTCCATGCGGAGCTCTGATGATTAATGGGATCTGGATGCAGAAAATCCTATGGGCTACAACTGAAAATTCATTCTTCTATTTTGATGGCTGTTCATTTTAGTGTAGGACTTTGATACCACATTGTGCCGACAACTGTGGAATAGTCTGGCTACTTATATTTATCACTTTGAGCTTCTGGAGGCTTCCCTTATGCAAGCTAGGAGTTGTGCACTGCATGCAATTCCATCACACCCAGAAGCTTAAAGCTGTTGTTTACCCTTCTCTTGAATTTTGACAGCTACTGAGAGATGGTGTTTAAGCTTCTGTAGAGAGTATTAGTAAATTTGAAAGGAGGGTAACAAAGGATAATAATGTTTATATATGCACCAGTACAACCCTGGAAGACAATTAATAGCATTTTCCTTTGATAATTTACACAAAAACACAACTGTGATCCATTATATTGGGAAAGGTAAACCCCATCTAGCTCTGTGTCTTGTATGTGATGTTTCACTTAAAGAAAGCCTGGCCTTATCCTGATGGGACACTTGAATTTACTCCAGACATTATGAGCTGCTAATTTGCTGTCAGAACAATCCCAAAGGCTTTCCTTCAGATTGGGCTGGCAGCAACAAGGATGTGAGCTGGAAATCTTAATGACAGTAAGGCCATTTTTAGCTGCCTTTTTTTTTTTTTTTTTTTTTTTTTTTTTCCCCCACACCTTTTACCTGTAAAGTATTTCTTTTACAATTCTGAAGTGTATTTCACTGGTGTAGGACACACTTGGTGTGAAGATCTGTGTATTGCTTAACTTGCCCTATAGAGTGGTCCACTTGAGCTGGCAGAATGGTGATGGCAAGAAATTTGGTCCTTGATTCTTGAACTCTGTGGTTACATTTGTAATCCCACTGGTGAGCCAGCCTTGTGTCGATGTTTAGCACTGTGTGAGTGAAGGGGAGTGAAGGATGGCAAGACTGGGTACAGTGTGATTACAGCAGATTGGAGACAGCTTACATGTCACAGATGTTACCTGCATGCAGGTTCTCCAGCAGCTTTTTCTAGACAGCAGGATGCTTTGGAAAGATACTACTTTGTGTCTTTGTGGAGAAGCAACAAGTTGCTGCAGTCTTTCTTCTCATTACCTCCATTTTCTGCTACTGCAGAGAAGATGGGAAGGGTGAAGGAGGAGACATTTCACATACAAACCTCATCTAGATTCTTGATACAAAGCCCAGGAGTGGACACAAGAGGCAGAAGCAAACTGTGATTTGTACTGATGTGGTGTAGCTGAAAGAAGTTGCTCCAGTGCATTTTGCAAACTTTAATTCATCTGTCCACACAGTTTATCTTAATCAACAAAACTTCTGAGTGATGAACTTAAGTGGAGATCAACCTGCCTGCTCTCTGGCCCAGCAGTTCCTCTTGAATGGAAGCATTGGAAAAGTGAATGTAGGTGGAGAAGGTTCTCATCTTCCCATAATAAACAGAACTTGTCAAGAGTGGAGAAGAGAAGAGGAGAGACGTGAAGAGGAGCTGCAAAACATGTTGGCAGGAGTGGAACCCAAGTGAAAAATCGGTACAAGGGCTGCCAGCTGAATTGTGCTCTTAAACTTTGTGAGCCAATTGCTGTTCTCATAGGGCGCGAATCTGGACCAGCTCTCCTGACTCCAGTGAAGTATTTCAGGATTTATCTCTTCTGAGTGGAGCTGAATTTGGCCCTCTCTTCTGCAAACTGGGGTTATATTGTCACTCCACAAACTCCAGTATTTTTAGCATCAGTTGTCACATCTAATCAAACACAAAATTTAGCAGGATGAAGTGAGAAAAGTGCATGGTTCAGGAGATTCAAAGCCAAAATTCCAAACATTTTATCCAATCTCCATATGTATATATGATTTTAAGAGTTATTTACTGGTACTCTTATGCTTCTACCAACATTCCATTTCTGAAATCTCTAGCAGACACTTCTTATCCTGACACTGGTTCATTAAAACAACCCCAGAAAACCAAACCCTCAACGATTATATGTTATCTTTAAAGTGAGCCATTTACAATATTAATTCAAAGACTAACCACATTAATTTAGCAAGAGAGAGGATACAATATTATGTAATATATTTTCCAGTGCAAATTCCAAGTCATAAATGTTCACATTTTTAAAAACTATCTGGGACCCAAGAGCTGATCATATAAATTAGTTGATAAAAGAGTTAGAAAAGGAGAAAGCGATGGTAATTCATAAACAGAACCATGTGTACACATAGAGAAATCTGTAATGGCAAGATATTCGTTATTGTCTGTTCATTACTGATTATTCATTCATCTTTATCTTTTAATTCCCCATATCAAATATTTTAAATTCATCATCGGCTATGGAGATTGGCTGACATATGTTTGCCTGGTCCAATCTGGCGTGAGGCAATATCACAGCTGGAGGTATTTCATGGAAAAAATGACCTCTCCAGAGTGTACTGTCAGTTATTCAAATGATATAAAGTCAGTAATCTCAAAGAACTGATTTTGAGGCGTTGTTGTTTTTCACAGTTTTAAGGAAAAGGCTTGGAATAAAGCAGGAGGCATCATAGAGGTGCATTAACTAAGAATCCTGAATTCTTGGTGACCATCTTGAAGAAAGCACTAAGTACAGCCTCCTGGACTCACTAATTTTCTGCTGGACTATTTGGAAATTTGTCTTTAGAGCTGGTTACTGTTGTGATACTGGTTTGCTGGGAGGAGCTTTTAAGTCTGTGTTGCAAAGTGCAG
The DNA here is from genome assembly GCF_036169615.1 of Heliangelus exortis. NCBI lineage: Eukaryota > Metazoa > Chordata > Aves > Apodiformes > Trochilidae > Heliangelus > Heliangelus exortis. Next base: position 104,319,043 of record NC_092424.1, on the reverse strand, counting down.
CACAGGAGTGCCAAGTGGGACTGTGATCTCATCATCCACCTGTTCTTTGAGGAGAAGCTCAAGTTTTGCAGTTCCTGAAGCAAAAAGGCAAAAATCTGAAGGTAGACTGAAAATGAGACTGTCTAGAGTTTCCAAATTAGTAGTCCACTCTTAAAGAACTGATTATTGTTGGAGACACTCAAGAAGGCAAACTTCAAAATTGTTCCCATTTTCTTCTTGGGGCATTTTAAAGATCTCAAGGTTCCCAATTACTTCTTATGCATCTTTCTAAAATATCTGTCAGTGTACAGTTGCAGCTTTTCTGTGTGTACCACCCCCACCCTTTCTTGGTCCTGCTGGAATTTCTAACTGAGAAACTAAACTAATTTTACAGCCTGACTCACTTCACACATTAGAAGAAGTCACGCTGCTGATTTCAGCAGCCTTTTTTGAGAAGCTTTGAGAAACCAAATCAATTCTGCCTTTTCCCCATTTCATTTTGTAGTGGTACTTAAATGACAGATATGTGGAACAAGATGGTCCATTTGGCTGCACATTTTCTGAGTTTAAATGAAGTGGGTGAACATGCTTTAGTGCATGTTTGCATACCAACAATTTGCAAACAGGCAGTCTCTTTGAGGAAAAGAAAAACACCTCATAGCAAAAGGAAAAGCTTTTGCTGTAAAATTTTACCAGGTAGTTATTTTTTCTATCTTTCAAACATCCTTGAAATAACAAAAAATTAGTGGTAGGAGTGAGGTGGGGGCTGATGCAGAAGTAAATTTTTTTCAGTGTAAATCTAATATAGGAGAAAAAAGTGTGGAAAAGGGTGGGTGAAACATGGCACACATTATTCCAGAAATGTTGGGTCTGAGAAAAATATCTTCCAAGAGGATTTATTTGGCTATGTGTCAGGCTGGGGAGTATTTCTCTGCTGAAGCAAGCCAGATCACTGTGAGAACCGGGACTGAGTTGACAGTCTCAGTCACAGTTCACTGGTGACAGAGCAGAAGGAACTCTGCCATCCCTGGGCCCCTTCTCCACACTGGCTCCAAGGGAGCCTCAGATCATCTCGAGGTGAATTCAGTGATTTAGGGTGCTAATAATATGTAGGTTGTGCTTTTCTGTTCCTTCATTCAGTTCTCTTCTGGGTTTCTACGATGAAAGTGTGTAGATGTTTCCACATAGTGTGCCCATAGATGATGTCCCTTCTCATGTATCTTGTTTCTCCCTCTCAAGAGCCACTGATCTGGACAAAGCTCTCTCTCACCTGCAACTCCAGTTTCTCAGGGCAGCTCTGGCAGACTGTCCCCTCCCCATCTGCTCCTCTCACCTCCCACCTGGACATTCAGGTTTTGACCCACTCCAGGGACCTGTGCCCTGAGGGTTTTTTCCCTCTCTTCCCTCTCCCTTACCTCACTGCTTTTTCTTTGGCTGTCACTTTGCTGTCCTAGAGCTGCCAGCATCTGTTGCCATTTTACTGGCTCTAAGTGTGCCTTTCTGAATATATCCTGCTGGATAATCCTTCTGGAGCAGTAGCACTTGTAACTCTACTTTACGGGAGGTGTCTTTCAAATTTCATCTCATTGGGATCTCCCAAGAGATGCTGCTCCTTTCCTGGCCCATCTTCCTATAATGTTTCTAACAAGATCATTGTAAATATATTGGGTAATTTATTTTCTTTCCATATTTCAAGTTGTCTTCCCCCCCATAAATCACTCTTAGACAAATCTGTCAGATTCCTTTGGATGTTCTGCTGTCTGAGATCAGTGTTCTACAGCGTGGCCTGTAATGCATGAAATTGGAGCAAGCTGTATACTTATGCCATGCATGGCTAATCATTCTCAAATGCTATCATCAGTTATCTTGGAGAAGTTAAAAAACAAAAAGGAATAAGACTCAAGCAGCTTGTGGATGATTTAATCTTTAAAATCAGGAGAGACTTTGCACTGATTAAAGAGCTGTTTCCTGACTACATATTGATATGAGTTGCTTCCAAGTCAAATATAATGGAGACTGACAGGCATTTAGTCTTGGTCTGATTGGCAGGTCCCAGACCCATGAACAGTGATCTCTTCCTTGCTCTTGTTTAAAGGTGTTCTGGGGTGGTCTGTATTTAATACATAGTGAGCTCAAGTAATGGACCTGCTATTTTCTATTGTAATTGACAAAATTGCACACTTCAATTTTCAGCATCCATAAGGACAGGTGGAAATTTGTATTCAGAAATGAAGGCTTCGTGTTGTTTTCCAACAGCTTCCAGAAGCCAGTCACTTTGGGAGCAATTCTGCATTCCGAGAAATGCCAGAAAAAAATGTGTGCTGAAGAATTTCTCCAATATTACTGCAGAGCACAATGTCCTTTTTAACATAAATCAGTAAGGCAAAGCATTGCAAGCATGAACAAAAATAGTGTTGTGGGACACTGATATTTGAAATCTGGAAAGTAACTATAGAAGCCCTTAATCAGTGTGGGGGCTACTGCACAAGGGAGTATACCTGGAAACGAGGGTTTGGTCCAAATATTTCTACAGGGCTATTGGATGGTCATGGCTTCGTTGTTTCACCCCCCCCCAAGAATCAAGTTTCTTCATTTGTGAAATGAAGACTGTGATAGTGACCTCCTTCACAAAGGATTTTGGGATCTTCTTCAAGTTTATAAAAGATATCTTTGCAATATGGTGCCCAAAGTAACAAGAAATGAGACTCAGTGAGTCATCACTCTCATCCAGTTCTACATTCCCTAGGAGGTAGAAAGGTTTGTGTGAACTCAATGTTTCTATTAAGGATGGCCTGGCTTATGAGTTTAGAAGAGAGAATCATGTACAAATGGCCTTCCATTTTTAGATTCCCCTCCCTTCAGAGGCTGCCTCACTGTGCTGACACAGTTTTCCCTCTAAGTTCAGTGTGGCTTTAGGCAGAGACAGAGTACCTGCAGCTCTGGGACACTTAGTGCTGAAACTTCCTAACTTGCAATTGTCCACACAGTCTTGTGCTTTCCTCAGAAATCAAGTCACTCCTACTCCCATTACTGTATCCCATATCCTTTCCCTTTGGAGATCCCAAGCCTATCTTAACAAATCATTAAATTCAGAAAAATATCCAGCAAACTCAAGGCAAAACAGCATTAGAGATTTACTCTGTAATATTTTTTTTCTCCCATCTTGTCCAGATCTGATACCAGAGACAAAAAGGAACATTGCTGTCCAGATCATCCTCTTGCAGTTATTTACATTTTGTTTTAATGTTAACAGCTAATCAATTCAAATAAAAACATATACTTCTCCGACCTCAAATGGAAGTAGTTCATGTGTGCTTTTTTACATGAAAGACAGCTGATAGCTATAAACCCAGGAAACCAAAAGACACAAAAAAGACAAGAGGGATTTAAGGAAAAAATAAAGAAGGAAGACTTCAGGGAGTCATTGTGCTATTTGCAAAGCAAAATTGCCATTCCTGTAAATGATTATTTAATTGTTGATATGAATTTACCCTGGTGATAAAATTTTTTCCTGGCTCTGACAGGCATTCTCTAGTGGAAAGAAATAAATCTGGTGAGTTTGAATTATGCACAATTGGATCACTGATTTACTCTAACTTCAACATTGGTTGGGTGTTGCATTTTGTTATATTTCTATATATGAAAACACAATCTGAGAAGTATTAAAACTGATTAAATGTGGCATCCTTCAACAAACTGCTAACGTAAAAAGGCATTCCAAACTGTGGGACACAGCTCTTGAGTGCCCTGCTATTCTCATGGATGCTGGAAAATGTTTCAGAAAAGGTCTTTTGCTACTGCAAATAATGAAAGTGTGTCCCCAGCTATATTTTGAAATATACCTGAAATATGGTCTGGAAAAAGTAATAGTACAGGGAGAAGTTCAATTGACCTTTTTTATATGTTTGTGGAAATAACAAATTCTGAAGTTATCAATAAGCCAAATAATGAAAACCAACCCAGAATACTGAGGTATTTAAATAGAAACTGTTTTTCCTTTTCAGCTGAGAAAGTAGAGCCACAGAGGTGTTAGTTTGCCCATTTCAGAGTTGTGACAAATGTGAGCACGGAGCTAAGGAGCACATTCCCATTATGCCTGGAGCTTGAGACAGAATCCTGGTTTCAGTGGGGTTGGGCTTTGTCCTGGTCTTCTTTTATTTTCTTCTTCTTCATCCTAGCTATTAAGGTTTTCTCCCTTGTTTGGTTCAGCAGATGTTGCTTGCTTTATGGCTTTATGCTAGAAGATGTTGCCTTAAAAAAATTTCAGAGGAAAGTTCAGCCTGTGGCTTGTTACTGCCATTATTTTTTTTGAGCAAGGTCCAAGATTATAAAGAACACGAACAATCAGGCTATGGATAAAATGATTAGGATAGGGCTGACTCAGACCTGTTAGTCTGGCAAGGACTCAGCAGTGTGTATTCCAGAAAGTGAACTCCCTAGGAGTAATTTGCCTTATCAGAAGCTTTTATAATTCTCTATGAGTTGATAGTGGATGGAAATAATCCCATTTGAATCACAGATATAATTTTTTTCCCCTGTTTTTTTAATCTCTAGAGGTGAGAACTGTAGTCATAGCTACACATAATTCTTTTATTTCTATTTCCTCTTATAGCTATATCCTTCACTTCTCTTTCTAGAGGAGTTGAATCAACAGTTTACATTTATCTAACTGTGTGAGCCTCAGGAAAATCTGTCACTGCTTTCCTGACATGACGATGTGTGAAAAGATGCAACACTTTGATTTCCTTACCCAGCTATCTTTAAATGCTTGTCAGTTCTTTTTTTTGACTCAGGAAAAGAGATAAACTGAGTTAAAGTTTGTAAGAATCATTTGAATTTGCTTGTGCAAACAGAGCACATAATATTTGTAAAAGTATTAACCCAACTCTTTTTTTTTTTTTTTTTAGTATTAATTTCAACAGGTTAGTGGAAGTTGGAAAGAATGTGCAAAAAATAGATGCATATCAAAACAATATACTTAATCTGAGTTTATGCTGTTAGGTATTTCCTTTCACTATTGAAAGCAAATTTCTGAGTTATAAAAAGCAGAAAGAGAAATTGAAAAAACAATTATGGCTGAACAGGACTACTTTGTTATCCATGTCTAATTTCTCTGGGCTGCATTCAGGAAAAACAATATTAGGGGTTTTTTTTTGCGCTTGTATTTTTTTCCTTTTTTTTTTTTTTTGTTTTGTTTTGATTTTTTGGGGGGGTTTTTGTTTGTGTTTTTGTTCTTGTTTTTTGTTTTGTTTTGTTTTTTGGGGTTTGTGTGTGCTTTTTTGTTTTGTTGCTTGCTTTTTTTTCTACATAGACATTTCTTCATCATGTTGATTATATTACAGCAAAAATTTGAAAAACACAACAAAATGAAAGCAACCATGCTTTGTCTCCAGATGTTTCAACACTGAGGTAGCTATCGTGAAGGCAATGATAATAAAGGACTGCATTTATTTAATTTACTTGTATGTTCAGTTTTGCCTTGAGTTACTCATAAAAAATGTGTGCAGGGAGTATTTTCCCTAAAAGCAGCTTCTGCAGAGAAATATTAAAAAACAAAACAGATGAAAACAGTCTTTGGGTTACTTCAGTGATGAGAACATTTCATCACATCTGTAATAGTCCTTTTTGCTGAAACTGTTCTGAAAAATTAGGAATTTATACTGTGTGTTTAAAATTCCCTTTAAACATACAAAAATAAATGTGCAGAATATTAAATAATATGTCTATTAAGTAGCCAGTGAATAGAAAATTTCAATATTTAGAAAAAAATAGAAGAATAATCTTAAATCTTCATTAAAAAATGAATTTATCCCTAGCTTTCAAAATAATACAGACATTAACTGAGTTTTTAATGAAATCACTGTCCTATGCCTAAGTTTCTGCTACAATATTTTTTGAAAGAAAAAACTAACTTTGACAGTAAAAAAACCTTCTTTCTTGATTGTTTAATATACACTGACTGAATAAAGCATGAAGAACTGTGTGACTCCCATGTTAATGGGAATTTCATACACCCTTATCAGAATATTGTGGTTAAAGTAGAGCCACGTTCTCTCTTTCTTTGCCCTAAGGACTTTTTCTACTCAAAACCAGATGGACTTCAGAAAGAAGAACTTGAGCAGAAAGGAGATGTGAGTTTCAAGGAGTTTGCAAGAGAACAGGTTTGATGACAGAGGGAAATCATCTCCCTCAGTGGTGGTGGCAGGAAGCCACCTCTCTGGGCATCCCTGGGCACAACCCATAAAGAATCCTCCTCTAAGCTGCCAATGTCTTTCCCAGCACACTTGCACAGCCTGTAGTCTTAGAGAAAGGCAAAGCAATGAACTTTCTGCTATAATATATATTAAAGAAAAAAAAAGAAAAAAGAAAAAAAAAGATGGCAGAGAACTGTTAACTGCTTCAGTTAAGTTAGAGCTGAGAGCAGAGGAGTCAAAAGGATTTGGGGGCTCTCTTTAGTTTTATTGTTACACATAATATGGAGACTTTAGTGTATTTGAGAATTTGTATTGCTGCATAAAGGGCTACAGACTCTCTTTTAAAGCAGACCAAGCAAAACCTTGAGTACATGCTTGAACATGAAATGAAAGGAATTAATGAGGAAAGATTGAAAGAGATGGGATTGTTCATTTTGGAGAAACGCAAGCTCAGGGAGGGTCTTATCCATGTATGTAGGCACTTGATGGAGAGAATAAGAAGAGGTGGAGCTAGTTCTCAGAAGTGAGAGAGTAAAAGACAACAAAATGAAATATAAGAAAGTACTTAAACAGAAGAAAACAGTTTTTCACTCTGGGGATGGCCAAACTCTGGGACAGGCTGTCCAGCGTGACTGTGGAATATCCAGCCTTGGAGACACCCAAAAGAAATCTGGACATGGTTCTGGGCCACCTGCTCTAACTGACCCTGCTTTGAGCATCAGAGTTGGACAAGATGGTCTCCAGAGGTCCCTTCTAAACACATTCCGTGAGTCTGTGATTCTGTGAAATAGTGGTGGACTGTGTTTCAGTGGAAATTTCCCAGAAACTTCCAGTACAGAAAGAAGCCAACAGAAACACCCTGAGGAGTAAGCTCCCACACCTTCAGAGATGTTCCTCTGACAGCCTCTCAAGGTGGGTCATTGCTCAGTTTCACAAGTCAGTCATCAAAATTTGCTTTTCCAAAAATCTGTCTACAAATATGCTTTACCACAGTCACTTTTCTTCCTCCCTTTGCCCCTTCACAGTCTGAGGCTCAAAACTTTACTCAGCAGCTAGCATTCTTTGGCAAATACTATCTTATCTACAATATGGCTCACTGATTGTCTTGCACAGATGTGAAATTTTTTAGAGCAGGTAACGAACTGAATCATGGACCTGCAGTGAGCACTGTGCTGGGTTCTTCATGCCTGGTTATCCCCTTTTAACATTAAGCTGCTCCATTATCTGAAGCCTCTCTGCAGCTCCCTCTCTTTCCCTCTGCAATTCTTAACTCACAGAAGATTGCTTATAAGGTCAGAATAAAAGCAGAAGTTCAGAGGGTTTTCATGTTGTTGTGAGCTACCACTTAGCTGAAGTGCACAGTAATTTTTCTTCCAGTGTGACAGTGACAAATGGTGTTTAAAACATTAAAAGTACTTTGTAGTGGGTTACTCAGCATGCAAGTTGAGTGGTGATTGACTTGATTTTCCTTGGATTGCATTGTACCTACAGTAAGAGTGCTTCAGGAGAACATTTATCTCTTTGCTGCCACATAGGAGGAGTCAATCTAAATAAAGTCTGTGAATGCAGATTGATCCTAAGAATGAGGAGCTTTTGCAATGTCAATTTGTCTGTAAGAATACTGAGAAAACTATTGATAAAAATGAAGGAGCAAATTACATTTGCATGGTAAACAAATATTTAATATACTATTATCTGCATTCTTCAGGTTTTCCTATCCTTGGGCTAGGCAGCTTTCTCTCTGGTAGATACCTCAAATCGTTCTCTTCCCTTCTTACTCACCTTTAGGAAGCTTAAAGGGAAGAGAAAGATTGCTTTTGCCTCATTTCACCACAGAGTTAACCATCTGCAAAGGAGAATGTAATCATATGCAGTGCTGCTGAAGGAAATATTCAGAGCTCTTCATGGCAAAGTCATCTAATTACCCATGTACCTACAAGAGGACTTACTGCCCCACACTGATTTATCCATGGGTCTCAAAGCTGCTCTGGCAAGACCACCTCTGAGGGGTGAAACAGAGGTTCAACCTTTCTGAGTGTTCCTACTTAGCCCCACAGCCAGGACAACTAATGAATGCCAAATGTGGTGTTGTGGAATTAGTCTACCAGGATCTAGCTGAAGACTGCCAATTTGTCTCACATAGACCAGCAAGTAGCCAGATAACGATCTTAGGTAGTAACTTTTGGGTAAAATACCGGCCACTTCAAAGGCAGTAAGATTTGTGGCCGTTGACACTGGGACTGTGATTTCTTCCCTGGTTGCAGATGACGAGTTCAGATCTCAGCCGCCTGCTGATGGATTTAAACAATCTTCTGAGTCACCTAGACTTTGCCTCTCCTTGTGCTCACTCCCCTCACCTCATCCATGTAGTTTGTCTTCAGCTTTGGTCACCAGCCACACGGTTTATACATAAAAAGCACTAATCTCTTTCCTATCTTCCCTGTTGGCAGTGAAAGCTGTTTTTACTCAAGCTGTTGTTGGTGCTCTGGATGACATTGTGCAGCACACGGGGAGAGCTGGTGGGGGGAGCACAGCAGGGAGGCTGGGCTGTCACAGAGGTTAAGAAAACAGCTTCCATAGAGCATCCAGCCTCTGCCTTCCCTTCGTCTTCTCTGGCTTTTTGTGAGCATGTCTGTGTGGAAGTATGTGCACACTTGGAGAACATTATTTCTTTCTACTTTCCTGCTAAATCTTTTACATGTACCCTCAGGCAAATGTGTTTAAGCACTCTAAAGGTTTTGTTGTTTTGTTTTGATTTTTTTTTTAACACAGGTTCTGTGCTTGCAAGTTCCCACACATATAAATTAACACTATCTGAAAAGGAAGGCTCTATGAAGTTTAAATTACTCTATCACTCATGAGGAAATACGTTGTTAATGTTACTGTTCTCCATTTCATTTAAGAAGTGAGGAAAACACAATTCAAATGTCTGCAGACTCAGCCTAATAAAAATGATAGATTAGATGTCAAACTGCTCCACTCCCACCCAGCCCCTCCTTTCTCCAATCTTCCCTCTGTTGTTCAAAAAGAAGTCATGCAATAGCTCCCTTGTTGCTGTTGGCTTTTGGAAATAGCCAGCTGATTCTGGTAGCTCAGGGATCAGTCTGTTTTGCTTGCACCCAGTGGGCAAGCATCACTGTGTATAAACCTGCCCTGCCTTAATAATTTAGCTCCTTATGCTCCACTGGAGTTCACCAGCCCACCTTGGCTGTGGATCAGATTTGAGATTAACCTCTGTGTTCCACCAGCTGTCTGAACAGTGGGTCACAAACCCAGAGCTCACAGGATGTTTCTGTAATTACATGAAGGTGGTTTTGCAGTATGAGCTGATGAAAGGAATCTGAGATGGAGATCTTGCAGGCTGGTATTTTGCACTGCTAATCAGATTAAGTCCAAGTTGAATATTGCTGGTATTTTACAGGGACTCTCAGAATACAGAAATAATTAAAAATAGTATAAAAGGAAATTATCAGAACACTTAAAAGAAATATCAGTGGAGGTGATGATTCTAACTTTGTTGCAAATTAACTCTTGAGTGTCTGCCTCAAGAGTTACTCAGAGCAGATGGTGCTGAGGAACATTTCCAGACACAGGGACTGGATTTTCTGTACATAAGAAGTGTAAGAAAGGGCTCTGGCTTGGTTTTGGCTGAGATCAGACATCACCCTGCACACAGCTCACAATTCCTGAGAATAGTCAGGGAGCTTGCACAAGCCTTTCCCAACAAACAGTTTGGATATGACTACCCTATTTAAAGGGGTAAAAGCTTTGTAATATCAAACCAGACTGTTCCCTCCCAGCTGGCTACAGCACCAGAGTATGGCACTGTGCACAGATAATTGATTTCTACACAGCCAAAGAGGTCCAGAGGAATTTTGCCATGAGCTTGAAAGGAAAAAGCATTTGGCCAGTGTTGTGCAAGCATCACTTCCAACCTGCAGCTTTCAAGGCACTTCACTAAAGGTAAGAGTCAGAGAGTTGGGAGAGTTAGATTTGGAAGGGTCAAATGGCTTGAACAGATAATAGATTTCATCCGTGGTAAAGGCAAGAAGAGATTCCTGTGTCAGTTTGACTTCAGGTCAATACAAGACCCAATACAAGCTTTCATCACGATGTGAAACCTTCAATTTCATTGCTTAAATTCAGTATGTCCCCAACAATCAGGTTGTTCTTCTTTCTTTCTTTGATTATGACCCAGCCTGCTTACTGTCTCATCTTTCTAAGCTTAAAATCCTTGTGAATTTAGATGTGGGAAACACCCTTTTTTCTGTATATTGGCCAGATTGTAACTTACCATGCTATACCATCTGTTTGTGTTTTCTTTATGTACAAACCTAATGCAAAAATTATCACAGTGAAATCTGTAGTAACCTACTACTGCTGTTACTTAGTAAGCTAAAGAAATAAGGGAGACAGATCATGAAAGTCACCCCAGTAGTTTTTTATGCTACAAGTATTGTGGTTTCTCTGTTCATTTTTTTTTTTTTAACTCAGTGCTCCATCTCTGATATGACATCATGTCTATGATAAATCCTCCTCACCAAAGAAACCTGAAAAGATAAAAAAGAGTGCTATGTCTTAACCCCAGCAGGCAGCTAAGCCTCACACAGTCACTCCCAAGGGATGGAGAAAGGAAATGGAAGGGCAAAAGTGAGAAGACTCTTGAGATAAAGACAGTGTAGTAGATAATGTAAAAATCATGTACAAAAGCAAAGAAAACAAGAAATTCATTCACCACTTCCTACTGGCAGGCAAGTGTTCCACCATCCCCAGGAAAGCAGGGCTCTATCAAATGTAACAGTTACTTGGGAAGACAAATGCCATCACTCTGAACACCTCCCCCCTCTCTTTCTTTTTATTAATTAAGAAAAATAAGTGATTTATTAATTAAGAAAAAGTGAGCTTAGTTCAAAGGAGTCTGCTGGGTAGATATCACTTTTCACTGATGGTCACTTTCCTTGTCTTTAAGATGCATAAGTGCCTGAGCACTATTGATGAAAAATTTCACATGGACAAAACAAGGGGTAGTGGGCACAAGTTGCTCCTGGGGATATTCCTATTGAACACAAGAGGAAAATTTTTCACTATGATGACAGTCAGACATTGGAATGGTTTCCCATTGGAATGGTGGATTCTCCCACTTTGAAAAGTTTTAAATCTCAGCTTGAAGAGGTGCTGAAACATCTCATATCAACAATAATATTAGAAGGGTTGGACCAGATGATCCTTGAGGTCTCTTCCAGCCTAACATTCTGTAATTCTATGATTCTATGAAAAATGTTACTTAAAAGGTTGATATTAGTATTTTTCTTCATTCTCTTCAGCAGCAGTGTTATGTTTGAAATACTCTGACAACAATAATTTGACTGGTGTCATCATCTTTGTTTTCAGCAATACTCCTGATTCCCTTGTCCAGCTCTAACTTTCCTTTTATAAAGGTTTGTATTGAAGTTCTGCACTTTTATTCAGCTATGTATATTCTTTGAACGTATGCAAAGGCAATTAAGCTCCTCATAGGAAATCTGCATTAATATTTAACTCAAAGTGCTGCTCAATGGTTTTTCTGTCACTTAACTATCAAGTCTTTTGTTTTTACAATATCTCTGTCATATAACTGATTTTAAAGTATGGAAGAAGACACAGTTTCTAGGGTTTAATCATCACATCTCAGCTCCATTTCACAGTTTAGGTGAGGTGAAGAAGCTGTCAGTGAGATTTCAGAAATTCTTCTTGCAGCAGTGACAGAGACCAAATTTTGTAAACAACCTAGGATGGAGAGTGTCTCAGTTGAAATAGGAGATATACTCCTAGGACATGTATTTTTAGTATTTTGAAGAACGAAATGATGCAGGGAGCCTGAGTCCATGCAGACTGAGCAGAAGCCAGAGCAATACTGGCTCTGACTGAGGCTCCATTTACCTAACCCAAGGACCATGCTGTCTCTCAGACAGTTTGCAAATATGGTGAATGTTTCAAAGCTGTTTGCCCTACCCTGCCACACAGATTTGGGGAACTGACACCTTGCACAGCTGCAGTCCTTCCATGGGCTGGGGGAAAGCACTGCATTTAAAATTGCCGCATGGTATTTGATTTTTAAGAATTTTTTTAATGTAATATAAACCATCCAGCAGTGGCAGGTTGCTGTAAGGAAATAGCCAAACAAAAATCCAGCACAGCAAGTAACAAGCATGGCCATACAATATTTTGAATATAAGACACATGAAGAAATTTTTGCCTTCCATTCAGCATCTGTGGAGTCCCCCCTGAAGTACTGTGTTTGGTTTAGGCCACATTTAAGAAAGAAAAGGCTCTGTTAGAGTAAGCCCTGGGGGGGGACAGCCGAGTAAGTAGATGTTTGGAAGCACATATGATTGAAAACCTGTATTTTTTCCTCAACACAGTGAAGAGGCTTCTCAGAGGACACATGAACATAGATTTCAGATACTTTAAAGATCATTACAAGAATAACAAAATAAACTCTTCTGTATCAGTGAAGATAATATGTGGAATAATGGCCTTAAATTAAAGCAAATAAGTTTTAATATAAGTGTGTTTTGCCTACAAAGAGGTTAGACCTTGGGGATGTTGAAGAGTTGTTCTTTAAGAACAATTAAAATGCAGCTCTTTAGAATGGTGGAGAGGTCAAACTGTATTTGCACTGGGCTGTGAGCAGGAGCACGTTTGAAGATTTCTTCCATACTGATTTGATGCAATTCATATACACATACATGCACTATTCATATTAATTTATTTTTATTTTTTCAGCTCAGAGGAAGGTTTCATTCTGCAGTGGCTGAACATTTCTACTTCAGGAAAAACATTATGCAGTGAGTCCTGACAAACATCTGATTTTTTGTGATAATTTTAACTGTTTCTCCTAACTGTATTTTCCATTTATTGCTTCTGAACTCGGATTGCTTTTTCACTTGATGTTGCCAATTAATGGCTTTGTTCTTCCCCTCCTGTGCCCAGCAGCCTGAGCCTCCCCTCTCCCCACTGCTGTGACTCAGGCCTCAGCTTTGAACAAGTCTCCTCAGAGAGAAAGTGTAAGATATTTTCTACATCCATCAGCTTGTTAAATTCTGCAAACTGAGTTTGCCACACAAACCTGGATTTAAACCACCTGACAAAATCAAGTGCAGAGCTACTGAAGGAAGAGACCTCTTCTTCCACTGCAATTTACCAAAGTCACTGCTGTCAAAAATGAAGAAGATGGATTCTGCTCTCTGGCCAAAATTTCTGCTCAATAGCTTAGCCTGTTGGGAAGCCAAGATCCACAACTTTTTCTGGCTTCCAGATTACTGATCAAGGTGGCCCCTAGTAAGTGTTCAGAGCTAAACAAACTAAATGATTACTTCCTTTACCAATAAAAGCCTCTGCTCTGCAGAACTCGCAAATCTGCCATAATGTAAACATCCTTCCATCATAACAGAAACAGATGTCTTTCTATTAGTTATGTTGCTATAGCTGCAGGTGCCAAAAGCATCACACTTACTATTTGCTCTCTGCCTGAAATAGCGATGGGCAAACCTTAGACAGTTTGGTTAAAATTCTGTTATGGCTGGACAGGACCTGAACTTCTGTGACCTAAGCAAACGGGGAGAAAGGAGCTGTAGAAATCTATAGTGCTTGTATTTGAAACTGTCAGAATCTGTAGAAATCAGATATTGAACTACTGGTCCACTTTTGCTTACTTATCATCTCTAGGCTGTAGGAAACCAGCCCAGTGGAAAAAAATTTTGGACTGTAAATTACTGACCCCTGTTCATACAGGAGTAACCTCATGGGTCCAGAATTGGTGTTTTGATTCTTATTCTGTTCTAAAAAATCAAAAATTACAGTTTCTTTAAGGAATGAGATTTCTTGCCTGGCCCAGAAGATAAATAATCTTTTTTGGGGGGGAATAGGGAATATAACAAGCAGGGAAACACCAGTCCATATTTTTCAAGAACTTCTAAAGAACATGGAAATCAGAGATTGAAAGGTAATTTTTTTCTCCTCAGAAGCCATCAGTGTCTTAGTCTGGATAAATAAAAATCATCTGTGGTTTGTAAGCACAGAGAACATATTGATCCTTTGCATTTTGATCCCTAGTAAGCCACTGGAGATGGATTTTGTGGAGGATAGATTGAGCTATTTTGACTACATCTAAATTCTTATTCTACACTGTTGTTTTGGGGTTTTTTTTGTTGTTGTTTTTTAAAACTATATGCACTGAAAATTGTCAAAATTATCATAAATTTTATCTTCATATAAAGGAAAGAAATGTAACAAAAATTTCTGCCATGAATGGATCATAGCATATGTTAAAGCATCTCCCACAGCTATAGATTCTTGTCTATGAAATTCTCTTTAAGCACTGCCTGTTTTTGTGGGTCTGCTGCAATATCTTCTATAGCACACCACTTTTGCTGCCCAATATAATAGTTCTGTCTTCTATTACAAGGTGAAGAGAGAAATTAAATAGAGGACATACAAATGCATTCACTTTGAAAATTTTTTGTTAAGTTTCCTGGCAAAGTCTTAGGTTGTACCCAAGAGATGTTCAAAGTAGCAATGGATCTGAGTGAAAAACTCCAGTCTCATTAATACATTTGCAGCTGGCTTATTCATTTATGAAACACAAATATTAGTTGTATATAAAAGCTGAATCCCACTTAGATCCTAAAGAGATGTAGGTCCAAATGTCCACATCTCAGTTTACATATATTTTTGAAAAATAAAAAGGTTACTATTATTAAAAAACCCAAGCAACTAGTAATTTGTGTTATTCTGCTGTGTTTTCTAATTACTTTTTTTTCCTTTAGTGATCAGATATCGTAGTGGTGGGAATGGTTATAAATACATCTATATGCACCTCTAGGACTTCTGAGAATTGTCTCTGCTACTGCTGGTACAGCTGGTCTGAGCTGATGGCCATATTAGAAAAAAACCTAAAATAAATATGTTCTTCAGATCAATATGCCATGTGTTGTAACATCTTACAAAAAAACAGTTGCAAAACAATTCCTTCTGTAATTGATTTTTTTGACCTTGTTTGTGTGACTTTCTCTCATGTGAGATGGCATCTGAAGAGCTGGGGATCCTTATGAGACAAAGCCAAATGTTATGAGTTAATTAGTACCTAAATGTGAATGAAAGACAATCCACCCAACCATGCTAAGCTTGGTGAATGAAGGAAAGAAATTTATCATTTTGAAAGTTGCTAATTGTGCCTGTTTCTCTGTTTGGAGAAGGGAGTCTGTAGGTCTGGACCAGTTGCCCTTGGGGACCTATCTGTTAACTCACTGTCACCTTCTCTTGAGATACCATCATCTTGTAATGCTGAGCAATAAAATTTGTAATTGTAGGTCTTTTGAAGCCCATAGCTAAAGGACACTAACACAGTTTGTTTACACTGAAGGAGTTCACAAGAAAAACTTAAGTAATTAGACAATGATAATGGGTAAGTACCAAAAATAGGCTGTACCAAATACAAACTGGTATTTCAGCCAGAGCTCTGCTTAGCTTTGCTTTGCAGTAAAAAAAAAATGGAGTGTTAAAATGTCCCCACATTTTTTTTTCAAAATTAAGGTACTATTTTCCCCCCCAAAATCAGACCATTTTAAAATAAATTAAAATTTTAACTTCAGCTACACTCATTTATTAGTTCAGTTACATTTCCATTAACTATTTGCTTTTTGCACAACTATCAATAAGAAGCACACAGAGGTGCTAATTTTTGGAATCAATGGCTAGATGGCAAAAGGCAGTCCTTGCTTTACAGACTTTTCTGGCTTCTTCACACTTTATTTCCAAAATATGTGTATGGGCTCTGATTCAAGAAGCTTACTTTACTCTGAGTCTAAAAATGCATGAGTCTTGCATTGGATCAGTTCACATACAAGATGTCTGGAGAGCACTTGTTAGATTTCTGAACTGATGTCATGCCAGAATCACCTGTACCAGTCAGCATGTGAAGAAGTTGAAGTCTTGGATGGCTAAGGAGTATTAATTCTGTTTATTGAGGTTTAATATATGGGCAGAATCACCACTCTACTTCTTTGACCTGCTTGGAATAAATCTCTCTACTGCACTGCCTTGCATTTCTGGTTGCAGATTTATCTACGTCAGGCCATTTTCCTACATCACCAGCCATTTTATCTTATTTTGAACAGGTATCAGTAAAACAAACTGGTGCAATACCATCTTGGGTTTCCTGTGACACAAAGGAAATGAATAATGGCAAGTCAGAACAGCAATGCTTGCTGGCATTGGGACAAATCTTCACCCTGAACTGGCCCAGGAATCCCTCATTCACATAAGTCAAAGTCCATTCTATGGACCATGCATCAATAAGTAGTGCTAAGGGTTGTAATGTGGCTCTGAGGTTAGTGACCCAGATAGGCTGTGTTCATAGAATTAAACTCATATTTCCCAAAGCAGGGATTTTGCATCCAAATTCCCCATTGAGAATGGCCTGTGTATTGTGTGAAATTATGGATGCAGTAATTTTTTCTGTAAGAGTGATGGGATAGCCAGAGAAAGCACAGCTGTAGAGTGTGGTGCTACATGTGGAAGCACTGCCAAGTTCTTGAGAGTGCTTTTAGAAAATGGTGGTATCAGTGCCTAGTAGAGGTGACAGTAGTTATGCTACTGCTCTCCCTTTCCTCTTGTGTTCTTCAACTTTGAGAGCTAGAATAGAAATGTCCAAAATATGAGAGCTCCAAGATGTGGGTAGAAATGGAGACCTCCCCTAGCAAGGTCTGGCCTGATGCCAGGTTAGTGGAAGAGCCTTGCAGACTACTGTAGGACTGAGCCCAGTAAAATTGTTTTGTCACCTAATCTTCTCTAGAAGGGTGAACATTTGACAGTGAGCATGATGGTTACTAGAATAAGCCATCTGATTGCATTCACCAGCAGGGACAGAGTTTTGTTCTGCGTGACATTTTCAGAAGAAATTGCTTTTGTTTTTCTTTAAACCTATATGACATTTTGATGGCATCATGAATATATATCTGTAATTTAGTTCTACAACATGAAAATTAATTTAGATGGTTTTAAATAAAACTGGACTAATATGTCACTCACTCTCTGTTTTCTCTATATTACTGTTTTAACCTCTGAGACATAGATGTTTCCTTCAAGAATTCACCCTTCCCCCATTGGAAAGCTCATTGCTTCCACACGTTGCTATTGATGAAATTATTTCTGACATCTAATGGCTTTTCTGATAAAGGAAAAACACATTTGAAATATTGAGTTTAATGGCAGATGACTAGATGGAGCCACCACTTGGTTTTGGTCTGACAGCAGGATTTATGGGCAGTACTAGATGAAAGTTAAGCTGGCATTTTTATGCCCATTCCCTTGGCCAGATGCTTGGCAGGACCAGATGTTGCTCTTGTTTTCTTCCAGCATCACCTACAAGAGAAAGAAACATAAAACATACCCACTGAAGCCACTGGAAATTACTGACTGTCACCTGAAGGCCTAGGGGATGTTCACAATTACTGGTGCACTGGGTCCTACTCTGATGATTATTGCTGAAATATTGCTTGGCTCCCAGCACCTGTGGGAATATGGCCTGAGTATGGACCATCTATAGCCACTGCTGAGGCTGTTTGCTCTTAAGATGGCACAAGATGATATGTAGATGAACACAAATAATTTTTCAAAACTAGGCACTTGAAACTGCTTGTGCTGAAGCAGTCTTTGGTTTTCTCCTCCACAAATATGTGTGGCCACTCCTGGAAAAAAAGGTTCTTAAAAAAAAAAAAAAAAAGGTGAAAAACAATTTCATCATTCATGTTTCTGTTTTAGGTTAACATATTTGATGTTCCTATTAGTTCCACTTGGAGAGAGAAAAAGGCTTTCATTCTGCATTAGCTGATTGTTTCCATCAGTCTCCCTTTCCCCTTCCCCCCATTTTTCACACCTCCTACTGTGTATGAACGCCTGCTGCACCATTTATTTTTGCAATGTGTAAACTGTTACTTCCTCCAACAAATCAGATCTGCTTTGGGTGAAATTAAAGATCTGAAGAGGTGATCATCCTGCTGTTTCTGACATTTTAAGATTTTAGTGCTATGCAAGAAGCAGCTGCCTTTCTCTGCCTATAGATATTTACTAAATCTCCAAAGGAATTATGGAATTAGAAATTAATTATTTTGACATAAAAAAGAAAAATAGAGGAGTTTATTCCAACAAACACAAGCTGCAGTTCTTGCGGTGAGATGAGATCTGGCAACTAAGTAGGTGAGAAAAAATTGGCTTCTCTTTAGTGCCTCCAAGCAGTGGGCAGGAGTGCCTGGAACTCCAATTTTAGTGCCAAGGTTAAAAGTCATGGTACGGACTGATTTAAAATTGACAGATTTGTGTGCCTAAGGCAGGAGGAAGAGTGTGGTCTCCTTGCACAGATGCTGGGCCCCATTCTGCAAATCTCTACTCACGTAGAAATGCAAACCTCTCCTCAAAATAACTCCCTTGGCATCATCAGGAAGATTTTTCTTGTATGCAAAGGTTTATAGGATGGAGTCTGTACATTGTGTATGTACAGCACGATGCTTCACTATAGTCTGGTGTATCAGCAATGGTCATGCAGCTTCCAGGACAGGAGCTGACACACCCAGAGAATCATACAACCTGTCTGATGTGTCCTGGGATATAACAAGCCATTCACTGGCCCTCTGGATGTGACACTGGTTGTAAAGGGAAATTGAGGCTGCCAGGTGGGAGGACAGGCCTGTGTTTTAAGTGGCTGAGAGGAATTTTATCTCCAGAAGAGTCTCTTGGCTTACAGGGAATGACAGGATCTCCACACAGGAATAATTCAATCAAAACTACCTTGTGGCTTTGCATTCAAACTGAAAGATTGTTCTCTTCCTCCTTCCCACTCCTTTATTACACCATGAATGTTCCAGCAGCATTTATTTTCTCAACTTGCTGTCCAAGGAGGGATTAAATATAGGAAAGCAACCTGGCCTGCTCCCAGAGGAGAGAAACACATGAGAATAAACAAGAAATGTACCCAGATTAAGGCCTGAATGCCCACTGCCCACTCATTAGTAGCACTGCACACCAATACTCTGCTGCATAAAGATCATTCTTACCTTTTATTCAAGTCTATTCACTCTGTTTTTCATTGCAATATTTATATATTTTACATAGCAGTGACTACAGCTTAGCCTCACCCAGTGAGGTAAGCATCATAAAGCAACTGGAGTCTTTTTTGGGGTCAATTCAAAGCTCTACTGCATTTTTTTAATTGTTATATCAATGCTTATCGCTATAGTAACCACACATCTTCCAGTCATATATTAAATATTGTGAATAACAACTGTTGCATGTGGTTTGTTCTGGCTTGCATCCTCTTCCAAAATGATAGAAGTTGAGTGTTCTGCTTTTGGTCTTTTACTTTTAAATGTATATGAACTGTAAGAATGAAGAACTACAGCCTGGGCTCAGAGGAGGAGAGGTGGCAGTGATGGAAGCCTTTAATATCTGTGGGAATTTCCTCTGCCCTGAATAAATTCATGGTCACACTTTACTTTTGTGCCATAAAGCAGTTGCACCAGAGAGGAGCACAAAAAAGAAAGAAAAAATCCTAAACTTGCACAGTTACGTGTTCCATATGGGTATGGCTTTGAGAGCAGTTGGGTGCTTGGTGTCAATTTGTGTCTGTTTAAGAAACTCACCTTAAAAAAGCTTGTCAGGGACTCTGGAGCAAATCCTTAGGCTCCAGCCCTAAATCAGCTGTTGGCTGCCAGAGCTGTGCTAATGCTCAAGATAGAAATTGGAGCTATTCAGGTGTCTCTACATGAGCCACCTTTGTATGGTAGGACTGTCTGAACTATGGTGAGGCAGTGGGATCTCTTGGATGCAATGAGCAAGACAGAAGGTTTGAGTACACCTGAAGTAGTAACCTACACTGTTCTGGACCACCTCTGAGATCTGCACATCTCTGTGCCAGCAAAGCTCCTTGTCCTTCAAAACAGGGTAGCTTCATGCAAACTTCCTTCTGGGAGAAGTCTCTGGCCTGATTTCATGTGTGAGCAGTGCTGAGGGATGGCTTCTGTTGTTATCAGTGGTGTGTGTTACCAGTGCTTATCAGTGTGAGCAAACCCCACAGAAACAAAGTATAGCAAATGGAAACTTCTTTCCCTTGCTTTGTCTCCTCATTTGACAGTGGCATTTCTGTACCTTTAGATATGGGCTGCTCTTGCTGACCTCAGGCCTTAATCTTGCATGCCTGAGGTTACTCAGCTCATTTTAGTTTTGCTAGGATTAAGGTCTTAAGTCATTACAAGTTTTCTTAAACTGCTTAAGGATTATGAGGAATAAAGCAAAGGTGAGACAAAACACTGTACTAAAATCTTCTGTAAGGAGAGAAGACTTCTTTTTCAACTTATTCGACTTGTTGCTCCAGTTGCATTTTCCCTCAGTGATGCTCAAATCCGAGCTCACTGCTTTTGAGCAGCTGCTTCTTTGGAAGCTGGTTTGTTCAGTTTAGGATGTAGGTTAAAGTTTTCCTGCAAAGAGAATAATTATACACTCCTAAACACACAGAAGCATCAGAATTCACAGCATGCTTTTTACAAGGGTAATAAAGTTTTATATGCATACACAGAAGAAACAGTTTGCAGGAAAATACTTAATGCACCCAATTATCCCCCAAAATAAATGGATGGGAAAGAAACTGGCAAAATTTCCTTCACGCTTAATTATTTAACATTTGAACTTTTCTGTTCTTAGCAATAAATTCCAATTTCTGCCACCCATTTCTGGGTACTTTACTTGTTCTGGACTCTTGTAACTGCACTCTCAGCATTTAGGAGACTGCCCAATGTCAGTGTGAAGAATATGGGAAAGGCTTGACATCAATTACAACATTACACACAACATAAAATTTAACAGCTTGAATCAGCCTTTCATTGCTATTTAAAGCAACTGTGTATGGGTTTTTTCTAAGATCCTAAAAATTAACCGGCTTCTAAAAGGTCTAAATTTTTCAGCAGCACAAGATCTTACCCTGAGGTTTTTAAAATGTTATTTCAGCTCTGTGGTATAACTGAGGGGAATGTTTGACAGGTAAGTGGATTTTTTAAAGTAAGAAAGAAATTGATCTCCTGGGCAAAGGAGAACTCTGTGGGGTAAATTAAAAGAAATAAAGTTGATCAGATTGTCCGCTGGCTTGCACTCTTTGCAACTCCTTTGAGAGGAGGCAAGGCAAGGACTGTTGAGCTGAGACTTGGGGAAAAATTGGCCTGTAGATTTTTATGTTTGTTCTTAAATAACCAGGAATTGAATGGAGGACTTGGGTGGCTCGGTGATAAAGTGCTGGTTTTCCACCTTTGAGGCCAAAGTCAGGATTTACGTGGTGGCTTCGGCTTTGTCTCTCACCAACATCCAATCGTCTCATAAACCACCAGTTTCTGCCCAGGGGAGACCCGGGGGGGCAGGAGCAGGACCTGGCTTACCTCTCACCTCTGGTGAGGGTGGTCCCCACAGGTCAGAGCTGAGGTCACCCCAAGGGCAGCATGGGGAAGCTCGCTTGTCCTGCAGCTGCAAATTCTGGGCTGTGGATAAATAAAAGTCTCAGTTTCTAATTTTTTAACTAAATAATCAGATAAAACTTGGGGAAAAAAAAAA
Organism: Heliangelus exortis; assembly: GCF_036169615.1. Lineage (NCBI taxonomy): Eukaryota > Metazoa > Chordata > Aves > Apodiformes > Trochilidae > Heliangelus > Heliangelus exortis. Next base: position 104,297,240 of record NC_092424.1, on the reverse strand, counting down.
AAAGATATCTTGAAACTGTTCCTAAGGAAAATAATAATTAAAAAAAAAGTCCTCAGGAGAACTGCAGATATGTTTTTATTCAGTGTGCTGGAGTATAATTAAAATAATTAAAAAACCACTCTGATGCGAAGTGAAAGGGTCGCGCACAGACCTTGACCATCTCACCTTTAATAAGGAGCTAGTGGGGAGAAATATATAACCTTTACATTAAGACTCTCACTGTTTTTTATTTACAGTCCATAAAATTTTACTTCTCTGAGCTGCTGCTGTCTGCCAGGAGTAGCTTTAGTTTGGACTGGATGGGCAAGGATGTTTAGTGAGTTTTATTTCACACTCTATGAACACCAGTGTTGTTTTTTTGAAAATATTTTTTCCCAACTGAAGTATAGCTGTAACCACGACTTGGGTCACAAGTATTTCCTGGAGGGGTTGTGAAATTTTCCACAGAATCTGATGCTTTTATTGCTGATTTTTCCTCCATTTTAAATGTAACTGGTTTAAAACGGAGCATTTTGTTTTATCAGCACTGGGAATCACATGTAAATTTTGTTGACTGTATGGAAAGAAAAATCTATGGGTCTTCAGCTTAGAAGTCTCCAGATGTCTCAAATCTTGCAAAAGGCATATAAAGGCTGGACATATTTGCAGGTATTCAACAAGCAGCTTTCTCTTGCAAAAGCTGATCAACTGGTCCTCCCACCGCAGTCCTGGAGGAGAAGCCAAAGAACGGATGAGTTTGGGTTGGGACCATTCCCCTTCCCATGAGTGAACCTCAAGGACACAAGAGGGACTGAGATGCCTCAAGCAGTCATTAAGGGCTCTTGTTGTACCCAGGGAGATTGGAGCTTCCATTAGATCTCAGGCCAACACACACACACACACATATTTTCTGCACAGAATTTGAAAAGCAGTCTAATTCCTCATCCAAACACCACACCCACCCAGAGGGAAGACTGGAGTCACCTCTAATGTACATGTTGTGATTTGATGGGCAGTATGAATGAAATTCTCCCTCAAAAAACAAACATCAGGAAAGAGAAGCTGATCCTGAACCTTGAGGGATGAAAACATCCCAGATTAAAAGATCAAAGGTTGGCCATAATGCTGTCTGGAAACTACCTCAGCTGGTCTTTTACCTGGTACATGTTTGGAACATAATAAAAATAAACATGAAATGTACCACTTTTATATTGTAAATCATATAAGAATTTGTTCACAGAAAACAAAATCTATTTCATTACCTCAGTGTCTAAAGGCCCCTATGTCTCTGTTCAGTGTAATAGGAAAAAGAAAAAAAAATTAAAATTAAATAAAGCATTATCTTTTGGACAGCAAGGCTTTCAAACTGCAGTTTATACTCCATGAATGGATCCCAAAAATTCAGCCACTCAAGACAGAAAAACCTTAATTAATGCCTTTTTTACACAAAAAGCAAAAGACTATGTTTGCCATCATAAAATGTTATGGTGTTTATACAAAAGCTGCAGCTAACCTCATAAAACTCTATTGATTTCCCAGTGTGTCCTCAGGAGGACACTTGGCTGTGTCAGACGACACTGATTTCTAGCACTGAAATAGCCCTGGTTTGCTTTTGGAAACCAAAGTCACAATGCTGCTCTTATCAAGTGGGCCTTTGGATGAGCTCATGCTGAATTCCTTTTCCAAAGAGTTACCTCTCAAGAACTTCCCTTCCAATGGTCTTTTTATGGAGATAGAAAAAAAACACTGAAAGTAAAATACAAAATTGGGAATATCTTTTATTTTCCTCTGGGTTTTCTTTAATCGTAGAGGAGCTTTTGTCATTTTAAAGGAGTGCCTCTTGGAATGCTTCTCTTATAATATTACTCAATAGCTACAATAAATAATCCAATTCTTAAACAGCTAAGGATCAAGAAAAAAAATCAGAAGAAAAAAGAAGAGAAAAATGAGGCTGACATAAAATCTCCTGCTGACTTAAGTGAATTTTAAATGAGGTATATACTGAGAATTTCTATTTGTAAAAGTTTTTACACCAGGCAATCAAGAGGACTTTTCTTCAAAGACAAGAGACTTGCCATATTTTCAGAGACACGTCAAAGGATTTTTATACAATAGTCAACATTAAATGTTTCATTTTTCCATGGGGTGAGTAAAATAGAATGAAGTGAAAGAAATAATAAAAATACGACCAAATTCTCTATTGTGGCTTAAAACATTATATAGCATTTAAAATCTTATAAAACCCGAAGTCTTCTGGTAAAAAATCATTGTTGTAAAAGAAGAAGAATAGGAAAAAAATCGTATTGTTTATGTTCTTGAATATTACAGAAGTTAAAATGAACGAAATAAATTAAATCCTTCCTAGACAGTTTCACCAACTCCAATTAGATTTTGTTGCCAGAAGAATTTACTCCCCCCACCTATTATATACTTAAAAGTATTTAATATTCATATCTAATTTATAACAGGACCAGTACTACTCTTTCCAGGGGATGGGGAGTACTTCTCAGAGTACAGGATCTAGGCCTGCAAGATCAGAGACTGCAAGATCAAATGGGTTGAAAATAAGGATCAATTGTGCCACATCATAGGTCTTAAGTCTGAGACAACTCATTTCAAAGAGACCAAAACCAGCTAGTTTTAAATTGCAGAGAAATTTTGGGATGAAAAATGGAGAGATAAAACATGTTTGTTGGGAAATCCTCATCTTTAACTAATAAAGGCTTTAATATGTGCTTTTCTTTCCCCTCTTGCTCAATTAAAACTATGTTAATACAATGTTAAGTTTGAGATTTAAACCCACAAGAGTCAGGAAATTCAGAATTAAGACTCCCTTGGCAACCTTAATTCTGTTCCCATTGTGCATATTATATTTTATAGTAGGGTCTTTCATTACGTGATCACATAACACTGGGGTAGTGTGACATGCAAAGAGTGGTATTGAATAAGTGTGGTTTGTTATGGAGGTTAAAGAAATGTCAGTGTCACTAAGTGGTCTTGCAAAAATGTAACAACTGCAGTTTTTATAAAATGATTGTTTCATTATTAAAATAAAATCGATTTGAGCGTACTGTTGTACACAAACACCTTCCTAATAATGACGTGCAAATGCAAATGCAAAAAAAGAAGGAAAAGATTTGTTTCTTGACAGACTGTTTAAAAAAAGAAAAAGATTTGTTTCTTGACAGACTGTTTCAAATACTTTTGGAAACAGTCTTGTAGTTGTGAAGTTAGGAGGTTCTGCTTTCTTTTTTTTATCTTTAAAAACGGTGTGAATTTTATCAAGCCCTGGGAAGATACTGGGCTACTGTTCTGGAAGATGGATAGTTTTGTTCAGCACAAAAATAGGTTTTGGAAACTTTTTCTTATAAAAATATATAAAATATCCTCCAAAACTATTTCACATCCTCTAAGATGTGAATCTTGCCAACTTTTGAGTTTGGGAGATGTTCTCAGAAGCACTTTCCTTATTTCTGGGAATGATTTTTGCTTTGGAGACAAGGTTGTATTAGAGACCTCAGGCACTCCTTCTCAGGACCTCTATACTGTATGGGTACTAACATGCCAGTTTCTGTCCAGACATTATATCCTAGATGTGCAGGTTTGGTATGTCTGAGGTAAGCCTTCTGTCTTCAACAACCACCCAAGTAGAACAAAGATACATCCATCGCTCCAAAGACTCTCCCAGTCCTCAAATAGGAAATCATAGTAATTTTTAAATTTTTAAGTTATTTTTTAATATATACGTAATGATGACCACTCTGCAGTGTTATTTTTTTGGACAGACATCTTTCCATCTGTGAAAAAGCTTTTAAAGAAAGAATATTTATTCCCTGATAAAAGGAAACTTCAGCTATTCATGTGTCCTGGCAAGCTCTCTCTGTGATGGTTCATGTGCCAGTATCAAAAGCACAGGAATATCATAGAATCATTCTTTTCTGTGAGGGTGCTGAGACACTGGCACAGGTTGCCTAGAGAAGTTGTGGATGCCTCCTCCTTGGAAGCATTCAAGGCCAGGTTGGATGGGACATGGAGTAAGCTGGTCTAGTGAGAGGGTGTTCCTGCTCATGGCAGGGGGTTGGAACTAGATGATCTTTAAGGTCCTTTCCAACACAAACCGTTCTATGATTCTGTGATTGCATGAACATATTGTTAACCTTTTGGCTAGCAACTTTTTCAGCTGTGTGCTTTTCCATGATTGCATCTTTATTTTTTTGCTTTTCCAAATTTTTACATATTCTTTCTAGCCTCTTTATAAGTTTGCTTAATTTATCATACAGAGGTAATACAGTGAAATTTAATGATCTATGGCAAACACAAGGTCAATTTAGACAATTTCACCTAACCTGAAATAAAATTCAAGTTTTTAGGTAATGAGTCTCACAGTATTGAATTTCCTTCTATAGGTAAGGTAAAGATTCTGGTGCCTTTGAAATGTAGCTTGTAACCACAAATGTAACCACATCATTGAGAGAATCTTCTCTGCAGGGTACAAGGATGCAGGAATCTGAATGTTTTTTGGTCAAAGAGGCACATGATAGGGTGCCTCTATCACGCAAGACTCCCTTGCCAGGATTTTTCTACTCCAGCCAATATGGAACCCAGAGGGAACTAAGCCTACTAGGATGAAATTTCTGCACAATTAAAGTCATGTAAGTAGTATCTTAAAAAGCAACATAATTTTTTCTGAATACCTGTAACTTCAAGCTGGCATGGTACAGACAGTACTTTTGACCAGTCATACATTCTTGGGGAAATTAAGTACAATACAAAGATTCAAAAGTCTGGCTATTTCTTTTCAAATCTTCAAATATATTTCAGTATCTAATGTTCAGTAAACTCTGAAGGAGTTATGAACCTGAATGAAATAGGCCCCTGAACTAGGTATTTAGGCCTTGATTTTCCTTTTAGTAACATGGCAATGACAGAAATACTGAGCTACTCTGCCTGGAGGAAGGCAGGAAAGAGGAAGAGGATTTTTGGCATCTCTTTGGAAAGAGGATCTGAAATTCCTCCCAGCTAACCTAAAAGACAGTGAAAGCCTCGTTCACTGAAGTTAGGACTACAGCTAAGGTATGAGCTTAGGGGTCCGGAAAAGTGATGCCCTTCACTTAGGTAGCTGACATGCAAGAAAATGAAATTAGGTGAAAGAATCTTTGTCTACAAATGTGACAAAATATAGGTATCATTGCAGGGTTCCCTGTTACTTCAGTATTGTTCACATTCACTTGTCTTTGTTCTTCTGGCTGAGTTTCTCACTTAGTAAATGGACATTCATTTTGCTGCAGAATGAGACTGCTTAGTTTTCATGGACCATATTTTTAAACAGTTGATGCTGAGAGAGGCTGATGATGAGTATTTTGTTTCCTCCCTAAGAGCAGTGGCTTAGTGAGAAGGCTGGACGAGTGACTGAAATGTGGCAGGACAACAATGAAAATTGGTGCTGTGTTCACAGCCACCAGAGCCACAGCCTGGCCTCAGCCCTTGAAGGGAATTTGTAACTTCAAGTAATCCAGCTAATGTCTGGGTGCTCCTACTATAAAATGGAGGTAGAATAATCTTATCCCTCTTCCTTTATGTATTGTCTTAGTGTTTTACTTGAATGAGTTCTTTGCAGCAGGCACCATCCCTTGCTATATTTACCAGTCAGGTTTAATGGCTGAATGATGACTTTAAGGAATAAAGCTAAAGGCTACAAACTCTGAGGGCAGACACATGCTATGCAGTGCCAAGAGGGTTTTAGAGGTTTCTTTTTTCTCTCCTCTTCTTTTGGATGCTAAAGACATAATTAGTTATGTTTCCTGCCTTTGACACTAAGTACCACCTCAGACAAGAAACATAACAATACTGTCAGCAGAGACATAAAAAGCTGATTCAAAATGGTAGCATTCCTCATACTTAACTAAATAGGGTCAAAGAGATTTATAACCAGCTGTAGAGTTTTCTTCATGTGGTTGCCCTTTCAGTTCCAACTTATTAAAGTGTCTGCTGATCCTAAAGCTTTGCATGGTTCAACATTTGAAGTGTATAATTGTTTGTTTCCTTCAAGTAGCAAGATCCTACTCTTGGAGTTTCAAAAAAGAAAGGAAGGGAAGAAGAAAAAAAAAAAAAAAAGAGAACCCCCAGGGAAGGATATAGACTAGCTCTAGCTCTCTCACTCAGAAACAGTTGCTTTGTTGCTTTGCCAGGTTTACTAGGATGGAGACCACTTGGACTTTAAGTGTATGTAGTGCAAGCAATCTTGTCCCTCTATGCTGGGATTCCCCAATGATTTAAATTTTGGCCTTCTAGCAGCAGGATGTTTCAGGGAACTGTGATCTTAATAAGCTCTAGATCTTAATAAAATCTTCCAGTTTCCACTGTGTTTTCTGACCCCACCAGCTCCAGTTTTGCTGCCTTCTTTGTGTCATAGACTTTTTTCCATGCATAGTCTTAGTTGGGTGGAGGAGGTTATTCAAAGGACAGCTGTGGGTGCCTATCATGCCTAAGACTCTGTGGAGCATGGATTGATGCAGGACAGGATTCATAATGCATCACTGGTATCACTTGGGTGGAAATGCTGCTCATTTGGTTCTTCCTTTGCTCTGGGACTGCATAATGCAAAAACATGTTTTGCTTTCAGGTGGATTTTGATGTCCATATTCCTCATTTCCCTCTTTGCTGGGAACAGATTGGATATACTAGTTGGGATTTTGGAATTGGAACCATGAGGCTTCTTTTGTTTGTGTTTAGGCTTTTGTCAGCCATGAGGAAATATATACATTTATAAATTTGACAACATATAAAGCTATGTGTGATGCGTAAAACTATAAATAATGTTGTAGAGTTAAAAGGACCCAATGGAAGCTTTTCTTTTGCCTTTTTTTTTTTTGCGTTTTTTTTTTTTTTGTGTGTGTGTGTGTGTGTGTGTGTAAACCAGTCTTAATCCTTATTAGAAGCTGGTAAGTCATTTGATGTGACTTGTAATGTGATCCATGTCTCCTCTGTAAGATTTCATGAGGTCATTAACTGCTCCAATGGCTTGTAATCAATACTGCCCCTGTATTACAACCATTATAGTTTGTCTGTAATGCTTATCTTACCCATTGGTAGGTTGTTTCAGTCCAGTAAGCCGATAGATAAGCAATCAGAAAAGCATTGACTTCATACTGATGAGCAAGATAAACTGGCTTATCAGGTGGGCAGGTGAGGAATGGAGCTGGAGCACTAGCTAGAGAGCAAGGAGGGAGGGGGAAAAGGATATTTTTCAGGGGCAGCAAACTGTATAACTGGTATAAGCTCCCTTTGGCACATAAGATTAAAATGCCAACACTTCCAGGGTGAACCAGCTACAGAAAATAAACTGGATAATAATAGTGATTTTTTTTTGTGGGATTAATTCCTTTCTCTGATTCACTGGCTGAGTGTACATGCAAAAACCTCATTTAATTGGTGAAGCTTAGACCATTGTCTAAATTAAGTAATACAATGCAACTACATTAAATAATTGTGATGAATAGCATGATGAGTTACACCTATTTTTGGCTGCTGACATAAACTCCAAAAAAGAGGAAACATAAAATGTTGGAAATTCAAAGTATCAACATTATGTATTTTTAAACAAAAAATTTTTTTATCCACAGGGATTACAATAGTGGCCTCATATGACATTGATTTGAAATGAAATAACTTAATTTGAAATATTTATTGCTTATAGAAAGCATTTGGAACCTCAGAATCACACAATCACAGATTTGTCAGAGTTGAAAGAGACCCTCTAGAGATCACCTAATCCCCCCTCCTGCCCCCCTCAAAGCAGAATTATGTAGACAACATTACACAGGCAAGCTTTGAATGTCTCTGAAGAAGAAGACCCCACACTATCACTGGGCAACCTGTTCCAGCCCTTTGTCACTCTCATAGTAAATAAGTTTTTCCTCATGTTTAAACTGAACTTCCTGAGTTCCAGTTTGTGCCCATTGCCCCTTGTCCTATTGCTGGGCTCCTCTTAAAAGACTCTGGATCTATCCTCTTTACATTCACCTTTTAGACATTTATAGACACTGATAAGGTCTCCTCTCAGTCTTCCTCTCTCCAGGCTAAACAGTCCCAGCTCTCTCAACTTCAGCTGCTGAAGTGTCCCAACAACTTTGTTCATTAAATATTATTTTAAAGGCTCATTCACTTTCCATATCATGGGATGTTTGATATTAACCATATATTTTCAACAGTGACATTAATTACTTTTCCTTGTACAGCTGATAATAACCACAATGATATTTCCAGACCCCAAGCTAATTGTCACAAATGGAAGATTTATTTTCTATTCCAGCTCTGTCACCAGAACGCTGAGACACTCTGAGCAAGCAGCTTTCATTCATTCTCCCCCTACCCCCTCAGTCTGCAAAATGAACATGAGAATCATTTGTAATTTATCTTACAAATGTTGAGAGAAAAGTGCTGAATTAAGTATTTTAGTTCTGACCAGACTACTACGCCACTATGGAAAAGGAGATCACTCAAGGTCACTCTGGCGTGATGGTTAGGTTGCATTTTTTTTGCTGCTGTGTTTGTATTTACTTATTAAATATGCCACATGTAGGCAGTAGGAATTGTTTATTTTTCACAGATGTGCTACTATTGGATGTTATGTAGGGGTCAAATTAATTTCCTGAAATATCTTTCCATGTCAGACATCTTTTCTTTTGAATGCTGCTTTCTTTTTTTTAATGTGTGGGGCCTTTCATTCTGAATCACTAGCTCATAACACTTGCAGGGATATCTGAACTTGTACTGTGGCTTGGGTGAATTGTCAGTTTAGTCTTCTGATATCTGAGCAGCCATGCCAAGGGGAAAGGGAGGTCACTCCTGCTAGAGGAATTTGGTCAGATTTTCAGGTTATTATGATGGGCACTAAAAGTCACTTCTGATTTCAGACAAAATATGTGTGGTGAGATTTCTTAGCTATTCAGGAAAGGGTCGTAACATCAGGACATGACAGCTTTATGTCTTTCTCTCCACAGCCTAATCCCACCGTGTATGTTTAGTTCTCCGATCTCAGGGACTTTTAATCTAAAGATATAGATAAAGTATTTATAATTGTTAGTGTATCCTGGGTTTTATTTTATTAAGTGTGCTGTTATTAAACAATGTGTATCAATAAGACGTGCTTCTGGGTTCAGTGCTCTGCTCCTGCCTCTGTTGCTTGAGCAGAGCTGGGGGAAATGAGGGTAGCCCCTAAAGCAGCATCGCTGCACCACAGAGCTTACATTGCAGCTTGATGGCTACCATGGCCTCTGCAGGTCCATGTGTGACCCTGATTCACTGATGGAATGAAATTCTTACTGAAATATTACAGACATAGCCTTTAACATGATGTGCCAGAAGGAAACTCTGGAGAATGAAAGATATGGAGTTGAGGGTTTTGCCTCAGAGCAGTTCTTTTCTGGTTTGTAGACTGAGTGTGTGTAGCTGCTGGAGCTCATAAGGTGCTGTCCTGGAGGGAAATTTTGCAGTAAATTTCACCCCAAAAAGCTCTTGTTCCTGCAGCAACAACAGAAGTGCCATAGGTGGGGATGGTCAGGACACTCCCAAACTGCACTCCTGGTACAAATGTAACAGCAGTGTAGATGGGCTCTTTGACTAATTTCATACTATTGTGAACTCCCATTCTGGTTTCACAGGACTGAGGTTTTTTTCTTCTGATTTGATCAACTGTTCTCTAATTTCTATAATTTACTTAAATAGTGTCCATAGGATTCAGATTCACAGAATAATAATCAGATCTTTCTAAAGCTGTTATCTCTTCTTCTTTTAATTTTAGTAATGGATTTTCAAACCACACCCACAGAGCTCTTTGGAATAGTCATACTGTGCTGAAAGCAAATAGGACAGTGGTTGAATTTCTTTTCTTTTGATGCAGAAACTGAGGCAGGTTCTGGTGGCTAAATTTAACATAACTCCAGTTTAATAAGACAATGCAGCCCTGCAGACTGCAAACAGCCTACAAACATGGCCCAAGCAGTGCCTAAACTATGAGGCTGTGTTGTCCTTTCCTCCTGCAAACCAATAATGAAGAGCCTGAGGTAAAGTCATCTTAAGGGAAATGTCCTGTTAGATTAAAAATAAAATGAGGGAAGAAAACAACAAAAGGATCTGTTGATTGTCTCTGCTCTCCATCCTGCCTGGCAGCCTCCTTTATGGTCTGCCTTATGGTCCCAACAGTCAGGAAACAGGAATTAAAGATCTGTCGATCACAGATAGCAAATAAACTCTACCCCATCCCATGAGCCTTTTCTTCTGTAATGTGGCTACCTTTTCATCAAAGCCATTTCCAGCTGTTTTTGTCTTTTCCTACATGCTGAATGTGTCTGCCGAGTATTTGAAACACCATTCAGCCCACTGCTGGAGAGAGCCTGGCTGTTAAATGTGCAACGTCAAGGGCTGCTGCTGGAGAGGATGAGAGGAGAGAAGTGCACAACAGGATTACACATGCTCATCCTGTTTGTTAGTGCCTGCTCGGATCCCATCCTGTGTCCTGGCCAGAGCACCCTGGGGAGGGTCACCCGGAGGACTGCAGTCTCTGTCCTTGCTTTGAAGTGTCCCCCTGTAAGGAAGCAAGTGGGCTGGGATTTGTACGTTACCCGAGACTGAAGGATGTTAAATTCTTGTCTTCCTGAAAAGTGAAGCCATTATCTCCTGTCCCGGGACATGCTGAGAGTGATGGAAGAAGAGGGCACTATATCAGATTAAAATCCACATTAAAAAGAGATCTTCCTGTGAAAGAGCACAACTACCTCAAAATCCTGAGTATTTCTATGACTGACTCTCTGGAAGTTGAAATTTTTTTGGAAAACCTAAGCTAAATTTATTCCTTTACATTTGGGGGCTGCAAGGGACCACATTTCAGAAAAGAACATTTCATCTTCAAATTCATTTCCCTGCAGTGTAGTGGATCCTATCTTCCCTGAATTCTGGGGCTCCTCGGGTCTTCTATTTGAGGCTTTCACTTTTATCTCTTTTTTCTTTCTCTCTCATTTCTTCTTCTCTTCATCTTCTAGGTATTTACATAGTAGATGACTACAGCAACCTAGACTGTGCAGAAGATTTCTTACTTTTTTTTTTTAATTCCAAAGATTTAAAAGTTTTATTTGAGATCAATTCAACTGGAGTTTCAACTCTTGAAGAAACATAATGATTTCTGGCAGAAGTGAGTAAATTGTAGAACTTTAGGGAGAGATCAGTCAGCTCCCCACCATATGGCTGAGTATACATTTGACTTGCCCTCTAAGCCCTATGGGACTGATAAAAGAGAGGAGCAGAGAATACTGTGATACCTTCTGTCTTTGCAAAGTAGTAGATTAGTCCATTCCTATTAACAAAAGGTCTTAATCTTCTTTCAGTGGTTGCTGTGGCTAGAGGAGAATTGTGAAGACACCAGGATTTTATCCAAGATGACTGCAGTTGTTTTATCTTGCAAGTTTCCTGTCAAGGAAAAAATTTTAGATTCTTCATCAGTCCTCATCCCTTCTACATCTCTAAGCTTCACCCTTGCCTTTGAGATGATAAGGAAAGATAGCCCCCATATTAAAATTGTAAATCTACCTCTTCTTTCCCCAAAAGGCCATTTCAGTGCTTAGACAGGTCTGTCAGGCAGGTGAAAGGAAAGGATGCATGTGTGAGAAATTATATGCTAGATAAGAATAAAGATCCTCTTGGCCTGGTGTCTTGGCTCTGACAAATTCCAAAGGAGGTGTCCAAAGCCACCTAAGGTTACGAAGAGATACTTCTGGCTTCTCTCTCCTCCCACCCAGCCTCCAGTGATCTGGGGTTTCCTGGGCATGAGGTAACATCTTGGTGCACCCTGCATTTAATCTGAGCACAAAATTTTTTTTGGTATTGTTTCAGATTGTAATCAGCCTACCAGAAAAGGTGTTAGGTGCTACAAAAACATGGGACAGAAGGGTTCTCTCTGTGCTACCAGGACCAGGACGACAGTGAAATTACAGTGCTTGTATGTAAAACACACGAGACAATTTAAAGCAGAAGGGGGTAAGGCAGATGTGAAACATAGCCTTCAACATCATCAGCACATCAAGTATCTATGTATTTACTATTTTTCTGTAGATATCATGACAGAAGAAAGTTCAACAGTAGGGCCTGAAGGATGCTGCTGGCCAAGGAAGGGCAATATAAAGTTTACCCATAGTCTTACCTTCTCTTCTTTTTATTTTTAAACTATTTAAAATTTTAAACTATTTTAAACTATTTCCTGGCTTCAGACACTTATAAATAAATCTTGTACATGCAGGAAGATTATGGCAAAAATATAAGGTGCTGCTTTTGACAACTGACAAGGGTCTCAGGTGCAATACTGAGGAAGATTGGTCTTTTGGTATTTTTAGGAAATGGGAGGAAGAAGGTGGGAAAAATATAGGGAAGAACATAAAGGCAGATGAAATAAAGGAATTAAAGCAGATAAGCAAAGAAAAAAACAAAACAAAACAAAAAAGAAATGAGTGTGGCTAAAGTGGTGTACTGGGAAAATTATTTTCCAAGTGATATTCTAAGCTGATATGAATGGAAACGATGCTGTTGCTTAGGAAAGTAATCACTGTTTTCATCCTGAAAAACTGCTCCAGCTCAAGTTTTCTCTTTACATTTTCTGGTGAGAAAGGGTGGTAAGAGTTACCAGTCACTAAACACCAGTGACCTACTGTAAATCTCTGGGATCAGCAAACAACCATAGTGAGTGTCAGGCAGTAATTCCAGTGCTGTAGAGCAGGAATTCCTCAAGTGTTGAGTGTGGAAGACTTTGGGGAAAATTAAGTTCCTACTCTCAGGTTTCAGATTTTTTGCATGTCCTGGGACATGCAAATAATAAAAGCTGGGAAGGACATAGGTGCAGTACCTGCATTTCCTCTGACCTGCTAAAATCTTCATGTGCTGTTTTTTAATATAAAACTGCCATGTTATTGTTTACATGGCCATAAATCTTTAAGGAAGATCCCATGTTATTAGCATGAAAAAAAATATTGAAAAAAGCCATAGTAAAAGATAGTAGCATGTAATGTTTTCTGACAGTAGAGTTCATCTTGTCTTTGTGTTTTAACATCAGCCTCCACTCTAGGTAATTAGACTTCTAAAATTTGTCAGTGATTTTAATGAAAACAGTGGAACTGAAAAGTAAATATTTGTGTACAAAACCTGCCAATTTCTTTCCATTCCCATGCCTCTCATAATTTGTTCCTTTATATTGGTTTCAATAGCCACTCTCCCTGGTAGCAGAAATACTGTAAGGTTGAAGTCTGTCAGCTTCTTTTTCTTTCTCCTCTCTCCTTCAAGTATATATCTTACTGCTCTTCTCCAAATGGCAAAAACTCTGAAGAACAGCCCCTTGCTTAACATGTCAAAATGTGAGTTCTGGCTGGAGACTGCTTTGGTTTCATTCTCTTGAGATCTGACAGTGCCAGAAATCAAAGCATAATTTTGCAGATGTTGAGATCCTGTAAGCCCCCTAGGTTGCAAAGCTCAGCCCTAAAGCCAGCTGGCACTGTGTACGTGTGCTAAGAATGTAAAAGTATACATTTTTAGTTTTCAACCAACAATGACCGACTGCTGGTAACTTCAACAAAGTAAAGTATTGCTAGCTTTATTTTCGGAGAGTAAGTGGTTCTGTGCATTCCCCTGAGCTCTTCTCCTCTAGTGCTGCTGTTCTAAAGATGCTGTTCAGAAGTACAGAAGTTTCTTTGGTGCCTTTCCAGAAAATCTGCTATTCTTTAAAGGGATACAGCACTCTGACAGCACCTTCAGTTCAGGGCAGAAAATTTAAGAGTTATTTCAGTGAACCTTGACCTTGTTGATTTCAAACTGCTTTACCTTTCTTTTACAGGAAATACATTCAAAAAACCCCCACAGTGACCAAATTAAAATGAGAAGATGATGATGGCACAGCTAGAAAGCTCATCTACAAAGAGGCACTAGGAAACAAAAATGTGTGTGGGAGCTTAGACAGACAATGGCACAATTCTGTGTTGTGCACAATGGGAAAAATTGAAAATACATACTAAATTTCTCAGCTGTTTGGGTAATAAACAGTAGCATCATATCTTTCATCCTGGACCTTCCCTTTCCTGTATTCATTAGAGTCCCTTCATTGAGTACAGCAGGTTTTTGCTGAATCTTCTGCCTAGAGAAGGCTGGTTAAAACAAGGATACTGGTGAGATGTTTTCTGAGATGGTTTACAGACAGGTCTGCACAGAGCAGGGTGGGAAAAAAGCTGTACAGTTCCTTCAGACTTTTAGAATTTGGAAATGCTTTTAATTTCCTACTGTACAGAACAAAAACCTTTTAACTTTTCTATATGAAGCCACAGTCAGAGGAGAGACTACCTGAATACAGAGAGATTGTTACGGTCTTGTGATCACTCAGGATTTGCTAAAGTCTGCTTCAGCCTGGGATGGTAGAATTCACCCCTGGGTAAACATCAGGCTGAGTCAGGGTCTCATTGATGCTATGTGAGTGAAATGACAAGCACTCATGGTTGGTTCTCCAGCGTCCAGCCTTGCCCTCTGACTGCAGTGTTACTCTGAGCTTTTAGTTTTCCCGGTTTTGATCAAAATTCCAGGACCCGAGGAACCTTTCCTAAAGCAAATTGCACCCCAACTGCTAGGTTTTCATGCACAGTTTAAATTTCAATGAAGTGGTATTTTCCAATGAAAAAAAAAAAAAAAAAAAAAAAAAGTTTAATTGAAAAATTCCTGACAAGCTCTAATCCTATTAACTTCACTGTGGTTGCACATATGTTAATGAGAGCCGTGTGTGAGAGACTGTTGCTAAATTTTCAAAACACAATACCCAGGACATGCATATTATATGTAGTTTGACACAGGCACATATGGTTTATATTCTGCATTCTAAAACAATATTATGAACATTTTTATAAGGTTGCAAAAGTGAGTATTGTAAATTCAAGAAATGCAGAAGTTATTGAGGCATGCAGCTTGGACTCTCCCTCTCTGCAATGTAATTGGCCATATACACCTTCCACTTCCTCTTCTCTCCCCACTTGTCCCTCTCATATTCCTCCTCTCTCTCCTCAGTGCCTTTCCTCTCTGGATAGTTTTCCTTTTTAGCAAATAGCACCACTCACACATGGCTCTAACATGGCACTGCCTGCCATCTTGAGCTGGCACTGTTGTATTGCTTTCTCTTATCTCCCCTCTGTCAGGTCAGAATAAATTCTGCAGGAAAAAGGAGAGGTTCCTGCCCCATGGAGTGTGGGCAATGATACTATGTAGGTGCATTGTTGTTGGATGGGTTTTGGGCACTTTGCGTTCAGCACAGCTCAAGAATAACCATTCCTCTAAATACATATTTTATGACATGGATTATTGCCTTTAGTTAAATGGTTGCTAACTTAAAAGGGATTTTTTTGACAAGAGATATCCTTATGTACCTAAATCATGCCAATTTTCCTATACTAGTGTATCTTAATTTACAGATAAATAGTTATTAATCTTTTGCTAGGGTAGGTCACTGTTTAACTTTGATTCCCAATCTTCCAGGCCTACATAGAGGTCTTTGCTGAAATGAAACTCCAGTGATATCACCAGGGCATTGTTCATACTCAAGGATTTCCCCCTACATTTCAACTTTGAGGCTAATGACAGACACATTTCCTCAAGAAACAGGACTGAGATAGTTGAGTAGGATGTCAACCCAAAATGTAGAAGCAACTCACTGATTTCAGCAAAGTAAGTGTCTAGTCTAAGTTAGGCATCTGTGCTCCACCATTAATCAGTGGAGGAAGGTGACAGTGATGAATTCCCCTTCACTGTCTTTATTATCTGTCATTGGAGAGGAGAAATTTTCTTCTGGAGACATTTACTCCTTTTTAATAAAGATATTTTAACCATGCTGCTAAGATCCCATGAGTAATTTTTAGGTGGGTAAGGGACAATGAAATGAATCTCACATTTTGTTTCAGTTTAAGGTGAATCCTGAGCTTCCATACTGAGTCCTGTTACTTTCAAGGTGTGTAGTCTTGTGTTCCACTTGAACAATGGTGGAGAACTCGACAAGAGGATGAGTGCACTGAACGTGTCCTGCAGCATAGGAGCTAATCCAAGCTGCAAGCTCTGTGATGCTCCACAGCAGTTCTGGTCTATACACATTAATGTCATGATGACCTGAAAGGAAGTGATTTTATTCAGCTTGACAAGATCAAATATTTAGAATCCAGTTGACTTGACCCAAAAGAATGTATTTTGCTGACATTTTCCCTATGGAAAATGGAAGCATTTCTGGAAAAAGTAACATTTTCCCACAGAGAAGTGTTTTTCACAAAAAAAAAAAAAGAAAAAGAAGTTTTGATGGAATGTTTCCAACCAGCTGTAATTATAGCACATACATAAAAGGGGCCACATTGATGCCGTAAGGTTATTCCTAACTGTAGTCTATCCATAAACTTTGACATCTGACATAGTCTTTGTAACATCATAACTTCTGAAAGTTATGAATATTTGTAGCATTCATAACTTCTTAAAATTCTCATAAATGTCCTGCATTGGATTCTAGGTACATTGACCTATCCTAAATTAAAGGGCAAGCCCATGATATGGGCAGACATTTGTTTAGCATTGGACAAAGACCACCAAACTGCAGTTCATGTCTGAAGCTATTGCTGCTTCCAAGTCTCTAAATGGTTCAGTTTCATAACACTAACAAGCTGGGTGGAGATGCACATCATAACTTCCAAAGTGTGAAAAATAATTTATCTGTTTGTAGATGAGCTGCAATCTAGTTTTCTTGGAAATATGTACATTTTGGGGAGAATGGAAGGTTACTGCTTTCCTCCCCACAACCCCCACTGGAAGTAACAAGCTTATTGCATTTTACACCCAGGTGTTTGCCATAGAATCTGACACATAACTGTGCCCTGGAAAACTATAAAACAATATAATTTATAGAAATAAACTGAGTGAGAATCATTATTTTTTATTGGTACCACTTAATGTGCAGAAAAAGCATACTTTCCAAAAATATGGAATAAACGTTCTGTTAGCCTTATTGGGTCCAAATGTTAGGGTTTAAATTATTTTACTATGCAAACTTTCTTTCATATCTTGGCAGTAGTGATTTCCATTTTTATTCCTTTGGTATCCATAATCTTATTAGAATCAAAAACATATGCTTTGAGATCATTGGACAGATCCCTTCTCCCACCCTACCCCCTTCACTCCAATTTTAAAAATGCACCAAAAAGACTGATGCTCTGGAATCAAGAACAACAGCAATGGTGTAGGAGAAAAAGATGCAGCCTGAATGAAAGCCTGAATAGGAAAACAGTTTCAGAAGGGTAGTTTGGTTTTCATGCTTTTGATTTGCAAGTCATTAATGGTGTAAAAGCCTCCAAGCCTGCTCCTGGCTGCCATTCGGAGCCCAACCCACTCTCCTGCTTGCCCCAGGAGGTGCTCTCACCAGCATCACAGGTTTACAGTACAAGAGTACAGGAGATTTGAGCTTTATGACACTTCTGGGGATGTAACACTTGCTGTAACCTGTACGTCTTGATGTTAAAGAATTGAATCTGTGGAGCTGAAATGTTAGCTCATTGCTATAGATTTATGAATAGGTTTTTTTAAAATTTTATTAATAGATCAATGACAAATCTCTAAACATGAGAGCCCAGAAATTTGGTAAAACATATGGCACATTCCACCTGGATGCCTTGTTTTAGCCATGGGACACACTGCAGATGAGGTCGAGTTGGTGGCTATTATTTAGATATTTTCATGGTAGCAGACAGAATTATTTTTTTTTCTAGTTTCTCTTTATAAAAGCATTTAATTTACATTAAGTTAGTGTTCATACCAAGTTCTGAGTATTAGAAATAGAGGCCTAACAAAATACTTTCTTTTCTCTTCTGTGGAGCTATTTCAACCCTTTACAAATAATACTGAAACTTTATATAAGTGCACCTTAAAGGTTGTACCTAAAAAGAAATGCAAACATTCTATGCTATGTAGGCTCATTGCAAATGCACCCAACCTATCTTAATTCCAGCTGGCACTGGTATCATGTAATGATTCTGAAAAAGATTAGAAGTGAGCATAATCCAGTCCCTAAATCCTTTAAGGGAGCTGTCATTTACTGAATTGCATCCCATCAACTAATGATGCTTAGAAATGTCACTGGGGATATGCAAGTTGTTGGGGAAAGATTTTTTAAATACTATTGTGGGAACAGAATTCAACCCAAACAAAAGAGCTGCGTGCTTTTTAAATGACATTTTGAGATTTGTATTCTTTCTTTCACCTTGATGAAGAATCCCCACTAATTTAATAGAGATTGAAAAGCACCTTCTGGATGCAGATGTTGAGCACTTTCTATCATTTGCACTGGCATGGCTCAACCTAGAGCTGGTCACTGAGAGGTGACAGGCTCTTCCTTCCTTTGCTGTTTTATGTATCCTGACATTTTTCCCATATGAATTGTATCACGTTATGATTCTGATGCTTTAGGGAACTAGCCAAGATTCAGACCTACCTCTTTAAAAATGGCACTGAATGTCATGGTTTTGTCTGATCCATCATTTATTCTGCTTGCTCTACGACCAAGAGCTGTGAAGTAGGATTATACCTTGAACTCTAGCACACAAAGTACTTATTTGAGTGCAACATAAAATGTACAGATTAGAGTGACTTCTTAAATGGGTTCAGCTTTCTGAGAAAGAGGAACTTGCACTCCAGAAAAGGATTATAGAATCATAGAATCATATATTTATAGAATCATCTATGATCAGAAGGTGAATTGTGCCAGCTTCCTGAGCTACTTAATCCAAAGACTGAAGGAGATCAGAGTTGCCCCAAGCACCTTTTACAACTGATGTGGGGACACAAAGGCCTCAGCCTGGGTTCATATCACTTAATTTTATACATGTGAAGGTGGCATGTGCTTCCTCTATGGAAAAACCAGATATATACAGAAAGTTTGAGACTGACCCTTCTCACCACTGCCTACATCAAGAATCTGGGGTGGCAGATTCCTAAATGTTACCCAGTTTGTAGGCCATGCTGTTTGTATTATCCGCTTACTAAACTGAGAAAGAACAACAGAGATTTGTTTGAACTTGTCAGGAGCTAAAGAAGTTTGTTGAATGTGCAGTTATGGCTGAACTATAAACTCAAGTCAAATTATTCTAAATCGATATGTAAGCTCCCAACACTTGCATCTGGGGACAAAAATAACAGACATTCAATAGGTATGTAAAGAACAGGACATAGATTTTAGGCAGTACTTAATCAGCTCTTACACAAGTAATTTTATGCACCTGAACTGGAAGACAAGTATCATTACTTTCTGGTATTTTTGTTAAACCATAATTGAACATACTTTCTGCATGATGGAGAAACTTAGCTATAAATAGGAAACTGTTGAAGATAATTAACAGTGATTTTTTTTTCTCTTTCAGAAAACATCCATAGAAATAACAAAATTAAAGCAAAAAAAGATTTTGCTGAAAAAGAGTAACTTTTCCCGGAAGACATGAGGACTGTTTTTCATTAGTACGAACCATGGGAAATATTGCAGCTTCATCAGTGAAGGCCTCACATACGATTTCTATCAAAGACACATTTCATTTACTCTGAGCTTATTCAGCACTACTCTTATACAATGTTCCCTACCAGCTGTTGTTGCTGCTGTTTGCTAGTAATTGATTGCTTTGTTCCTGGCCTGAGAAATAGTGTCACTTAGTGCTTAAGTTTCTAATGGGCTACCAGTTTCTCCCTTTACCAGATACTAATTGTGCCAAAAAATATGGAACAGAACGTGGTATACAAATAAAGTTTTGAGTTTTGTTGCTTAATTTCACCGTTCCCCACATATTTTATAATGCAATGAGTATTCCCGACCCTGTAAAAGAAAACAAATTTACAAAAGTGTTTGCTTATGTATCAGCCACATGTTCTATTTTTATCTCAGTGGTGAATCCAAGAAGTCAAACTATCCGTTACTAATGGTCATGTGGCTGCAGTAGCTGCGAGTCCAGAAAATGCTGAGAAAATGCCTGAAAATATCTTTGGGAACATATAAAAAAGCACAAGAGTGTGCACTGCACTTTGCAGTAAATGTTTAAATGAGGTAATCTAGATGCTTTTTGGGAGTTTTTTTTTGAAAGCTCTTGACAGAATAGCATCCATGGCCATTCTTGTTATGGATTTTCATTCTGGCACTACTTACTCATCTAACTTGAGACTACATCATACAGTTACGTCACTGAGACTCCAGTACTATGGCGGGAGAGGGTGTATGTGCCCCAGCACATGTCAAGCCCATAAAAAAGGACAAACTCTCACTGATTTCCTTTTTTGGTAGATGATACTTGCTGAAACAGGCAAGGAGGTAGCCTTGAGGGTTCACAGTTGACACATATTATGAAAGTGATTAATTCAATCACAGAAGTGAGATTAATGGATTAATGTAGGGTTGATTCTGTTTTCTTGGAGGTGTTTTTTTTTTAATGTAGCTGCATTTAGTAAGTTGGAAAGTCCATGTGCATGTTTATTTAAAATTTAAATGCTTAAATATAATTGATGATGTATTTAAAATTAATTGGTGCTTACACATGTTTCTGTATATGGCTGGCTGACAGTCCCATTGTTGATGCCGTGACCCTAATCTTTGTGATTTCCTCCAGAAAATATGGGAGTTTTGGAAAAAATTCCATGTCATGCACTCTCCCTAAGGGGTTGAAATTTTTTATTTACTCAGGTATGTTACTGCCTCTAATTAATGAGATCTTCTAGGAAAAATTTACTTTATACACAAAAGAAGAAGCCGCAATTTTTCTTGAAGGTGTTCGTGTTTAGTTTGGCCAAATGCAACACAATACACCACACAGTATAAAAAATGTTTTGGAATTCACCTACTGACAAGTTCTATAATTAGATCAGGTGTCAGCATTCCTGTTAATGATGTAAAGGAAGCGATATATGCATTAAAATTTTGTTAGTTTTTATTCCATAGAGGAGTTGGAAAAAAATGTTCATTAGTTCTAATAAATCTGAGTACTGAACAATTAATTGGTAGGAACACAAGTCAATTTACTGCTATAGGCATAAGATCTGTACCTAAATATACAGAAAAAAAAAAAGCCCGACATTTTTCTGCAGTGGTTCTAACCACAAGAATTTAATCAACATTATTTCCTCTTCATGTGTGTCCAAAGGCAAAGGTGAAGAGAATTTTTAAATCTCATCAAGAACTTGGACAGGATGATGTCCAGTCTTGAAATGCTATGTTTAAAAAGCAGAGCTTTCTGCAAAGGAAAGAATCAGTGCAATGCTTTGCATTCAGATGCTGGCCAGTGGGTGTTTCTCTTAATTAATGAGTAAAGATTGAACCAGAATATTCTTCTGAAAGGCAGAATGTGGATGTGATCTGACCATTATCAGTGTTCTGGGTCTGTCCATGGAGTTTCATAATGCCTCTCAGATCCCATGTGCTAGACTCATTGCAAAGGCTTGGAGTCATGTAATGCTAACATAAATATTTTACAGTCAAGGAAATTGTGATATAAAATGTCTGAAAAAGAGAATGTAGGCACAATACATGTTTTGAAAGTGCATTTGGGACTTGGCTGAAAAACAGCAGGGGAAGAAACACTGCAAAAAAAAGGCACAAATATCTTTTTCACTTTTTTTCTATTCTATGCCAAGCTGTTATTGAGTTATAGTGTAATTAGCATTTATAAATACTGAGCATTTATACCACAGGATACTTAAAAATATCAAAATACAGATTTTCAAAATGCACAGTGAAAATTCTGTCTAACCTTTTTCTCCTTTTAGATTCCCAAGAGGATCAAATTCCACAATCAGTTTTCCCTGGAGTGCATTTTGCCACTAGGGAGAAGTCCATCATTTTTGTTCTTCTGCCAAAGCCACCCCTGGGCTACCACAGGCATCCCCTTCACTCTTGTCCCTGCCTGGAACACACTCTCTTTAAGAACTGTGCATCTTGAGCTTGTTTGTTAGATGTGCTTCATAATATTGCAATAATAAAAGTAAAAAAGTATACTACTGATGAAAATTTTGACTTCACTCTTTTGGGAGAGACCAGCATCTGTGGTGGAATCCTGGTTTTATAAGTTCATAGCAAAGTGTAGGGTTTAGCTGAGTGTAGGGTACTGTACTGAAGAAGCCAAAGACCGAAACCTATTTTCCATGGAAATGGGCTTTTTCAACAGATCTATAACAAAAGACTGTTGAAGTTGGAAAGAGAAAAAAACCCAAACCAACTATAACAGACCATCCAATAGATTGTCCAGAAAGTGCAGAGAATCACAGAATGGGTTGGATTGGAAGGGATCATAAAGATCATCACCATGGGCAGGGACAGCCACTAGACCAGGTTGCTCAAAGCCCCATCCAACCTGGTCTTGAACACTTCCAGGGATGGGACAGCCACAACTCCTCTGGGCAACCTGTGCCAGTGTCTCACCACCCTCACACTAAAGAATTACTTTCTAATGTCTAATATAAATCGACCCTCTTCCACCTCAAAGCCACTATCCCTTGTCCTATCACTATATTCCCTTGTAGAAAGTCCCTCCACATCTTTCCTATAGGGCTCATCTAGGTAACAAAATCACAGCTACTGGAAGGCTGCTCTAAGCTCTCCCTGGAACCTTTCCTTCTTCCAGCTCTCTCAGGCTGTCTTCATGAGAGAGGTGCTTCAGCCCTCTCATCATCTTCATGGTTCTCCACTGGACTTATTCCAAGAGCCCCATGTCTTTCCTGTGCTGGGGACCCCAGAACTGAATGCACTCCCTATGGGTTCTTATAAGAGAAGGGTAGAGGGAAAGAATCATCCTCCTTGACCTGATGGCCATGCTTCTTTTGATGCAGCCAAGGATGCTGTTGACTTTCTTTTTCTGGAGTTTTTCTGTACATGCTGTCCAGGATTTATTTCTCGTCTGTTCTGGTTCAGGTACAGAACCCATCTTCCTTGTTATTTCTAACATATTAATTAATAGTAAAATTAAATCTTCACCTTTAGTTTTGGGGATGTTAAGTCAAAACCACTTTTCTTTAGTTGTAAGAATGAAACAATATGTTCTTCACAGCTGCTATGACAATAAAATTTGTACTTAAAACCTGACTTATGTATGTCCCATTGAGTGTTCAAGCTGGAGCCAAGTTTTAAATAGATTGTTTCAGTAGCATTAGAAGTTAGAATGCTTAGCATTCATAAACATTTCCTCAACTAGAACAGCCTAAACAATTTCCATTTGGACAATTTCAGGACATTCCAAAGCTGCTTACGACCTCTGGTTTGGTGACAGAGTAGAGTGATTCATCTGCATGACAGCAGAGTGGAAGAACCTTGGTCAGTGATCTGGACTTCACTGTGCAGAGGGAACATCCCCAAGAGGAAAAGATGCAGTGTTTGCAAACTACCTGCTAAACATATATCAGTATGAATATTTCTGATTACTGGGTAATTCCTGTAATAACAAAAACATGCAGAGATTTAAAGATAGATAAATAAATCTGTGCATAATATTTTTTTCTCCCTGCAAGACAAAACCCTTCCCAGCTCTTTTGTATTTTCTCTTTTTTCATCTTAACCCTCACCCATGCTCTTTGTTTGCATAAACACAGGACAAAGAAATCTAACGTGCACAGAGATCTAGTCTCAAAAACACACATAAAAATCAGAAAAAGCACCTCAAATTAAGAGCAAATGTGCAAACTGGATTTTAAAAAGACTTTACCTATTTTACTTTGCACAGTACAATTTCCGAAAGATTTAACAGACCTTTAAGTACAAAAAAGAATGTTGGCTGTTCTAAGCTCACGTATACCAAGGTTTATTTCCTTGGTCTCCAGTAGCCATATCTTGAGTGCAGAGGCTTAGTTTAGGCTAAAGTATTTAATCCCTCCAGAGAGGCAACATGAGAATTAAGGGCACTGAGAGATACAGATGCTTTACTTGTTCATGTGTAGGTCCAGTGAAGTTACATCCTCCTTGTGGGAAGAGATAGGAAAACTTCTAAAAATAATAGCAATTATTTTTACAGTTCCTTAAACTTTACAGATGAATGAAAGACACAGATCTCAACCTGTGTAGCCCACTGTGATTTTCTTCCAGAAGGAAAGAACATCCCTTTAATCTCTCTGTAGCTTTCTCTTCCCTTGCCTTTCACACTCCCAACACTCAGAGCCTAGGAAAACTGAAGAAAATACCACTACACTGTTTTTCTGTTTTCATAATAATGAGGAACCCTTTTTTATCCTTCTTTAGCTTTTTAGGACTGTGTCTCCAGTGTCTTGGATTACCTTGAGACCAGAGTATCCTTCCTGTCATTCAAGTGAAATCCTTACAGAACTCCCAATGACCTTTTTATGGATTAATAAGCAGGCTATGATATCTATTCTTAACTGTCTCTGTGCTTTCAAGACAGGAATTCCTGAGCGTAGTGTATGACAACATATTTTGGGTAATACTGGAATACATAGAACTGATATGAATACTAGCTAAGCGTTGGATTTCAAACACATCATTTTGGGAAGATATGACCAAGATAACTAAATCCATGTCCCCATCCATAACAACTAGTTTTAATGTAAACTCCTTACCTCTTTTTGCCCTTCAGGAAACTCATCTGCAAAACTTACTCTACAGACTGATCTAAAACTAACTTTTAGAAGTAAATCACTAGATATAATTTTCAAGTGGTACTGAAGACAACAGTGTGTTTCCAAAACTTGTCAGATGGTTTCTCTCAAGTAGTGCAACTAAAAAATAATTTTGATTGTTACATCCCCTAACACGCAGGGCAACATTTTAAATTTTATTTTTTAAGTTTAATTTGTTTTACTTGCACAAATCAGACTTCATCTTCCTCTTACTGAGTTGCATGATGACTTCATCATGAAGATATGGGGTACCTCCCTTGTGCCTCCTATGCTAGATAGCTCTTCCATTTTTGAGCTTCTTCACTGACTTACCCAGTCACTTCTCAATATTTAATAAAACAGTTGAACTGAGATCTTTATGGTTTGCCTTTCAGTATGGCTGAAAATTTCACTTAAGTTATAAAGCTTTCTTAAAAAAAGTCTCCTGATCTGGTCTACCCAGCAGATCTTCATCCTCTCTTCATTCAAGTCTTAGAAGATCTGTTGAGCTCAACTCCATATAGATATCTATCCTACAATCACAGAATCAGAGCCTGGTCTTTGTACTTCCTCCAAAGCAGCCTTGTGACATTGGTTTATTCAAGGCCATTCCAGAAGCTGCCTGATACTGTGTCCATAATCATCTGCTTCCACTTATTCAGCTGCCTCTGGTCTATCTCTGAAGTCACCTCTGAAAAGTTTCTGTCTCTCAATCCCTCATCTCAAAAACTGAAAAATGCTTGAAAATGTCTCCACACACTGACAAATAAGCAATCTGCATTGAAGAAAGAGGCAGATTATCTTGGTCATTATAATTATAGTGGTTGTAATGATTTAGAAGTTTCCTTTTCTTTTACATCCTAGAAAAACCTCTATCTGTGCCTGAGATTAAAACTCTCAGAATTTGTTATACTTCACAGTTCTGTCTTTTTTTCTTTTGGTGACTGGTAACATTTTCACATTTTCTTTTGAGGTTTTCTAGAACAAGGTAAACAGATGTCTCTCAAGGATGTTTTGGGAAGAAATGATCTTGTTTTCCCTTTAGGAGTTGGAATAATGATCTCTTGAGATCTGCTGTCCTCGTTTCTGTGAGTTAGTGACTTATTATCTAGCAGATTTTGCAGTAACACTGATTTCTATCTGTCTCCTGAAAAATTTGTTAAAAATAATAGGGACTAAGGAAAGATGTATATTAAAGAAGAGTTCAGTAGATAGGTTTCCCAAATTCTTGAAGATGTCAGCCAGCTATGTTATAGGTGATCATCTTTCCTTTGTAACCCTCTTATGCCTCATTCATGTGACATGGAAACAATTACATGAAAATGCAGATGTAGATTCCAGAAGTCTCTTTGGAATAGATAAATAGACTTTGAAATAATTTACAAATGATGCACAAAATCTGTGGGCCATCTGCTCACTGTTGGGAAAAAAAATCACATTTCTCCCAACAGGCTTTTTATATACAGAATTGCTCTTTTCACACAGCAAGGAGGAAAAGAATAGATAGCCAGCAATCTGGAATGCAACTGACTCACACACGCTCTGAGAGCTGCATTGTTATCATCTCTTCTGAAAGCAGCTAGGGCAAGAGCTGTGTTTATTAAAAAAAAGTGCTTTTTCCTCAGCCACATGTGCAGCCAGGGCAAGGACCACTCACAATAAGAACTGTGTGTGCTATCTGCTCTCCAGACAGCAACTGAACCGAGGTGAGTGTAAAATGGAAGAAGGCAAGGTGGGATTATAGCAGCAGATGCTATCTTAGCTATAGTATAGCATCTATAGATGGTATCTCTGGATGCTATCTATTCTGCAATGCTTGCTTCTGACAAGCTCCTGACAAGCTTGAGCACAATTTCTTCTAGTGTTATTCCAGTATGTTGTGGAGCTCTGCCTATGCAAGCAGCTGCCAGGCTTTTCTTAAAAGTCCTTTATAGTGAGCATGTAACATAAAAATCTACTCTAATGCAGAAGCAGGAATGAGCTTTGTTTATGCATTGCCCTTGAAGGAGCCGATTCAACAGTTAAAATCCCTTTGAAGTAATGACATGTAGACTGTGCTCTGAGATAAATGATCTAGAGATCTTTTGTCCTGTAGGTCACGTAAATATTCTTAGTATTTGCACAAGCCAAATCACAGCATTCTTGGTGGCAGAATTGTCAGCCCAGACTCAGATGATCTGCAGAGGATAGTCCTCTACTGTGAGTCATAGTCTGCATGTGGCTGTATCAGCACTTCAAATTTTCCTGACAATTCCCTCTGTGTCTGTTGGCACTGCTCTCTAGCTTTGACCAGAGTGGAAACAATTCAGTATGATTCTAAAGCAATTAAATGCTGATTGCCAAACCATAAGATTCCCAGCAAGAAAGTGGCTCACCGCAGCTGACGGTCACATTCTTCCTTTCAGGGAGATCCCACTGAAAAGTCCTGGTGTGAGAAAGATGAAATAAAGGATTGGCAGGTTTTGATGTGAATTACATGGCTTGAAATGGGTCATGGTAGAGTGAGAGGTCAGGTGAGCTATCAGTATGTGCCACCATTCTCACTGAAGTGTCTTCATGGTGACTGTGAGACAGCACTTGACCAGGCAAGCATATGTGTTGTAGACTCCCGGACGTGGTGCACAGTCTCCTCTTGGTGATACATGTCAATCAATCAGATGTGAGACAACTGGGCTCAGAGTGCAGTCCAGCATGTTGATAAATTGTAGCATAGGTCAAGGGTAGAGCCATGAAGAGATATTCCCAGGTAGATGGAGAATAGTTATTAAATTCCATCCTATTTGATAGATATCAATCTTGGCAGTTTTACTAAATATTGTACTCCTAGTAGGAAAAAAGTAAAGATAAGTTTTCTCCATTGTAACTTTCATCTTCTGTGTTTCACAAGCTTTTCTGAGTTTGAAAAAGTACTCACAAATAATCAGTATTCAGTTTGAAATATTGGTTTTGGTCAGTAATGAAATATGACTTAGGTATCAAAATTGGGAATGTCCTTATGGTAGCAACCAATCTGAGATTGAGTGCTAAGGTAGATCTCATCAGAGATGATAGGCTTCTAGAAATTCTGCTGATAAAAAAGTTTAAAAAAATGGCTGTAGTTCACATCTGAGACAAGTTGCTCAGCTGTGACCCTAAGGAGCCAGCCTTCCTGATAAGCTTTGGCAACACTTTCAATTCATTCAGACTGAAGCGATCGCTTACATGACCAAATTTGGAAGAAAATGCTCCAAATCTCAGTCACTGGCCAATGTAGGGCCATCTTTCAGTTTGCCACTCCTGAGGAAAATCCCATTCAGCTTAATGGGATAACTCATTTGAGTAAATGCTTATCAGTGGGAGCCAGTGCTCTATGAAGAAAAGTAAAAATGATGAGATCCATGCTTGTTTGTGGAATGAAAGGATAAATTTTTTCCCACTTCTGCCATCAGGTTGTACTTAACACTGTGAAATATCTTAGTGCAACTGGTATTACTGCTGCTGTGACAGGGTACAGCCCCAAGGGGATCCTATCTTGGCTCACTGTAGTTTCAAAGGCTCTGAAACAAGAGTTGTTTAGATCATTTGGATATTTGGACAGGGAATCTGTAATACAGCAGTGTTGCCACACAGCATTCCCACATACGTTTTTTGTTACCCGTTGTCTGTTCAAAGTGCTAGACACTGGCTGTGTGACTCCTATAAAACTTTCTTTTGTAATTTATTTATCTAGGGAACCACAGTTTACACTCAATGTCTGGTTTCCAGTGAAGTTTTGTTTTTTTTTTCTAGCTGAACTTGCTGAGGCACAGAGGTCAAATAACCAGTGAAAGGTCACCTGGTGATATTAACCAAGGGCTCAGAAAAAATTGCCACTCATTGCCTTCTGGCTAGTTGGCAATTTTTTTTAGGTTTGTTTTTGCTTCTTGTTTGTTTGTTTTACTCTGCCACCTGTTTAAACTGCTTCTTTATGGAAGCTGCTGTGCAAAAGACACACATTGCCTCAGAGAAATAGAACATGACTGTATTTGTGAAAAAACTGACCTTGAAAAAATAATTTTGTCGATGCAGATTGCATAGCAGGTGAGAATATACACTGGTGATTACTCCACAGTCTGGGTGCCCTAAGTTTTCCAGACCCAGTGATTACCCAGATCTCACTCCATTTGAAACTGCTCTGGCACAGAGTTGCCACGCTTGCCTCACAGTGTCCATGAACTTGGGATCCACCCTAGTTATAATGATAAGTTCTTCATACAACCTGCTTCAACTAAACTATTAAATTTGATTGTCATTGTAATCTGATAGGTCATGTTTGTCTAACCATTGCCTATTGCTTCAAACAATCTGATACAAAAAAAAAAAAAAAAAATTCCCTAAGACAGTATGTGTAGCTTGATTGCCTTACTGGGTTGGCAGAGTGACAGCAGGACCACAGGTAAAAGGATCAGGATAAGAAAGAAGCAAGACAAAGTAAAAGCAATACAATTAGGTCTAGTATTCATCCAGTATTTGAAAGACAGAAGACTAACATACCTTTAATTACAATATTACAAAACATACCTTTAATTACAATATTAGCAAAACATTTGCTTTGTTCTACTCCAGCAAAAGAAGTGAATTTTCTAATTTAATATACTGCCAGCAGTTGCAAGAAACTTGACAGCATAAAGAACAAAACAAAAATTAAGACACTTTTTGCCTTTCTACAAAGGTTCCCTTCAAGAATTGTCTGCTTTCATTGTAGTTCTTAACTGAGTACCAACCTACATCCCTGTGTGTGGTGTAGACAGCAATGTGGCCAATATGTAGGAAAACCAATCAGTATGGGAGGACGTTGGTGCACAGTTTTAGGACACACAGAAAAGCCATGAGGATATGTCCTCATCTTAGACCTGTGCAGTGGAACTGTACAACCCAGACTAAAGAGAAAACATCAGAAGCAAAATAAATATGTCAAGTCATTTTTTTTCTTTCAACAAGAAGAGAAACCCTCTTAACTCTGCTTCAGTCTTCAGTGGGCTTTGCATGCAAATGAGTGCTGATGGATCATCCTGTTTCATGGACCTGGTTCGTGGGAGAGGAAAATGAAGTCATTTTATAAGTGTTGTAAATGCTCTGGGAGACATTTTATTGTTCTTTCCTGTGCCCAACACAAAAAGCTGTATCACATTTGTGGTTATGTTCTGCATATAGTGTTGACAATTCTAGGAGATCAAAAATCACAAATCTGATTTGCAAAACTGTGGAATGAATTTCCAGTATATGAGTATATTTCAACTATTTTTACATAAAATTTGCTACATTTGATTGTTTGCTTTGTCTTTATACTTTGGTATTCTTCCCATCACTTTTCAGACTCAGAGCACCTGGTCCCCTAGAAGGTCACCCTTGAGTCCCAGCTTCCTCAAATACATAGAATAAGATGATTCAGTGCCTTGTTCTTAGAACTCCCCTATCTTTTCCAGTCTCATCAGTTCTGTCACCACCAATTTATCTCTTCATTCCACACTGGTCTTTTTCTCTTCCAAAGACATATATCCTTAGTTCTTCCCTTGATTTCCAAGTAGCGTTTTTACTATCTTTGAGATACTGAAAATAGACACCTTCAAACCAGGACACCTTGCTGCACCCATCTCTCCATTCAAAATAATAGTGCCCAGATTAGGATTCCTCCATTACCTCTGCTTTGTTAGCCAGAGGAGAGCTGATGGAGGGACACCTAAGAATTGGAATTCTAGGAATGAAGAATTTTCTCCCTTAGAAGTTGGGCTTTTCCTGTCCTCTCCTTTTTCCTGTAAAAAGTGCATCCACTTTTCAGTGGAGAGGAAGAGCAGCTGACTTTCCCCCTTAGGTTCTCCTGCCTGGTGCAGGAAGAGTGAGAGAATATGAGATTTTTTTAAGAGGAAGTTGGAACTGCTCTTTTTGAGCTGACAATAGGTCCAGCAACAA